>NC_054828.1:36150422-36750422 GCF_018345385.1 Vulpes lagopus
TGGTTTCTCCAGAGTCATTTGGGATTTAAAGTATCTGTGCTAAAAATTAAAAAAATGACTTCATAAACAGACTCTTTAGGAGATGTATAGGCCCCCCAAATCATTATTTCTGTCTCAGGGGCTTTTCTTGTTCCTATTTCAGAGGTGGGGGGTGGGGAGGGAGTAGGGATTGATACAATCCCAAATCACAAACACACTGATTTTTTTTTTTACTACAAAAAAGGAACTGTGATTTAATGACCCCAATGTGCATGCTTCCAAATGATCACCATGAAAACTCTAATTTAAAATCAAACAAACAAAAAGTAAAACAACAACAAAAAAAACAAACCAAAACAAACAAACAAAAAAACCAAACCAAAAGAAACCACAACAAAACCACACACATCACAGGAAGGGCAGGTCGCAGGGATATCCTTGCAGCCCTCGGGGAAATTGTCATATGTCGCTGTATCAAAATAGCCTTTGGGCCCCCAGAACTTTCTAGATATGCCCCTGCTCAAGTATGGCAGGAAGATTCATCTCAGAAGAAGAAAAAGCTAATTTGTAAGCGACTTTGAGGAGCCCTATATTATGTTGTTAGGATTTTCAAGTACCACACACACAGCTGTAGTGAGAAACAAAGCCAGTAACTCTCTTATCCACTGCGCTGTTACCTGACGCAGATTCCTGGTGACTTTCACATCATGCCAGGCATTATCATTAAATTTTCCATTCACGGGCTCCACTAGTGCTTCAAAGGCCCCTGATCCCAAATTAATGACCAGAGAGACAGCTCCATTTTTCAGGGCAAGATTGACATAATCAGCTGATTTCCCGGTGTGAAGCATCAGTCCATTCCTCTGAAGAGTTTTAAAGGACAGAGTTATTTCATCGCTGCTGCTTTGAATGGGGTTTTGAGACAAGTCGTAGCAGAAGTATTCAGATCCCTTGAAAGTCGCAATATATTCTTCTTTTCCTAGAGGGAAACAGATACATATGTGCATAAGTAAAGAAATATACTATGTACATCAGCAGACCTTAACAGAAACAAAATTAATCAGCCCCCAAAATTAACTCTGTCTAATTAACATTCATGACAAGTGCCCTGTCAAACAGAGTCAAAAGGTACTGTAGGTGGCAGCATATTTTTAATAAACCTCCTCAGCTATTGGACCATCAGCTGCAATAGCTAAAGCTGACATTCTTGAAAATTCAATTAATTTTTAAGTATCATTGCAAGAGCTCTGATCAGAGCGAGTAGCTCTGTGATATCTCCAGGGCATGAATCAGGTACCATAAATGCATATTGGATGGTTCTACTCTGCTGGCAACAATGGGTTCCAATGTGTTTGCAACATTCTCTCCATCCAACTGAGGCGTTATTTTAATTTTCAGTGAGACATTTATATTCAAAGATTTTCTCAGTGAAGAGCCAAATATTTTCATCACTGAGAGACCATAGCAAATTATCTGGTAAGGAGAAAGCAAAGAAAAAAAACATAGAATTTGGTCTGGGAGCAAATAGATCTATAGAGCATGTGCATTTTTTTTTTTTTTGATTCCTCTCTAGATGGAGGAAGAAATGATAGCAAGCTTAATGGAGTCTGCTGGATTGTTGATTCATTCCCTGATCTTACCCAGCAGATGGTAGTGCTGGCTTTTATGAGACTGGTAAAAATTCCAGCACATCATCATGGGGATAGCATGTAAATTAAGTCTCAACATTTTCTATATATCTGTTTTTACCATATTTATGAGTAACAATGTGGATCCTATAGGATGTCATACCAATCAACCCAAAATATGGGTATTTGGAAAGAGTAGTCTTCTCCCCCCTGATTAAGTGAGTTTAACCATGGGATGAACGTAAGCCAAAAGCTTCCTCAACTTCCTAGGCAATGATGCTTTTATGCCAAGAAAAATGAGACAGTTTGGTCTAGAATCAGCTTCTGATAAACTATAAACACAGAATTATAAGTGATACTGGAGAATTGTAATCTGTTTTACCAATAATATAGCATCTCTACCATGTTCATTGGAGGGTTCATGCCAAAAGGGAGCTTACCCTTGGCAATAGGTTTTTAACTCAGGGCTGTTTCATTTGATAGTGAAATAACTCACATCCTTGAATCAGAGCTCAAATCAAGATTTCAGCTCACCAGTGCTTGATGACCTGATTCTCTGGATGCATACTGTGCTACAAGTGGCTACCAGTAGCCTAGGCATGGCACGAAGTTAAAAAGTGAGTCCTCAGGATTTTCACAAGGGAGCGAGCGCTTGAAGAACAGTCACTGCCTACTAGTAAGTTACTAGTGATGATAGGTGGTCAAGACAAACCCATCACATTCTAAGGCAGAATCCTAGGACAAGCAAGCGAAAGTAGAGGGTTCCTCCCATTCATGCAGTCAAAATATTGGCACTTCCCAAGTGTTAAGCCCAGTACTAGTCTTTAGGGAAAATGGAGTGGCCAAAACTGACCTGATTCCTGTCTCTGAAAGTTTATAGCCCAGGTGTCTACTTCCCCAGTCAATTCAATAAGCAAGTGGCTTGATATTGGGAGCTAACACAACTAAATATTTCTAACTATATATACTGAGAGGGCAGGGCAAAAAAGTAGGTCAAAATATGAAATAAGATACTAGCTTGCCTACTTACTAATGCATTGGGGGGTACTTATGGTAGATGCCTTCCTTCTTGTTTAATAAATGTAATATATAATCTAAAACAAACAGCATATGTCAACTTTATTGCAAAATCTAGAATATTAGCTTTAAGGTTAGAACAAGGATGCCTAGTATCAATGTACTATACTTCAAGTCCTGGGTAATGCAGGAAGATAGGAAAACCATATGAGCATTATAAAGATTATAAGTGACAAAAATCATATTAGTAAATATTATTGTATAAACTGAAAGATGAAAATAATCTTCAGAAAAGTACTAGGTTTAACAAGAATTTCAGAAAGAATGAAGGGTTCTATGTACTGTGATAGCCAGTGTTTTAAACATATATAAACAGATCTATAGATTTGAAAAAATTCCATTACAAATCTATATGAAATTTTTCAATGAATGTGAAAAGTGGATTTGGGGATCAAGTCCTGCATCAGGCTCCTTATGAGGAGCCTCTTCTCCTTCTGCCTATGTCTCTGCCTCTCTCTCTGTGTCTCAAAACCTTAAAAAAAAAAGCAGATTCTACAAGTTCTTTGGGAAAAATAAAGAGCCCAAAATAGCCAAGCTATGCCAGAGAAAGAAGATGAAGGGACTTCCTTGTGGATAGGTGGACATTTATTAGAAAATTATGGTAATGAAGATAATCTATTAGGAAAAATGAAAAAAAAGGGGATAAAAATAATGAAACTAAAAATAATCCTAACCCTATATGAAAACAATTTATATCAAGTTAGGCATTGCAGTTAAGTGAGCAAAGTATATATTAGTCAATAAATGGCGCTGGTACAACTGATTATCTATAGGAATAAAGTAAAACTGGATCTCTACATCACTTACAAAAATCAATTCTCCATGCACTAAGGATATAAGTTGCTGATGTAAATTTGTAAAATTTTTGCAAGATTAAAAACGTAAGATACTGAATGATAGAATGACTTATTAAATAGGCATAGAAGGTATTAGCAAAATATCAATACACTCAACCATATTAAAAATAGGAACATCTATTGTTCATGATATTTCACAAAGAGAGAATCTAAATAAAAAAAATGGGAGAAAATATTTTTATACCATATTAATTTAAAAAGGACTACAATCCAGGGTATGCAAAGCACTTTAATAAATCAATATGAAACAAGATGAACAAGGGGAAAATTGGCAAAAGCACAGCACAGTAATTTCATAGAATGAACGAAAAGATGCTCAATCCTATGAGTCTTCTGGGAAAGGCAAAAACCAAATTATAGTTAAATACCATGTCATAACCCTGAAATTGGCAAAAAATGAAAATAAAAGAGAAAAATTTCAGGTTTGGAAAGCCCGGATAAAAAGTCATTCTTACTGCTGATGAGAGTGCTGAAGACATGAAAATTGACCCACTGCAATAAACATTATTTGACATTATATAATCCCATGGGAATTTCTCATAGTGTAAAGGTCTCAGTCCTCAGAAAATGGCTGCCATAATCAATAGAAATAACATTCCCAATTGCTTTCAATTCATGTCTCTCTGCTCATTAATCTGATCCTTTGATGATAGGTGGTCACGTGAAATCTAGTTCATATACATATACATACATTATATATGGTGAGATACACTTATCTGAAGATTATACCTGCAGAATTTCATTCCCTACTTAAAATAGGTCGCTAAGCCACAGAGAGTTTTAGAGACCTCCTCTGGCCCAGCCCTTTAACTTATATTATTAAGAAAGTGAGCCAAGAAAAAGACCCTTAACTGTAGAGAACAAACTGAGTGATATTGGAGGGGAGATGGGCATGGGGATAGGTTAATTGGCTGATGGGTGTTAAGGAGGGCACTTGCTGTGATAAGCACCAGGTGTTGTATGTAAGTGATGAATCACTAAATTCTCCATCTGAAACTAATATTGCACCATATGGTAACTACCTGTAGTTTAAATAAAAATTTGGAGAAAAAAATTTAAGACCCATAAAGTTTAAATGATATCAAATTCAGAAAGCATTCCAGGAACAGAAGCAGAATAGAACTCAGCCTCTGACTACCTTTAAATAACTAAAAAAATAACAAAGTTTGGGAGTGTAAAGAGGTATGATTTAGTCAAATGGCTGTAGCATTTTATCCAAGTGACCTAATATCATTTCAAATCAGCATAATTCACAATGCATCTTGATAAATGATTCCTTTGCCAGATTATGTGGCAGACCAAAGGAAAAAAATAGGAAAAAGAGTTTGCAATTCACTAGACAGCAAGCTTTGAAGTTAGTTATATGAGTGTTGATGACATTTAACACCATAAGGTTTCTATTACTTAAAAATGAAAATATCCTTCTTTTTGTATTGTTTAATTAAAATTTAGGTAATTCAAATTGCATTAAAGGCAACCACAAAAGTCTTGGAAAAAAATCACCATAGAATGTATCATTACCTCAAAAAATCATAAATGAGACATGAATCTAAGCAAGGAACATATTTTTGCTATGTTCTTTTTCATAAAAAATATGTATCCTATACAAAAATGCATAAATCATTCTATTTTTTACAATGCAAGATGATTGTTTCCTCCAACTCTTTGTTACTGTATAGTCTTTGTCATTAAGTTTTGTGCTATGTCATATGCAAGTAAGAAGCAGCCTAGTGAATAATTATTTATGCTTTCCTGTTGAACATGTAAAGAACTGGTTTATTTCCATTTAAAAATACAACTCCCAAATATCTTATGCATTTCCAATATGTGCTAAAACAATAAACACCGAAAAGAAATTAAATGCCAACAACACTTCACAGAACTAAAACAAATAAAACTAAAATTTGTATGGACCCAGAGAAGAACCCAAATAGTCAAAGTAATCTTGAGAAAGAAGAAGAAAGCTGGAGGTAATACAATCCCAGATTTCTTTCTTTTTTTTTTTTTTTTTCAATCCCAGATTTCAAGATATACTTACAAACCTGTAATATCCAAAACAATATGGTACCGGCACAAAAGTAGACACATAGATCAATGGAACAGGATAGAGAGCTCAGGAAAAAACCTACACTTACAAGGTCAACTAATCTATGACAAAGTAGGCAAGAATATACAATGGGGAAAAATGTCTTCAACAAATGATGCTGGGAAAACTGGACAGCTAAATGAAAAAGAATGAAACCATATTACCTTCTTATACCTTATACTAAAATAAGCTCAAAATGGATTAAAAACCTAAATGTAAGACCTGAAACCATAAAACTCTTGGAAGAAAACAGGCAGCAATTTGAGAAAGAAAGAAAGAAATTAGATTTACAGCAACATATATGGCAACAAATAATACAGGATACATAAAGAACTTATACAAACCAATAAGAAAAAAAAACTAGACAATCCAACAGAAAAAAAATAAGCAAAATATATGAACATACACTCCATGATAATGGCATATCCATATGAAAAGATGTTCAACTTTGTCTTCAGAGAAATAAACTTAAAACCACAGTAAATTATCAGTACCTTCCACTATGATGAATAATAAAATGAAAGAGACAAAATATACCATGTGATAGTTAAGGACAGGGAGCAACTAGAACCCTCATATACTACTGGTGGGAACTACTTTTTAAAAATGATAATAACTTTTAAAGCTGGATATCTGCATACTTTATCTTCCTGCCATTCCACTTATAAGTATACATCCAACAAAAATTCATAAAAAGATTATCAGAATAACATAACAGTATGTTTGCAGCAGCACTCTGCATAATAACCTCATGTGGACACTACTGAAATGCCAATCAATGGGATGGATAAATAATTTGAGTTATAGTTATGCAAAGGAACAATAATAAAAATACATGATCTTCAACTACAAATATGGATAAATAAAAAAAAAAAAGGATAAATCTCACAATAATAAGGTTAAGTAAAAAAGAAAAATGCCAGGGGTGTCTGGGTGGCTTAGTTATTCAACATCTGACTCTTGATTTTGGCTTAGGTCATGATCTCAGGGTTGTGAGATTGAGCCCCATGTTGGGCTCCATGCTGGGTGTGGAACCTGCCTGGGATTCTCTGTCCCTCTCTGCTGGGCCTAACCACATCTCTAAGGAAAGAAGGAAGGAAGAAAGGAAGGAAGGAAAAGATAGAAAGAAGCCAGACTTAAAATGTATTTATGATTCCATTTATATAAAAATTTTAAAAACAAGCAAAACTATTCTCTAGTCTTGTAAATCAAGATAATGGCTAGACAAAGGGAGAACTAGTGAGGACACTGGAGTGCTAGTAGTGTTCTGTTCTTTTTTTTTTTTAAGTTTTTATTTTTATTCCAGTTAGTTAACTTAGAGTATCATATTAGTTTCAGGTATACAATATAATGATTTGACAGTTCCATACATCATCACAATAAGTGCACTCCTTAATCTCTATCACCTATGTAACCCATACCTTCAACAGGCTCCCCTCTGGTAACCATCAATTTCTTCTCTATGGTTAACAGTCTATTTTTTGCTTTGTCTGTCTCTTATTTTTTTTTCTCTTTGCTGGTTTGTTTTGTTTCTTAAATTTCACATGTGAATGAATCATACGGTATTTGTCTCTCTCTGACTGAGTTATTTTACTTAGCATTATACTCGCTAGCTCCATCTATGTCTTTGCAAATGGCAAGATTTTATTATTTTTTATGGCTGAATAATATTCCACTGCATATATGTCCACTTTTTCTTTATCCATTCATCAAGCAATGGACACTTGCTATTGTAAATAATGCTGCTATAAATATAGGGGTATACGTATCCCCTTGAATTAGTTCTTGTGTTCTTTGGGTAAATACCTAGTAGAGTGATTATTATCTCATAGGATAGTTCTATCTTTAACTTTTTGAGAAGCTCCATCTTGTTTTCCACAGTGGTTGCACCGTTTGTATTCCCATAACAGTGCAAGAGTGTTCCATTTTCTCTATATCTTCTCCAAAACCTGTTGTTTCTTGTGTTGTTGATTTTAGCCATTTTGACAGATCTGAGTTGATATTTCATTGTAGTTTTGTTTGCATTTCCCTGATGACGAATGATTTTGAGCATCTTTTTATGTGTTTCTTAGCCATCTAGATGATTTCTTTGGAGAAATGTCAGGCCTTCTGACCACTTCTAAATTGGATTATCTTGTTTTTAAGTGCTGAGTTTAATAAATTACTTATATATTTGGAATACCAGCCCTTTGTCAGATATGTCATTTGGAAATAATCTTCTCCCATTCCATAGGTTGCCTTTTAATTTTGTTGATTGTTTCCTTTACTGCACAGAAGACTTTTATTTTGATGTACTCCCAATAATTTATTTTTGCTTTTGTTGGCCTTGCCTCAGGAGACATATCTAGAAAGAAGTTGCTATGGCCAATGTCAAAGAAGTTACTGTCTGAGTTCTCCTCTAGGATATTGATTGGTTTCCTGTCTCACATCTAAGTCTTTAATTCATTTTGCATTTCTTTTTGTGTGTGGTGTAAGAAAGTGGTCCCATTTCTTTCTTTTGCATGCAGCTGTCCAATTTTCCCAACACCATTTGTTGAATAGACTGTCTTATCCCTAATAGATAATCTTTCTTGCTTTGTGGAAGATTAATTGACCACATGATTGTGGGTTTATTTCAGGATTTTCTATTCTGTACCATTGATCTGTCTATTTTTGTGCCAGTACCATACTGTTTTGATCACCACAGCTTTGCAATATAACTTGAATTTATATGCCTTCAGCTTTGCTTTGCTTTTACAGGATTGCTTTGGCTATTCAGAGTCTTTTGTGATTCCATGCAGATTTTAGAATTGTTTGTTCTAGTTCTGTGAAAAATGATATTGATATTTTGATAGGGATTGCATTAAATGAGTAGATTGCTTTGGGTAGTGTAGACATTTTAACAATAATTGTTCTCCTGCTCTATGAGCAAGGAATGGCTTTCCGTTTCTTTCATCAGTGTTTTATCATTTTCAGAGTACAGGTCTTTCACTTCTTTGGTTAGATTTATTCCAAGGTAACTTATTATTTTGGGCGTAACTTAAATGGAGTTGTTTTATTAATTTCTCTTTTTGCTGTTTTATTATTGGTGTATAGAAATGCAACAGATTTCCATATGTTGATGTATCCTGTGACTTTCCTAAAGTCAGTTCTAGCAGTTTTTTGGTGGGGTCTTTCAGGTCTTCTTTATATAGCATCAAATCATCTGCAAATAGTGAGTTTTACTTCTTCCTTACTGATTGGGATTTCTTTTATTTCTTTCTATTGTCTGGTTGCTGTGGCTAGGACTTCTAGTACTATGCTGAACAACAGTGGTGAGAGTGGACATCCCTATTTTACTCCTGAACTTAGGGGCAAAGCTCTCATTTTTTCTCAATTAAGGATGATGTTAGCTCTGGGCTTTCATAGATCTCAGTAATGTTGAGGTATGTTTCCTCTAGCTCTATTTTGTTGAGAATTTTTATCACGAATGGATGTTGAACTTTGTTAATTCCTTTTTCTGTTTCTATTAAAATGATCATATGGTTCTTATCCTTTCTCTTACTAATGTGATGTATCACATTGATTGATTTGCAAATGTTGGACCACTCTTGTAACCTAGGAATAAATCCCACTTGGTCATGGTAAATGATTTTTTAATGTGTTGTTGAATTAGATTTGCTAGTATTTTGTTGAGAATTTTTGTGTCTATGTTCATCAGGGATCCTGTCTGGTGTCTTGTTTTAGTTCAGAGTAATGCTGGCTTCATAGAATGAGTTTTGAAGTTTTGCTTCCATTTCTATTTTTTTTGGAATAGTTTGAGAACAATAGGTATTAACTCTTCTTTAAAATTTTGGTAGAGGGCAGCCCGGGTGGCTCAGTGGAGCCAGCCTTCAGCCCAGGATGTGATCCTGGAGACCCGGGATTGAGTCCCATGTCGAGCTCCCTGCATGGAGCCTGCTTCTCCCTCTGCCTGTGTTTCTGCCTCTGTGTGTGTGTGTGTCTCTCATGAATAAATACATAAAATATTTTAAAATTTTGGTAGAATTAACATAAAAAGCTATCTGGTCCTGGACTTCTGTTTGTTGGGAATTTTTTATTATTGTCTTAATTTCTTTGCTGGTTATTGGTCTGTTCAAATTTTCTATTTCTTCTTGTTTCAGTTTTGGTACTTTATATGTTTTTAGGAATTGATCCATTTCTTCTAGGTTGTCGAATTTGTTGGCATGTAATATTCTCTTGCAATCCTTTATTTTTCTGTGGTGTCAGTTATTTCTCCTCTCTCACTTATGATTTTATTTGAGTTATTTCTCTTTTTTTCTTGGTAAGTATAGTTAAGGTTTATCAATTTTATTAATTTATTCAAAGAACCTGCCCTTGGTTTCATTGATCTGTTCTAGCATTTTTAAAATTTAAATATCATTTATTTCTGTTCTAATGTTTATTATTCCCTTCCTTCTGCTGGCTTTAGGTTTTGTCTGTTGTTCGTTTTCTAGTTCCTTTTGGTTTACTTGAGTTTTTTTGGTTCTTGAGGTAGGCCTGTATTGCTATAAACTTCCCTCTTAGAACTGCTTTTGAAGCATCCCAAAGTTTTTGGACTGTTGTGTTTTCATTTTCATGTGTTTCCATGTACTTTTAAAATTTCTTCTTTAATATCTTGGTTGACCTATTCATGCATTTGTGGTCTTTCCAGGTTTTTTTTTTTCTTGTGGTTGACTTCTAGTTTATAGTATTGTAGTCAGAAAAGATGCAGTGTATGACTTTGATCTTCTTGAATTTGTTGAGGCTGGTTTTGTGGGCTAATAAGTGATCTATTCTGGAGAATGTTCCATGTGTATTTGAGAAGAATGTGTATTCTGGTGTTTTAGGATGGAATGTTCTGAATATATAAGCTAAATCTATCTGTTCCAGTGTGTCATTCAGAGCCATTGTTTCCTTGTTGATGTTCTGTTTAGATGATCAGTCCACTGATGGAAGTGGGGTGGTAAAGTCCCCTGCTATTATCGTATTATTGATCAGCTCCTCTGTGCTTGTTATTAACTGTTTTATGTATTTGGGTACTCCCATGCTGGGTACATAAATATTTACAATTGTCATATCTTTTTGTTGGATTGTCCACTTTATTGTTATGTAGTGTCCCTCTTTGTGTGTTATAGTCTTTGTTTTAAAGACTGTTTTACCCAATATAAGTATTATTACTCTGGTTTTCTTTTGACACCATTTGCATAGTAGATATTTCTCCATCCTCTCACTTTCAATCTGCAGGTGTCTTTCAGTCTAAAGTTAGTTGCTTGTAAGAGCATATAATTTTTTTTTTTCCATTCTTTCAATGGAAAGGTCTTTCAATTGGAACAGTTAGTGCACTTAGTAATGTTCTGTTCTTGATCTAGGTTTTGGTTATGGATATGCTCAGAATGCAAAAATCACAAAGCTGTAAAATTATGTTATGTACAATTCCTGTATTTGTTATACTTTAATAAAATAATTTAAATAATCCAATTTAAACAATCTGGATAATTAGGAAAAAATCCATCTGATATAGTATCATTGTCCCAATTAATCAGGTGATGTGAGCAAGATAGTACTCCTATTAATGTTACTTTTATTGGTGAAAACTAAAATAATAGCAAGAGTAGTAATATCAGTTATGCAGCATTTAAAAACTTTTCAATGCATACTAATTTCCCTTAATGCCATTGGCTCTTCAGAGCAATCTCACAACATTTAAAAAGAAATATACAGGCTGCATAGATATAATTATAAATATTTGAAGGACCATACTCTAAAGGTTCTAATCGATAGATCAATGTCAAGATAAAGGTAGTTTCTTTCATAATCACAGAAATGTTATGATGGTAAAAGAGACAATTAAAAACATAAACTTAAAAAATTGGATCATTTTGCTAAAATTATATATAAATTTGTTTTAATGTTGCTGCACAATTGCTGAAAGAGATTGAATAGGATGTCATTCAGTTTTTATCCCTTCAATAAACTTAGATAAAAATAGTTTTTGCTTATCTAATTTTCTCAGGGAAAGTTCGATGGAAAATTTGGAATTCTATAAATTCTTGTTATGCTGACTGAATGGGTTGACTCTGACAAAGTTAAATTTGATGGGAATAAACTTGAGTCCTATTTTCTGTTCCAAACCCACCCAAATGAACAAATAATAGTATATAGGCAACATGACTTCCCAGACACTACAGATAAAAACAAAGTAAAACCTTTAGACGACTTAGAAGATGAAAATCACCTGTGTGATGGAGACACTCAAAAAAGTCCATGTAAGCATGAATTATATTCATGCAAGTGCTTAGAAGAGGGATGGCATGGTTTGGTACTTTAGTGCTGGTCCACACACACCTGTTATATTCCTAATTTGGTCAAGCTAGAATGTATTTCAATACATGCTAAAATGATGAAAGGCTTCTAGATTATATTAGGAATTAATAGAAGCACTCTAAAGAAAAAAAATTAAGGGATATATGACAGCATCTTCAGATATCAGGAAAGACATGCCTTAGAAGAGAAATTCCATCTTGTGGCATCAGGAAGTAAACTGAATCAAAGCATAAAAATTATGGGATAATATGTGTCAATATAATGAAGATTTTCTAAGAGAATTATCCATAGGTAGAAAAATTTCATTTGATAGTAAACAAATTTCTTATCATAAAAAGAACTTAACCAGAGATACCTGGGTGGCTCAGTGATTAAGCACCTGCCTTTGGCCTAGAGTGCGATCCTAGAGTCCTGGGATGGAGTCCCACATTGGGCTCCCAGCATGGAGCCTGCTTCTCTCTCTCTGCCTATGTCTCTTCCTCTCTCTCTCTCTGCGTCTCTCATGAATAAATAAATAAAATCTTAAAAAAATACACAAAAAAGCAAAAAGGACTAAAACATAACTGAACCACTAATTGGATATGGGATAAGGTATTCAGTCTTTGAAGGTTAGACTGAACAAATGGATCTTTTTCAAGAATTTCTACTTCATAGACAGGAATGTTAGACAAAGAGAGGGAAATGACTTTCAAGTTCACAGAGAAATTGATTCTTAGGATAAAGCAATTTCACACAGCCTATGCATGGGGCAAAAATCTCATTAATTTGGCCCTATGTTTCCACATCTTTCAAGTTCAATGAGCTTCTTTACTAAGTGAAGGACCTGCAAGGGAATGACCATACCTTTGAGGGGCAAAGATGCCTTTGGGCAGTGAGAACTCATGCTGACTCCTTTTACACAAGAAATGTCAGGCCTTTTATCTATGCCAAGAACACTGGCCTACATTATTGTTCTTGATTGTCTTGCTTTTCATATGCACAATGCTAAATCACAGAGGTTTTTAAGGTTTTATTATGGTCATGTGATTCCAAGATTGTGTTCAGCATAAATAGAAACTAAAGTCAACATACGAAAAAAACAAACTAAAAAACCCAGACTGGGCAGCCCCGGTGGCCCAGTGGTTTAGCGCCGCTTTCAGCCCAGGGTGTGATCCTGGAGACCCGGGATCCAGTCCCACGTCGGGCTCCCTGCACAGAGCCTGCGTCTCCCTCTGCCTGTGTCTCTGCCTCTCTCTTTCTCTCTCTCTCTCTCTCTCTTTTTCTCTCTCCCGCCTCTTTCTCTCTTTCTCGCAGTGTCTGTCATGAATAAATAAATAAAATCTTAAAAAAAAAAAAACCAGACATTTGAGTGAGAGACTTGCTGCATTTGTTTTACTACTCTACAAGTCAAATACACAAGAATATTGTGCCCAAAACATCCTTGACTAAACAAAGGTATGCACTAGAGGTTTACATTATTAAATTAAATAATAAGCTTGGCTGTCTGACTTTAAAGATAAAGCAAGTTTAGAAAAACAGAAAAAGGAAATTCTGATTATTGAAAATCACATAAGGTTAAATCCTGTCCCTAAGAAGCATAACAGAAAATATCATCATTTTGTTTGCCACAATCCTCAGTTAAAAATTAAAACAATCAGTTGATCACTATAAGGAAAAATAGCACTACTTTATTTTTTCTTCATTTATTTTTTTAGATATAGAGTGTGTGCACGTGCAAACTGGTGAGGGGCCTAGGGAAAGAGAATCTTAAGCCCCAATGTGGGGCTCAATTTCACAACCCTGATATCAGGACCCTGATCATGACCTGAGCCCAAAACAAGAGTCAGACACTTAACCAACTGAGCCATCCAGGCGCCCAAAGCATTACTATAAAGGGAGAGTGGTTCATTCTTTCCTTACATTTTCTACCTAATTCAGTGTTGTGAATCATTCCAAAATTCTCAAATATGATTCAATCTATGTAAATTCTGAGGCTAATTTCCATTATTTGTAGCAAGAAATCATGCTTTATAAATATTCATCCCTCAAGATTTTATTTCACTTTAGGTACATCTCAAAGCAAGCAATCTGGAAATAAGTTGCCAAGCACCTATCAGGTAACCGTCCCAAAAGAGGCATAGTCATAGTAATTATATACTTGAGGTCATTTAATATGAAAGCTAAAGAAGATCTAGATATTATTCAGCACAAGACCTTTATTTATTAGATGAAGAGAGTGAGGGTCCAACAGATAAAATTATGCTCACATAACTAATTGGCATAGAATCAAAATATAACCCTTGCCATCCTGAGTCTAGTCTCATGGTCTTCCTTCTTTCCCAGGCATTGCCATGAAACGAGTCTCTGATTCATGACCATAAGTTACATACACCTTAACTTAACTTATTTTTTCCAAAAGAAAATATAACACAGTCCAAAACTCTTGTACAACAATTTTCCAATCCTATTGTGTAGATGATTTGCATTTGATTAAGTAAGTGCAGGTGCTGGGAACCAAAAGCCACTCTATGCCTGCCTGGGCTGATGACCAATCAGTTCTGCATGGATCAATATGATACACAGGACAGTAATAAACACATACTCTGGCATTCACCAGGTGTGTAATATTGCAATTTCTGGGCCTGTCTCAGGCTCAACTTGCAACAGCTGAATCTATGACAACTGGACTCTAGCATATTTTAACCTGGACAAAATCAGTAATATAATCAAAATAAAGATATAGCTTGGTGATTATAGACTTTAAAAATAATCTCTACATGAATTTATGATTTCTTTAAGTGCCAATTAATGATTACCTAATAAAGAAGTAAATTATATAATATAATTATAAGAATACAATTATACAGAGAAAATTTACAGATATTCTATGTATATAGACAATTTCCTATTTATAAAATGGACATGGAGTAAATAATTTCAAGTATAAAATTGCTTTATTACCAACTTGGTCAGGGCAATATATAGTGAACAACTTGTCTATATAGGCATGCTCCAAAGAGTGGCCAATTTATAATATGTTACTTCCTCTGTAGAATCAAAGCAAGGCTGCCTCTAACTTTAAAGAGTTGTATTTGAGGAGATCCACATATTTTGGTCATGTTGCAAACTGCTCTGCATTATGAAATATGATTTTTTATCGACCTAAATCGTGGCATCTTGGAAGACAAAAGCAGAGTGGAGGAGGACTTCATAGGGAAGAGCAAAGTGTTGGTTAAAGTAGAAATGCCTAAAAACTATGATCTCAACAACTGCTACCCAAAGTGCGATCTAAGGGACAGCATCAGGCATCACTCTGAGTTATAAAAACTGTTAATCTCAGGACCTCTCCACAGTCTACTGATGCAGAATCTGTATTTTAGTGAGATTCCCCCAGGTGATCCCAGTGAACATCAAAATCTAAGAGTCGTACTGTTGGAAACAATTCTAGATTACTGTGATTTAGAATATCTTCTAAGGATTGTAAGAGGTTTATGTCTGTCATGTCTGAGTTAAGTATTAAAGACAAAATATTTTGATATTATGGCACTTCTCTTAAAGGATAAACATCTAAATCTTTTGGTTGGAAAACAAAGACTGGGGTGGGGAGAGAATCAGAGATATCTGATCAGTGTGTACACATGTCAAATATCTATTTAATATGCATCCCAGCAGAGTCGAGCCATTAAATCATCAGAGGTAATCTCTGAATTCTTATTCTCAACGTGTTCCACCTTTAGGCAGTCTTACAATAGGATCCTCTGTAGGTTTGGGAACGTAGAACTACTCTTCTGAATAAATCTAAGGGGTGTATATCTGCTGGTACAGTCTAGCAAGTCATCTTTATTAGTGGATGTATTTAATGAGGTTCATGCCACTGCATTTATGTCTCTCTAGAAATACCTTGGTTCCTCCACTACCGAAACTGAAAACAAACTATCATTTATTCTAGATGTGATCTGACTCAATTAAAATGAATGGGCCTGGGTTGTCATATTTCTACTTATTACAGTTGAGTGAACTTAGAACATGTTAAAGTCAACAATATCTATCAATGAGGGAAATTTATACTTCTAAATACAGTCTATTATATTTAAAACCAGAATGACAATTCCTTAAAAGAAAGCAGCAAATTTGTCTTATCTTGGCATCCCTGGTATCTTAAATAGAGACAGGAGTAAATAAACATGTGGTAAGTTGATGAAGAATTAAGCTGGGATGAGAAGGGATGTACTTATGTAACCTGCTTCTTAGGAGGGTTGGCTAAGGTTTTTAATTTGTTTTACTCTATTGTGTATGTATATGTGTGTGTTTTAAAATAAACTGCTAACTTGTTATTAAATTAATTCAATGTAGTTAGTCAGCATACACTAACATCAGTACAAACTAGAATCACTTGGATCGCAGGATAGCAAGCACTCTGTGTACTAGGGGAAGAGAAGGGATAGTGGTAACCCACAGCATATCTTTGATCTTAAGACACTAATACTGAACTCAAAAGTCACACATGTAATGCATCTGGTACTGAAAATGGAATCAAGAGAGAGATTACTATTTTTTCAGGCACCATTCATTTTATAACATATACATATGTGGGCACTACATGTACAGTGCCCACAGTTTGGAGGTGCTATTCCAGGTTTTAGGAATACATCAGAAAACAAGGTCCTCAGGGTTTCCACTCTCATCTAACTAATGAGGAAGAGATAACCCTAGACAAGTGACATTGAACACATAAAAAAGCCCAGCAAAACCAAGAATGACTGATATAGGTGGCCAGGGGGGCTGTCTCAGCAGATGACACTGAAACTAAACCTCGATGCTGAGGAGCCACTCAGAAGATCTGGGCAAAGAGTGTTCTAAGCACAGAGAACTCAAAAGTGCATCTTCCCAAATGAGAAAAACAAAACAAAACAAAACAAAACTTGGTTTATTTCAGGAATGGAGAAAAATTCAGTGAGCACTGAGCATAGTGAAACAAGGGGCAACAAGGAATGGGATGGGATCTAGGGCTAGGTCATGTAGGACCTTCTTGATCTTCATCAAACTTTCAGATTTTATTCCATGTACAATGGGAATTGTAGCCTGGGGAGTGATGATTTGATGGATATTCTAAAAAGATACATCTGGCTTCTGCATGGAGATCAGACTATGAGTATATATGGAAGTGGTAGTAATGAGAAAAATGTTCATGAAGTTTTAGACCATAGGAACATGGGCTATGGAGTCATACTCTCCTGGGTTTGAATTCCACTCTCACACTGTGAGTACTTGGATAAATAACTGATCACCTTAAAATCTCAGTTTTCTAATTAGTAAATGGAAGCATTAAAATGTTTTCTTATCCGTAAATGGAGGACCTATCTGACAGGGTAGTTGTAAAGATTAAATAATATAATTTATGTGTAATGAGTTTATTAAAGAGTCACAACTCATGGCATATATTTATTTAGTTATGTACTTATGCAAAAATAGTCACCCCCCCCCCATCTCTTATTACCTTGGGCAGAATTGCTTAATTTCTGGTCATTATTAGTTATCAAAAACTCAGGCTAATTTATAACTTAAACCTAAGATCTGATATAAATTTCATCCTTCATCTTGATGAAGTCTTGAGTTAGGGGGGGTGGGCAGGGAGGAAGGATGTGATATAGTGCGAGGCATCTTCTTACTATCTGCCTTAAGATTTGTCCTTCCCGCATTTTCTAAATATTAAAAGGGGGGGGAGAGAGAGATAGAGCAAGAGACAGAGGGAGAGAGAGAAGGAGAAGAAGGAGGGGCTTGGGGGTGCTGAAAGGAGAGAAAGAGCTTTAGTGAGAGAGCATGAACAACAGAAGGAGAGGGAAGGAGAAAAGAGAGAGGGAAGAAGGGAGGAAGGGAGAGAGAGAGACAGAAAGAGAGATATCTCCTCTGGCTCAGCAAGTGGCCTTCTTACTGAGCCAGATGGCTCAAGCCCTAGCCTAAGTGGAATGTCTGATCCGTAGACTCTTGGGTATCCTGGCTATACCAAATGTTGAGAGTTGTAGGCTATGCTCCTATTGTTGACCTTGCCAGTTCCTTTCTCTGCTCCTCAAAAAGGCACAGGGCAGATGAGTAAATCTGATGCTTACACTGCCATGCATCAGAAATGCAAAATACCAGCCTTTTTTTTTTTTTTTTGCATAATCAGGCTCTACACATGATTCTAGAGTAGTCTCTTCCCTCAGTTAGGTTGGGCAAAGGAAGCACATTTATCCATGAACAAGTACATTTTCATTGTACCTATGACCCAGGGACTCTTTTATCCCCTACCTCCCCCATCCCTCAATGCTTAGGTGGACAGGGAAGGTGAGAGGTGGACCATGTGTGAAGAGTGGTGAAAAGGTCAATTTTGCTGTCTTGTAGTAAGTGTTGAGGGAGACAACTGGTCAGTGTTCAGCGATTCACTTTATAGTGGAAGTTACTTAAATTCTTTTGTTTCAGGGGGCTCTAGTTAATAATTCTATGAGGAAGATGTCTCTTGAACGCGCAATTGTGTACATAGTCATACTGGGGAATCAGTTGCTATTATCAACATTATCATTAATGTAACTACTGCATCTTAAAGGAGTGTCTAGGAGTTAAATGAGCTTTTTATCAATTCTTTTATTAACCAGAATATCATTATGCCCAACACCCCAATTCCAGGAAAATTTTGGCTAGTTAAGGTTTGTGGAATAAGAAAGAGACAGAAATATTATAAATGGTATAAAGGAAAAAAGTGTCTTTTTAAATCAGGTTTGTAGCTATATGACTTGCAAAATGATCTCGTGTGATGTTTGTTATTTTTATTTTTCATTCTCTCAGGGAAACACATTGGGCTAAGACTCAGGAGACCTAGAACACTGGTTTCCACTCAGCCACTTTTCAGCTGTCTGCGCCTGGACTCCTCCCTTAGCCTCCATGCACCTCATTTTCCTTCCTGACAAAGTTACAGAGCAGAACTAAAGTGCTCTCCAGTGTTTCTCTCAATTCTAAAATCCGGTGGTTCTGAAACATTCTTGATTTATTGAGTCACTGTTTCATTGATTCATTCAATAAACATTTACTGAGGCCCAACTCTGTGCCAAACTCTATTGCTTTCCTGCTGTCAAAATCAGGCAACAGGCTAGAGTTAAAATGTCTTTAAAGATTTCTGATGGCTGCTGCTTTTAAGAGGAACCTCTATAGCAACCTCTGTCTCTTTGGGCTTCTAGAGCTAGGTGTCTTCTAATTCCATAAGGGCTAAAAAAATTTAGAAAAACAAAGGGCCATGGGAAGGTGTTCTGTTCACACTATCAGAAATAAACTTTCTATTCTGATCACTTTTTCCTTAGCCCAGAAAAGAACACTTTCAACAGACTTTCCAGTCCTATGTGTGCTGGGGTATTAAAAGAATGTGTTTGATACATCCCCCAAATTTAAAGTACTTTTCCATATAACTGCAATTATTGGAATAATAAAATATTTTAAGAGAAACTTTGTTAACACTTACTAAAAGTTTATATGAATTAATTTAGGAGTATGCATACTTCTTGAATACAAGTATGGAAGAATCAATCAACAATGACTAATGTTAGTGTTTTCTCATGGTTAGAGCCCTTAATTTGGAATTAGGAATCCTGGGTTCAGTTCCCCCGCATTGTGGTTAGCGTCACCAAACCATGGGCAAGTAAATGTAATTGAGTGAGTTTTCTTTAGTAGAATGACTGTAGTCATGCTATCATACCACACTTTCAGATTTCTTAAAAATGAGGGTATGTAAAATAATGATTGTGGAATTAATATTATTAACTATATACTGATTCTTCCACAACCTCCCCTCATCCCAGCTATCATACCTATGTTGAATGCATCGTAAATCTATACTGTCTAGCTCAGTATTTCTCATCCCAGGTTCCTCATCTGATTTGAATACTATTTCCTCAAATCTCACAATGATGGTACAAAACCAGCATCTTTCCAGATGCATAGGAGAGAAGCTAGTTCATTAAGTACAATAAATTCCTTAGCGCTTTATTCTCTTCCCAATACCAGCAGAGTTCTAGCCTAAATGCAAACACACAGAATTTAGCAGAAGATTTTTGAAGTAGCTCACAGAATGAAGGAATCATTGAACCACAAAGTTTTAGAGAGCAAGGAGCATAGGGAAGATGTAAGCTCCTTACAGCAGATTTCCTGGAGTTGTATCACTCAACAACAGTGAACCTCGGATTCAAAGTAACTCCTTTGAAGTTCTGAACTCTCCAAAGGGGATTAACTGCAATTAGTTCAGTTTCTGTTAGTCAGAAGTTTTTTCTCCAGATCAGACTTCTATGATCAGAGTGGGAGGAATGGTCAGGTTATAAAGCATGGACATTGCGAGAGGACTCATCCATTAGCACCTGACATTATTGACCAGTTGGTCTTGTGACCTAATATTAAAAGAACAGTCTTCTGGAGTGGGAGATACATGCTTCCAGTTATGCAATGAATAAATCATGGGTAGTAAGGGTCTAGCATAGGGAATAAAATCAATAGTACTGTAACAATGTTGTATGATGACAAATGGTAGCTACAATAGGGTGAGCAGAGCATAATGTATAAGGAAGCTGAATTACTACATTGTACACCTGAAACTAAGGTTAACATTATGTGTCAACTATATACTTCAGTTAAAAAAGGAGTATTTTTCTTAGGAGGTGGATAATTATTACAATTTCCTTTTTAATTTTACCTATGATATAAACTTAGGTATTTAAGTCATATATATATATATATAAAGCAGACATTAGCTGATATGTGACTAACTTTATTTGAACTCTGAAACTTCATCAGAAATCTCAGAGAATCACAGAATTGTAAACTTTAGGGTGCCTGGATGATTCATTTGGTTAAGCATCCAACTCTTGATTTCGGCTCAGGTCATGATCTCAGGGTTGTGAGAGTTAGCCCTATGTCAGGCTCTGTGTTAGATGTGGAGCCTGCTGAAGATTCTCTTTCTCTCTCTCTCCCTCTCCATCTTCTCTCTCTTTTTTTTCTTTCTCCCCATCTCCATCTCTAAAAAAAATGTAAACTTTGGAGTTGAAAGAGGGAGACTCATAAAAGTTACAAGACTTTTATCTAGTGTTTATAGCTCAGCATAGGCAAAGTAAGGATGAGAAGCTGGGTTTCTACACCAGTTGATCTCAAACAGGTCTGGTCATCAGAATCATCTGGGAAAATCTTCGAAAAAACATATTTCCTTTTTTTTTCTTTGAAGAATCAATTAATTAATTTGAGAGAGAGAGAGAGCAAGAGATCGAGCTTGGGAGCATGAGCAGTGGTGGAGGGAGAGGGAGCATCGCAGAGGGAGAGGGAGAAGCAGACTCCCCACTGAGCAGAGAGCCCCATGTGGGACCCCATCCTAGGACTCCAAGATTGTGACCTGCACTGAAGTCAGATGCTTAGCTGACTGAGCCATTCAGGTGGGCAAAGCATATTTCTTCCACCTATTGCCATAAGTCCTAATTTGATAAGACTGGGTTGGTGTTCCTTAATACTTTATTATTATTTACCTTGGAGTTACTTCCAGTATACAATGTAACTCGAAACTCAATGTTTTTTTGTAAAGCACTGGGCCTCCTTTGCTTCTCTAGCTTCCCAATTTCCATCAAACAGTGAGCACAAAATGTGAGACAAAATACAAATGAAACAACCAAAAAGCAAAGCACATTCTCCTTTTTAGTACGGAAGTAATTTGACTGGTAACAGAACATTCTGGCCAGACTGAATAATACCACCTCTTGAAACCATAGTTATAATTCACAATGCGTCCAATTCACTTCTTACAGTGACCATTCTCTGATCTCAAGGATGGGACACATTTCTACATTCACAGGCTGTAAATGCTTTTTTCTGCCTTTTCTACTTGTGAGTGAACCAAATATCCTGTTGAAACAAGTCTTTTCTTTCTAAAGATCATTTGCCTTGAATCTATGTAACAGGAATATATATTTTATGTCCTATGCTTGAAGTAAGTTGCCTCCACCTCTGTTCCCCAAACTACATGCCTTTACCATGAACAATTTATAAAACTATAAAATTTAAGGAGATATTCTAATTCAAGGTCTTTCAAAATTTCTTCCTAGATATCCATGATTCACATTCAATAATGTATCAACTTTTGCTACCTGAAATGTACTTTACTGTGTTTTACAGAAATAGGAATTGTTCTAAATTAATTTCATAATCTAATAATGGTTCACCACTTAACTTTGAAAAACACTGATTTAATTCAGCCTTTGCCTTTTACAAACAAGAAAGCTAAGGCACAGAGAACTTAAGAGACTTGGCAAAAACTACGTAGCTTCAGCCCAGAATTTGGATCTCTGGACTGAATCCTGGGCTCTTTCTACTACATTCTGTGGCATTTCTAATGCTATTTTGGATAGGTTTGAATAGATAACTTCACAATTTCAGAGAAAAGATAATTCATTTTGAAGAATATAGGTCATTTTTCCCCCTTCCATGACATACAATCCTAATTTAATCTCTTTCTTAAATATCTAGTTTTTATAATTCCTAGAGAAAATACACAAAATTGAAGCTTTATAGCTTTCATATCACCAAATAATATTACTATTATTTTTCTCAGGTCACAATTTAAAAGTGAGGTCATTTCCTTAACTTCACCATATTTGTATTATCTAATTTTCTCGACACCAAAATTTTAAGTTTGCAGTTTCTTTTGATATATAGTATTAAAACGAAATGCTCTGACTCAAATGATCAGATATTACTATTTAAAAACAGATACTCCATTTTATTTTAAATCGAAAGTACTGTTCATGATGTAGGAAAAAAATCTGTATCACTTTACAATTAAAAATCATAAATTGGATATATGTAAGCATATTGATAAGAAGCTAATTACTGGCTCATTAGGTATATGAGGTTGAGGTGATATAATAAAATTTTTAATATTCATAGTAGTTCTCAACTTGGCATTACCATAAAATCCCTAAAGAGCCTTGAAAAATATTGGAGGCCTGGGTTCTAATTCCCAACTTCAAAGCTCTCATTTAATTGGTTCAGTGTGTGGCCTGGGCATAGGGATTTTCAAAAATTTTCTAGGTCATTCTAATGTGCAAATATGGTAGAGAATCAAGGGCTAAGAGAAATATGACCTAGGCATTTAATGTGTAATAATTGTGCTGCTGTAACTCTTCTAATTTAGTTATAATGATGTGCCAAAGTCTTGTGGCTCTTTCTAAGCTATAATTTACACTTTAGACGTGACCATCTGTGTACAGTACTCTATACATTTGCATATTGCTTGAGTAATTAATAAGTGGTTGGCATATTTTAGCTTATAGAGTAGGAAACAATAGCATTTCCTCTCTCCTCTTCAAGAACCGTTATCAGATTGACCTTCAGAAGTATCTGATTTAAAGGCACAGTTTTCACTCAAGGGCCAATCATGATGTAAAACCACAGGAATGAGTATCCATTCAGGTAGTATGGGAAACTAAAATTTAAGCTGATATTACATATCTCTCTGAAAGAAACACTACCTAAGAAACATTGTAGAATTATATCTTGCTACCAACTTAACCACATTGGCTCCAAAATCTAAAAAATAAATAAATAAATAAATAAATAAATAAATAAATAAATAAATAAAAATTGGTTGAACTCATTTGTTTTCAGGTTTTTTTTAAAGTTAAAAATGTAGCCAATCTCCGAACCCTCATTATTAAAGTATGTAAGATTTACATATTTCTGGCAAAACCTACTGCAAGCATTCAAAGGCAAATGTTCCCAGTCCTTAAAAGCCTGTCCTGAACAGTGCTCTTTATTTTTATCTGATGGTCAGAATAAAACATGAAGCCAATGAAGAGAATATGGAAGCTAAATATCCCACTCTGGACATTAAAAACAAGGACATTCTGGGGTAACTACGTGGCTCAGTCAGTTAAGTGCCTGCCTTTGGCTCAGGTAATGATCCCAGCATCTCAGGTTGATCCCTACATCGGGCTCCCTGATCAGCGGGGAGTCTGACTCTCCCTTTGCCTCTCACCCCCTCGTGCTCTCTTCTCACTCTCTACCTCTCAAATAAATAATTAAAAATCTTTAAAAACAAACAAACAAACAAACAAACAGCCCCAAGGACATTCTACTCTAAAGAGAAAGGCAGGGAAAAATGTCCTGAGATAAAGCAGAAAGAGAAAGAAAGATGCAACATGAGAGCTAGCCTTGAGGTAGTTAACAAGAAGCTCAGACACCAGCCATCAGCAAGCCTTCCCTGACAGGCCCATCTCTGTCTAACAAGCTGACACGTCCACATGCTGCAAGTTGACATTTTCAATGTATAAGTTCCTCTTCCTTCTTCTAATAGACAAATGCACAAAAGGACTGGTTTTTGCTTGCCTTGCTTCTGTGCCTTAATAAACAACCGGCTCAGGATTGTAACCAAGTCAAACAAATGCTGAATAAAAGCCTTTAATACATTTCTGCTTGTGTTTCCCACACATGTATTTCAATTTGAAGACAGAGAGTTTCTGCTTGCTTTCTCCCACTTGCAGTTGCTTGTTTGGCTAATTAATAGATATGCTACTTGAATGCTGAAAGGACACAAAATGGAAGACTGGGCAGATGGGTCAAGATGGAGTGTCCCCGGCTCTGGCACACCTGCGATTCTCTTCATTAAAACAAATCCTTTATTCTTCTCCTAGCTAAGATTCAAGGAAGGTACAGAAGCAGCCCTTCAGGTCTTTCTTACTTCAGGTCAAAGTCCTTTTTATACTTGGCGTACAACCTAGACGCATCAGAATTCAGTACAAAATGGAAAGTTTTATGCTTCCAAGCAATTCAAGTGCATTCTGTGGTCCTCTCGTCCTGTGGGCTGCCTTAGCAGATTTTAGGTATCTCTTAGGGCAAAGTGGCTTGAAAGCTTTGAGGTTTTCTTGGCAACTGGGAAGAATAATTTGACTTCTCTTGGAATAAGATCATATTCAGCAGAAAAGATCTGCTGTGCTCAAGGTCATGGACCTTGGTTCTGTGGATATTCAGTTATTCAGCAGAATAGCCACTCTGCACCTTCAAAGTGCTTTTGGATGCCACTGCAGGTGTTTCCTGAGGAGATCTCCCTCCCAGACAGTCACAGGCCAGAGTTCCTACATGTCCCCCTCTTGATGGTGTCTGTTCTACTTTCTGAAAATCACATTCCCTTTTACACTCTCTCTCTATATGTATATACATATATATGTGCAATCCCAAAGATTTTCAAAGAAATGATTCCATGAATCAAGATCTGTACATAGATATACAAATGGCTAAATAGTTAAAACCACGTTGGGGAGAAGTTTGTTTTTTTAAAGTGATGCTTTTCGGAGCCTTAAATCTTAAGCATCATTTTAGAATGTGTTATTTGCAAAATAAGCCATGGAAGCACTGAGGAATTAATTACATCATTAATTAAAGAAACATATTAAAGACCTACTCTGTGTGAGATACTACATTAATTATTGTGAAGAAAACAATGGTATATGAGAGTTCTATTTTATAAGACATGCAAAGATGATACAAGGCATATAAAAAGCCATAGAAATTCAAAAGAAGAGATTATTTTCAAAATGTTAAGATACATTTTACAAAGAAGGTAGAACTTGGATGACATCTTGATGGATGAGTGATTTAATATTTAGGGGATTTAGGGAAAAGTTACCATGGCAGGTGAAGAGATAAAGATAAGCAAAGGTTTTAAGGTGAGAAATCAAACAACTAATCAAATTTGACTGGAACTAAGGTGGCATGATGAGGAATGATGGCAAATGAAATGAGAAAGTTTGGTTCAGGCTAAAATATAAAAGGCCTCTATAAAGGGAGGAAGGGTTCCTAACACTTTTATCAGAAATGTCCATCTAAGGGGGAATGGTGAATTACTGATTGGCACGAATCTAGAGACACTGATTGCACCTCAAATTTTTGTTATGAATATTAAAGTTTGGAACAATGCAGTCTATCTAAATGAAGGTAGTGATTTCAATGTAAAAATAAGAAGAGTTAAACATTTAGAACTAAACCTATTCAGGTTTAGTCTGGGGCAAGGAGGGCAGGGAAAACAGACGGATCATCCATCAGTAGATATTTTTTATTATTTCCTATCAAATAGACAAACATTTGTGAGGAAAAGTCTTCATGTAAAACCGGTTTACTTTGCACTGTCTGCCAAGGAGGCTATTGGTCTAATGATCCAAGGAAGTGAGGCAAAGTTATATTCTATTTAATTGTAAGACATAGTCTACTAAGTTGTGTTAAACATGACTAAATACTATTATGAGGAGTCTTTAGATTCTTTAAAACTAACATAGTGAACGTAAAATAAATAACAGTGCAAGGCATTCTTTAAAGAATATCCCGTGTGAATGCCAACTTTTCCTACAGAATAAATTTAAATGCAAATAATTATAGTGCCTGAACACATTTTCTTTTGACTTTGTTCCTGGTGATGTGGTTAAGAGATCAGGTTCTAGCATCACTATAGACAAATCACCACTCCATCATTTATCAGCTTTTTAAAATTTTTTTTTTATTATTTATTCATGATAGTCAGAGAGAGAGAGAGAGAGAGAGAGAGGCAGAGACACAGGCAGAGGGAGAAGCAGGCTCCATGCACCGGGAGCCCGACGTGGGACTCGATCCCGGGTCTCCAGGATCGCGCCCTGGGCCAAAGGCAGGCGCCAAACCGCTGCGCCACCCAGGGATCCCTTATCACCTTTTTGATTGTGCTTAAACATTATATTTTTCCAATCCTTCTTCTAAAATGTGTGTGTGTGTGTGTGTGTGTGAGTAATATTTATGTAGAAGTTAATGAGTTGATGCTTATAAAATTATTAGCATAGTGTCTGGCCAAAAATGTCATCTGGTTATCCTGTATGTAATTTTTGCTTGCTTTTAATATTATGAACTCAATCCATTAGAATTTTACTTCATGGCAAACTCCTTTTATTTCTTGATTAATAAAACATTCTCTTTCCTCCAAAACTATAAAGACATCTCCCTCTTTTCCCCTAGTATTTCTATAATTTTGCAATGCCTTTATTGTTTAATTATATGAATGGTATGCGAGAGGAACCTAATTCTACTTTTTTCCCCACATGTATAATCAGTTATTCCAACTCGATCTATTAAATATTATTACATCCTTGCCTCATCTTAGTTTTTAATAACACATATCATATACTAAACTCCACATGTACTTGATCCATTTTGAGACTCTATTCTTCTCCATATACTTCTTTGTCTGTTCCTGTGCCAGACCAGACTGGCACATGAACTTTAACTACAGTCATTTCATAGTGCCTTTTAATATCACTTGGTAACCTGATCATCTTTCTCAAAAATATAGCTTTTATGCAAATTTATGCTTGGATATTAACTTTAGAAACAATTGGTCAAGCCCCAAACCCTTGTGAGTTAAACTGCCTTACATCTATTATTTAATTTAAAGCTTGAATTAGCCTATTCAGGAGTACGTAGGTTTTTGTTGTTGTTTTCCTACTCATTTAGGTCCTGTTTTCTGTCCTTCAGTAAAGATTTTATTATTTTCTTTGTGTAAGTCTTGCCTAAGGGCAATAAACTGTAATGTTTGGAAAAGCTTTTCAAAGTCCTCATGTCTTCATGCAGGTAAAATATACTAATGATTTAAACATCTACATTAACTTGATAAACACACTGATTTGATAGAAATTCCATCAGAATTTGTGCCTTCCCACTTTAGCCTTCTATCCTGATTATGCTAAGTAACTGAATTGGTAAGAAAAATAATTATTCTTTATATTCATCTTTCAGATCTCAAAAGGATTTTTTTTTTCAATAGCTAGATAGATAGATAGCCAGCTCTACTACTACAAAATTCTATCTGTGGAAGGGAACACTTCTATAAATTCCAGATGACACTATCAAAAGAAAACTACAACAAATAATTTAACTGGAAATAAACAAGCGGCTCCCAGGTAGATGGCTAATCTCCATGACCCTGTAGTCAGAAAGAAGGATAAAACCATCATTTTTAATCTCACATACTTATAGGATAGAATGAAATTCTCATCTAACAGCTCATGAGAAGACATCCTTTCCTCTGAATTGGCTCTCTTCATTTAGTCTATCATCCAGGTTGAAGGAAAATAATTCTTTGCTATTAAAATCACATCAAAAGTACAAATAGCCATCTTTCTCCTGCAATTATGCACTGAGGTCTAACACTTTTGCACATTAATCCAGGAAATAAAAATGTTGCAAGATAAATCAATTCTAGATGCTGGACAACAGGTATAGGTTTGTTAAATATAAACTTTTCTTTTTTGAAACATGGCCACATAAATTTCTTGGGTTGACATTGAAAACAATAATGTAAAATACAGGTATATTCCAAATAAGACCAGAAATAAACATTTAAAGCCACAGCCCAAAAAGCAGTATTTATCTATAAGCTGTATAGAAAAAAGTAGCTCTGATTTTTATTTCTAAGAGAAAACAATATGAGAATGAATAAAAAAAAAAGTAAGAGTGCTGTCTCTGGAGTTAATATCTTTGCATCCCTTTATCAATTTACTGGGCTTTATTTTCCTTTCTGTGTAACATTTATCATTACCTAAGGTGTGAAATATTCACTTATTTCCACATCTCCCACTAATGTGTGAGCTCTGTAAGGGCAGGGGATTTTGACTTTTGTTGTCATGGTGGCTATCTACCATTGTATTCCAGGGACTGTGTCCAGCACCTAGGGGGTACTGAGTAACTATCTGTTGATTGATTCATAATTACTTTTATTTAATGTCTATGTTGCACATAAGCAAAGGAGCTAAAAATTAACCAAACTATCTTGATATATAAAGGAAACTTTCTTTTTATCTTATTTTATTTTTTAAAGATTTTATTTATTTATTTGAGAGAAAGAGAGAGAGAGAGAGAGAGAGAGAGATCACAGAGGGAGAGGGAGAAGTCCACTGGTCGCTGAGCAGGGAGTCTGATGTGGGGCTTGATTCCAGGACCCTGAAGACACACGCTTAACCTAACCTACTGAGCCAGCCAGGTGCCCCTAAATGAAACTTTCTATCATTATTATCCAAGACTCTTTTAAACTTTACTGTGCTTAAAAATAAATATGATTATAGAGCTAAAGAAAAAGTACTGCTTTCATGTGAGATCAGGAATGCCTTTTGTTTTTATGACTCCCTGTCTAAGGAGGAGAAAGGCAGATAGTAATCACATATTAAACAAATCATTTAATTACATTTGTTCAAAATGTCATCAGGGAAGGAAAACCAAAATGTGCCTTGAGGGCAGAAGCTCAACTGGCACCTGGGAAGAGATTCCCTAGAAAAGAGCATTTCAGTTGCTGGAACCTGAAAAAAAAAAATGAGTTAAAGCAGGTGGGAAAGGCAAGGAACATTCTAGATATCTATAGTGACACCTAGAAAGGTCTGTGGCCAGAAAGATCTTGACAAATTCCAGAAACTATGAGAAAGAATATATCCTAGAAAAGAATTAGGTGAAACCAGGTGGAAGGAAGCTATTCTGGTGGTAGACTTTCTTTTTAGGCTGAATCTGGAGTTTTTGGAAATTTCCAGAACTTTCCTGCATCCAGAACTCTGGCCTAGCCAGATGCTGCGTCAGTAACAAGCAGAAGCAGGAAATACTCTGAAATTGGCTGTCTTGTTTAGTGAGAAGGATGACTTCTAGCTGGTGGGAAAAGGCATTTTGTATTCAGAAAGTTTCAAATTCCTTAGATGGCTTTCCAGATTTCATAAGCACACTGTGATATGAGAGCTCACACTGAGGAGAATCAGCTCTTTGGCTGTAGATCTGAGATCTTTCCATGGGAAAACAGAAGGAAGTCAAACCTCATCAATCTATTTTCATGCTAGTGACACAAATAGGTTCAACTATTCAACTATGAAAAATGCACTTTTCTTATGATTTCTCAAATACCATAACTGTTCCTGATTCTGTACTTTCATTTTCTCTGACTTATCCCACTAACCATGTATTTCTAAAATCACATTAAGTCTGATTACCAGGATCCTTCCTCATTTAGCCATCCCTCCCTGATCTCTTCTATTACTTACACCGCTTATTACAGTTTCCCTCTTGATCACTTATGATTCCTGAGGAGAAGAGTTGGAAGAAAGCAGGAGAGAGTAGGAAAGTAGAAAGACTACAGATGAGAATTTAGAATATTTTTTTCAAAAGGCAATTTCTAATGGAGATGTAAAAGACCAATTCAAAGTCAATCGCTACACTCTTTGGGAGAACATTTTTCAATTTGGGAGTACTGCTTTGATATATTAAAACTATTTATTAGCCAGTATTGAGGGCCTCATAGTTCTAATTCTAGGTGTTTAATACACATGTAAGGTATAAAATATATAAGATTATTAAAACTAGTTCTGAGAAATTCCTCAGTCCTCCAACAGAGAAACTTACAAAGAACATGAATAATTCAGGGAATTAAATAACCAATAAACTTATAAAAATTATACAACTTTACAGGTATTCAAAGAAATGTAAGGAAAAACAAAATGAGTATTTTTGTGTTTAGCTTACAATATTCAATACTGGTTAGGTGTAATATGACAAGCACCCCATACTCTAGTAGAGATACAAGGTGGTACAAATTGTAAGAAATATAAGTTGGTAAGTTGTTTCAATACTCGTGAGAAGTTCTAGCCTTGTCCTAATAATTCTGCTTTTAAATAATATAATCAAGGGGGGAAAAATCAGGAACATGAACAAAAATCTGTATACCAGATGTTCATGACAGCCCTAAATTTCGGAAAAATTGTAAATAATCAAAATATTCAATTATTGAAAGCCTGTAAATATAATTATACAATATAATTTGTTAAAAATAAAATAAATTGTTAAATAATTTTGGGGCAGCCCTGGTGGCTCAGCGGTTTAGCACTGCCTTCAGCCCAGGGCCTGATCCTGTAGACCTGGGATTGAGTCCCATATCAGGCTCCCTGCATAGAGCCTGCTTCTCCCTTGTCTCTGCTTCTCTCTCTCTCTCTCTCTCTTTCTCCCTCTGTGTGTGTGTGTGTGTCTCTCATGAATAAATAAATAAAATCTTAAAAATAAATAGTTAAATAATTTTGAATGAAACAACATTAGGATGGAATATTTTGTCACCATTAAAAAATCATACTTTCACATTCTAATGATGAAGGAAAACAATACTTCCCACATAAAAGTAAAGATAAAGTTTGGACATACAAATTATATCATAGATTGTATAATTATAATTATATTGTATATATGCATATATATGATACACACCTATACATATATAAACACATTTCTGGAAGGAAATACTCTAGAATGTTACCATTTCTGTGTTGTAAAAAAGTGTGTTTTTTTGCTGTTGTTTTAAATCTTTTTGTATCTTTCAAGTTTTCAGTAATGAACATTTTTTTTTATAATAGGAAAAAGTTAATAATATTAAATTCTTAATTTAGATGCATTTTGCCAGGTGGATGAATTATTCTACATAAATAGCTCCCTTTTACAAGTCAAGCCAAAAAGATGCCATACCACATTGGATTCTACAGAGACTCAACTGCCAACAATGACATAATATAAAATCTCCCACAGAGACCCTCTTCTCTTTCACACAACACTGCATTTTTTTTTAACAGTGTTTAACAGTTGGAAATGCTTAGAAGCTACAGATGAGATCATTAGTAGAAAGTATTTTCTATCGCGCTTTTGTCAGGGAAAATCCCTTATTAGATCTATTTCTGAGTTATGTTTTTACCTGGGCTGACACAATTTAAAGCAATCTATATAAAACATGTACTTGTGAACATCTTCCTCTACCAAATGTAATTCACTTTGGCTATCACACTGATAAAGATCATTTGTCCTGGATTTGTCCTCTGTGTGACCGTGTATTTGAAGGGTATGGAAAATTGAAAGATAGCAAGTGGTCAAGGCCTCAAAAGATGACATCTGGGCAACCATTTCTCCTAAAATTCACCAGACACACCAGAAAAAAAAAAAAAAATAGACTGCAACTCTTGGTCTATAATTCAAGTATACTACTTGCACCTAACAAGAGAATTAATAGATCAACTAACTCATAAAAAAACCCAGTGGACATGGGTTCACCACTACTCATTTACACTCATTTATACTCATCCTGGTGGACTGAGAAGTCAAGGACTTATTTAAACCAATCTACCCACTTTTCCTATAGAACTTTTGGTCCTCATCCTTGTAAGCCACCTTTGCATCTGGTTTCTGAGAATATCTTCTCAGGGGCTGCTCTCTCTTGTATAAATATATATTCATGTAAATCCTCTAAACTCATAGTCTCTGAGTTTTCCTTGGCAGTTAATCTGAAGGTTACATTCCTCAGATCCCAGTACCTATGTGCTGAAACCTTCTGCCTGAAAGTTTTTAGTCTTCCTATATCAACCTATAGAAAGGATGATGATAGAAGTGTATTTAAATTTGGATTTTAATAAATCTGTTTGCAATTTGGCTTTCTCTCCTTGCAGAGAACACTCTATAATTCCTAAAACTTCATGGAAGCAGGTACAAATAAGGAGCCCCAGATTTTTTTTTTCAGATTTTATTCATGAGAGACACAGAGAGAGGCAGAGGCATAGGCAGAGGGAGAAGCCAGCTCCCTGCAGGTAACCCAATGACATTGTGACTTTAGTTATTTAAATATCTTTGGAATCACGTCAAATGGGACTCATAATACATACTGCGTTACTTGACTCCTGGGGAAGATTCAGTGCAAGCAGGGTAAAATGTATTTATATGCTACTGTCTGAAAATTCTTACACTAGAAGATAACTCCTCCAGGGCAGGCAGGTTATACTGACTGACTCCCTAGCACTCTTCTTGGCACACAATACGGATTTCACTGATTAGGAGCTGATTTGTTTGATGGATGGGAATGAATCTTAGATGCCATAGCTGCCCTTGTTCTGTCCCTAAAAAGGAAAGAAAAATGAAGCAGCTGTGGCCACCTACATTTTCACTGTCTAATGGTCACAGGTGGTCTAAATCCAAATTAAAATGAAGTGGACACTGGCAGCATTTGTATTTATCTTCCAGCTGTTTCTGTCTCCCAGTTTTGGCAATTCCAATCAGAAATGTTCTTGTTCCTCAGGAATTTGAATAACTGCCTCAATTGTGCCCTGCTCTTTGGGTATGCGGATGTAATATAAATGTCTGCTGTGATAATAATGTGCTGAGAACATTGCTTTTATTTAGGCTATTGTAGTTAGGAAAAGTGGTTCCGATACAAGAAAAGATCCCCAAGTGTGCGGCCCCTGCTTTGTGATGCCAGACCTCCTCGTCATTGCCTTTATACATATATATGATAAAATATGATTTCAGTCAGAGCAAGCAGTGTACGGTTCCTGACGTCGTGTGATAACACAGCACATTGTTTCTGGGGAGATGTCAGCACAGTTCTCAAAGGATGATTCACTTTCCGGTACTACGCTTTCCTCCTGTGGATCCTCATAAGGACCTGCTCTAAAATTTAAGCATTGAATAAAAATGCTTCCAAACAATTAATGTGACAGCAAACACACCAATAAACCTATGGGCGTCAGCCTAGTATTTTACTCTCATCTTTAATGTCAGGTTGCTTTTCTTTTCCAGAGGTCAGGAAAACAAACATTCTGTGAGCTCATTATGTGCATGCCCAAACGAGCAGAAAAACAGGCGCCTTTCCAAATGCCAGACAATGAAACCTAGGATTTTTCTTTGTACCTCACTATAATTCGGGTGATAAAACACTTGCTAATACAAGCTATTAAAACCAACCAACAAACGGAAACCAGTCTCTCAGAGTCTATTTTAAAAACCCCTCACTGTGTTCTTAATTAACTTTTGACTTTTAAAACAAAAATGTCAGTCAAAAAGTACAGTCTTCTTTTGCACTAACTTAAAATTTTGAGATTCTGAATATGTGAAGCACTGTCTAACTTAAAATTTTGAGATTCTGAATATGTGAAGATGGAAAAAAAGTATAAAAATCAATAAGAGACAATTCATTTTAGCCGACACTTTGGAATTAATTTTAAGTGGTAGAAAACTATACAATAGGGACCAATTTTTCTATGGTTTCTGGTATCTAATTAATTAGGTTGCAGTAAACTTTATTACCAGGCACTCAAAATGGCTCTTTAACCATGGCTTTTTTCAATAACTGGTAAACAACTAATTAAAATCCATAATAATAACTCCAAAACACTATAAAGTCCTGGGTATTAGAATTAGATTGTGGTAAAAATAAGTAATTCCAAGTAGTTTTATTATTAGGCTATTTCATTTTCAATTCACTAGAAATAAGTGATCTATGTGTTGCACATGTATATAGCAATTCTCTCTTGTGTAAAATGTCCTCTGACCATGTTGAAAAATAAAAGTTGGTTCTTTGTCCTTAGGAGCTTTTCTAAAGGAAAACTATCTCTATAAAGAATGTGAACTTGCTGACAAAACATGTTCTCTTCCATTTCCCTGCCTTCCCCAACCCCACCCCTTCTTTTTTCTTTTTTTTTTTTTTCCCAGCACTCATAATGATAGGATTAGTACAATTTGTACTGGGGCTTTGGAACTATAATAAACGTGGACAGTTTTCTGGTCCTAATCAACTCCTGTTAAAATAAGCACTGCATAATAATAGTCTACTCAGAGTTGCACTGAAAACACCACCACCACCACAACAAACCCTAGGATTCTATGCATAATGAATCCTGTTGAAACGAACGGGTCCTTGTAGGGTCTTAATGAGCTACTCCGTGGCCTGAAAGGTACTGCACTCTGAGTAATGGACGATTTTCCTCCAGAAACTTGCAGGCTGGGCTGACCGCACAATGGCCTCCCTGGCAAAATCAGAGAGGCGACATTAATGTCTCATTACCTTTCTACTTTATTTCACTTCTCTTTTCTGCAACTGACACCATTCATCATTCCCATCCTCCCTTGAAATGTTGCCCTCTTTGACCTCCAGGCTTCTATATTCATGGTGTGGACTTATTTGTATCTTTTTAAAGAAAGGTCTAATATATTTTTTGGAGATATATTTTGTGCATCATAGATTCACTCTTTTTAAGGGTACAATTCAGTAAACTTTTGCTAAATTTACAGTGTTGTGCAACCATCACCACATCTAATTTTACATTTCCATTGCTCCAGAAAGAAACCTTGTGCCCATCTGCAGTCATTCCCTGTTCCCGTCCTCAGGCAGACCCAGGCAACCACTAATCTTTGTCACTGTGGATTTGCCTTTTCTTGACAGTTATATGGAATCATACAATATGTGGGCTTCTGTGCTAACTTCTTTCAGTTAGCACAATATTTCTGAGGCTCATCCATGTTGCACCATGAAGTATAAGGAATACAATGGTATTCCACTGAATGGATATATGGCATTTTGCCTATCCAGCCACCCATCCATTGATGGGCATTTGAGTTTTTTCTACTTCTTGCTATTATGAATAATGCTGCTAGGCTTTGAACACCTATGTGCAAGTTTTTGTGTGGATGTATTTTCATTTCTCTTGGGTAGATTCCTAGAAGTGGAACTGTTGAGTCATATGTTAAATCTATGTTTAGCATTATAAGAAACTGACAAAGAGTTTTCCAAAGTTTTACATTATGACCAGCAATGTATGAGGGTTCCAATTTCTCCTATCCTCACCAATTCTTGTTATTATCTATCTTTTTGATTATAGCCATCTCAGTAGGTATACTTCATTGCGGTTTTAATTTGCATTTCCTTAATGGCTTATTAGGTTGACAGTCTCTCATTTATGTCTCAGTGTTCTTTTGCTTTTTTTTTTTTAATTCCTCTTCTATTACTGTTCATTGATGTGTTCGGTGTCCCACTCATGTATAATTAACTCCTGTACCTAAATGCCTGCAGCTTATGGCTCATTCTCAGCCTATCTTCATGAAGTTGTTACATTTCTATCTGGAAAAGAAGCAGGTAAGCTGAATTTTAAAATTATACATTAATGATACAGAAAATTTTCAGGTTTACCCTGATTTACATATAATTACTTAAAGTATTAGTATAGTGCGATCATTTGGACTTTAAGTTAATCTTTTGACCACGTGATCAAACTTCCCTGCTCTCCTACTGTCTCATGGATAGTGTAGGATTCACTTGGCTGGAAACACTTTCAATTTAGAACCCAGCTGTCATCACTATCTTTTCCACCTGCCTCTTCTATTTTGCGTCCTTTTTCTTTTGTGACATAATGGCTACAGCTGAGGCACACAAGTAGAACCATGCTATCTCCTCCTCCCTTTCCTCCCTTCTGGCTTTTTCATCTTCCTATCTAATCAGTAGCCAATAGGATGACTCCATACAAAGGTTCAAATGATGCTGAAGCAAAAATTATTGTCCATTTCACACTGTGCAACCAAGTGAACATGGGAGACAGAAGAACAAAGCAAGGAACAAAAGAGCAGGAAAGGTCAAATTAATATAAGTCCTTTGCAAGCTGGGGAAACATGTCAGATTTTGATGTAAAATAGAATGTTTGGAAAAGTGGGATTGCTTGATGTGTGGTGTATTGGCCAATTTAAAAGAAGCAATAAACAATGACTGAACACTAAAGTGGACTGATCTGGTTATCCATATTTTTCTTCTGAAAGTAGCAAGCATTGGGGAAAGATATAGTTCATTTTACTTTCTCTTCTCTTTTTCTTCTCCTTTCTCTTTCAGAAAACAAAAACAAGGATGAAAAAACACTAATCTTTCTTTCATGCTTTAATAAAGAACCAAAAAAGGACTTCATTTGATGCATTTTTATTTACTCTTCCAACACCTCTTTCCATATTGAAAAGCCATTGCTTCTGGAACCCAGATTTTTCTAACCTATAACTTAGGGATGGGAGTATATGGTTTTCAATCAGAATGTATTTAGAGGGCAGCCCGGGTGGCTCAGTGGTTTGGCGCTGCCTTTGGCCCAGGGTGTCATCCTGGAGACCTGGGATCGAGTCCCACATCGGGCTCCTTGTGGGGAGCCTGCTTCTCCCTCTGTGTCTCTCTATCTCCTCTCTGTGTATTCTCATGAGTAAATAAATTAAAAATCTTTTAAAAAATTAAAAAATAAAAATCTTGATTTAAAAAGAAAAAGAATGTATTTAGAGAAATTCTGATAAATAAAATCTGAGCCAGCCCCTCTTGGTGAGGATGCAGTGCTTGTTTGGATGTAAAATGACAACTCAACTGAAATGAAAAATATTTGCTAACAGCTAAAAAGCTACATTAGTGTGACTTAGTTTGAGGGCTACATTTTGGCATCTTGTTGAGAACAAATACCTGTAAATGGGAAAGACTTGTTTTTGTTTTAGGAGGACAGGGAAAATAAAGAGGACAGACAAGAACTAGGACTTTTGGGACTCTGAAAGCTAGGATATCATCTTTCACCTAACCACCACAAAAATCGAGCTGATATATAATTTTAGATTTGTAGTAGTATAAACTTATAAATTGACACTTATTTTTGATACCAATGTTTATACAAAGAAAATATACTCAAGAGAAGAAGATAAGAAAGGAGGAAGATGACAAGTAATTCTTAGACCCGTGATTATTTGAGGGTGAACTGACATATAAATGTGTAAAATAACTTACACCACTTTTCAATCTAATCACCAATACATATAAATGTGTAAAATAACTTACACCACTTTTCAATCTAATCACCAAGGTACTGACCTCTAAGCTTCAGAAAGTTTAGGTAAAACCACTACAAATCTGCCCACTCTATCATCAAAATATATCCAGAGTCTAATCATTTTTCATCTTTTCCACTGCTGCCACCCTCACTTGAGTTACCAGCATCTCTCCTGGATTCCTGAAATACCTCCCAAGATGGTGTCCCTGAGTCTACTCTTCCCTCTCTCCAACTCTACAAGCCTCTCCCAACACAAGAAGTCAAAATGATGCTTTTGAACCTTAAAGTTGAATCATGTCACTCTTTGACTCAAATCCCACCCATGAGAAAATAAATAGCCTTTTTCAGTTAGAAGCAGAAGAGGTGTTAATAAAAAGAGAAAGTAACCTGTATATCTACAAAGCAATTCAATATGTACTAATATAATTGCAGCTAGAAGTCATCAAAATGATCTGACAGTCACAAGGTAAAAGACAAATAAATAAGTGAATATTTAGAGAAACAGGAGTTTATAAAGTTTTAGAAGTACCAATTTTCTTCGTTCTATATAGTCTTTGCTCCATTTAAACATGTGAACTGAGGTTAGTAAGTGGAAAGTGAAATTAATTTATCACCTAAGTAAATAATTTTGTTCACAAATGCATAGTTAAATATATTCAGTAGCCTATTCTGCTTCTCTTGGTTATTCATAACTGAAAAGACAAGAATTATGTGTTATATTAATTATCACCATTAATTACTTGAAGGAAAATTTACACCACGGCCCCCAGGTCCTCACCATTCTACCCAAGCTCAAAAGTGAATAAAGTAACAGCCAAAAACAAACAAAAAACACTTCTCACCAAAAACATTATCTCATTTACACTTGAGACAAGATCTATTTATTATAAGAGATGTCAGTCACCATTGAAATTAATTCACTTGTTCATTAGTTTAAGAGAAAAAAGGCAATCCTAGAGGACATTTACCTTTTTTCTATGATTTGGAAAGAAAGAAATCAAATGGAAGAGACATCATCAATAACCATCCAGAAACAAACACGACTGATATTTTCTGTTAGGTTTATTTCATGCTTTATCGACTCATTATGACATATACTTTCCTATCTCATTTAAAACTCTTCAGAAACAAACAACGACAACAACAACAACAAAACAACTAAACATCTCATAGTTTCCCATCTCTCTGAATAAAAATCAAAATCCTTAGAATGGCCTACATAATCTGTCCTCACTCTTAACATCTATGAGCTCATCTTCCTATCACCTCAGGCCCCACACTGTGTTCCAGCCACAACTACCACCTGATGATACTTTAACAAGCCAGACAGTTCCTGGATCACTGGCCTTTCACTGGTTCTTTCCACTGCCTGGTATACTCTCAGATATCTGCATTGCTTGCTTCCTGAGTCCCTTCAAATCTTCATTCCAACATCACTCACACTTACCCTCCATTCCCTAGCCCTGCTTCATTTTTCTCCATTGAACTTCCATACTTGCTAACAGAGTATATAATTATTTATGCTTAGCATCTGTTATCTGTCTCTCATAATGGAATGTTAAGTGGCACAGGACAGGGGATCTTCACTTTTTGTTTATTCAGTAGCCTCTTCAGGGACTAGACTGATGCCACATTCATGACAGGCAGTTCTTAAATGATTATTATTGTTCCTTGTGATAGGTTGGATGTGGAGTTGTAAAGCCCTTTCCTTCTCCTGGAGAAGTGGTGGGTGACTCTGCTTCATACTGACGACGACTCAGCCAGAGCTGAAGGATAGACATGAGATAAGCGTTCTGCATTCTGCCCTCAAAAAGAACAAGGAAATTGAATGTCTTTTTAACTCTTTTACACTTGAAATTCTCATCTTCCTTTAAATCACAAGGATAATCTGTTGACCCTTATAACAGCTCTGAGCTATTATTATTCCCAATTGAGAGAGAAAGAAAGAGGCTGTAAGGTTTATTGAGGCCCTAAGTGGCAGAACCTGGACTAGTAAACCATGTTATTGGATTTCCTCTTCTATATAGTCACAATGAACTGCAGCCACATCTCAGATGACAGTAAATTAACAAGTAGACAGGACTCTCCTTCTCCACCTCAGGAGAGGCTTTTAGTCTATGCATTTGAACTCTGTAAAAAGATACAAAAATGACTATTCCATTGTTAAACTTTCAGCAAGTCTTAGACTTTCTTTCATTTCTGTTGTGTGTTGCCTTTGTTTTGGTTCAACGTGCAGGCCACTTAGCCTGGATCTTCGTTTCACTTAATTTTGTCCTATATTATAAACCCTACAGTTGCATTGTCTATCCCAGGGTCCAGAAAACATTCACATCTTACTTAAGGTGTAAATTCATTTGATTCAAACTCAAAATGACCCTATTTGAGATAAGAGTGGGGGTGTGTGTGTGGGGGTGTTTCTTCACTTCAGAAGGATGAATGATCTGCCCCATGTGACATAACTCGTAAGCTTTAAATCAAGACACAAACATAGGTCTTTTAATTATAAACCCAAAGTTCTTAACTTACTGGAAATCCATTTGCTGTTTTTGTTTTTGGAGAGTACATTTATGTAATGGGAAGAAAAATTACCTAAATTATTCTTACTACAAATGTCTTCTAGAAATATGTCTCTCCTGAACTCAAGTTTTATCTCTTGGCAATTATTCTGTTAGCATCATTCACAAACATTGATTCTTTGGAAATTCCTTCCCTCTCCATTCCCTAATATCTCTTCAGTCTCATCACCTTCCTGTCTCTGAGCCTTTGCTGCTATTTCCTCTGTGCCATCGTCAGTAATTTCAATGGAATTTGCCAGATTCTAGGTCCAGATTTAACATCAGCTCCCCTTTGAACACATGAATAAAAGTGCTTCTTTTTATCTCCTAACTATCCATATGATGTTCACTTTTGAAAAGCTTTCTTCCTCCTTTTCAGAACTGTATAAGCCTCCTGAGAACAGGCTGTATAATTTCATACTACCCAGAATACATAAAGCACAGTACTTAACACAGTGGGCAAGCAATAGGTAAGTGAAGAATAAACCACAAAGTCAAAAGATAGCCTCATGTGGATTATTAGCAAGAGTGGTAGTAGGAAGCATCTGCTTCCCCTTTTCACCACTCAGTATCAGCACTCTTGGCCCTTTCCCAGGCCTCCTTTTCTCCCACCAGTCTTATGTAACACATATAAAGGATGACATAAGCTATGGCTGCCTGGTTCTATCAAGAAGGGCAAATGCTAAATGTATCAACAATGCACTGCTTCAAGGTTCCATTGCACTGTAAATGGATATATAAGCAATTGTTCTGTTGCCAATGCATACTTTTTGATGTAGTAAACTATTTTTCATTTTCTTCGACATATCTTACAAGATTTACCCATTACAAAGGCTTCATTGTGTTTAATAGGTATAGTTTTTGCTGCACAAAAAGCATGTTTATTTGATAGCTCTACTACTTGATCCATCTTATTTCGAGGTAGAGAATAATAATAAATGTCCTTCAAGAAAAAAAAAGTAAGCTATTTTTGATTCAAGAAGCTTAAAAATCACTTGTTTTGTAATATGTAGCATACTGATAGTCTGGAGGTTATCTTGATAAATGGAATAAGTCTATTTAAAAATAATTTTGTGACATAAAATATTAAGAATATTATAATTTTAAGATACATAAATCATTTTGAATTTAAGAACCAAAGATCTCTTTATAAATGACAAACCTATCTGGGAATATATTTTTGCATATTAGGAATTATGTGCCATTTAAATATTTCTAAAGAAAAATGACTGGTTTATTATTTAATCAATACAAATTATGATACTTACTCTCTCTTGTTTTTCTTCCTGATCCACAACTTTAAAAAATCTCCAATACAACTTCACTCACTGAAAGTTAGTCAATGCCTTGATGAATATCTTACAATAAATTATAACCATCACTTACACTTGATTTTGCTTTGATTTCACCCTAAATTAAATTTCTATTTTAATTAGATTTGAGGTTTTAAAGACACAATCCATTGTGTATCTATCAAGTATACCTGTAGTTTATATTAAGGAATACAGTTATCATTAAAATTGCTCCAACAAAGTGGACTGTTTTATCCCAGCATTGAGAGAACAGTGCCTGTTATACAGGGAAGCTCAACAAATAGATCAACTGGATGAATGCCTCCTAACTACTGCCCTTATCCCCTTTGAGAGGTGGAAGGTGATGAGAGCCTAAGAGAGCGAGGCACCAAGCTAAACTATTTGCACATCTCATATACTTTAACTATCACCGACATTCTTTCTTGTAGGTATTATTATCCCTAATTTACAGATGAAGAAACAGAAATATTGTTTAAAAAAAGAGCCAGAAAAAAATTACCATACCTGCTACCAAGATAACAGAGCTAATAAGTTGTAGAGTTAGGATCAAAGCCTTAAAGTCTGTCTGTCTGCAAATTCTGGCCTCTTAACAATTGCCCATGTTGCCTTCCTTTACTCAAAGGCATTATAACTAGGAAGGTATCCAATACTTCCTCTTTTCTACATTATACAAGAATATTAAGACTGAGATGAAATGACTTGTTCATATCTTTGTAAGTCAGTGCCACAACTAAGTCATATCCTATTACTTCTAACTGGTCCGGGTTTTTAAGAGGGTGGGGTTCTCCCAACTGAAATATTAAAACCCATCTGGGAAGGAGAAGAGACCTCCTGCAAAGGTAATGTGTATTAGAAGAGGTGAGAGGCTTCGCACTATGAGCAGGACCCTTGGCCACTGGATCACATCATTGTGAATGTCTGATAGTTGGGCTCCCCAGAAAGCCAGCTGATACCGTGTAAGTGGTTGGCTGTTTATGACTTGCAATGAGGGTCCTCCAATATACTGGAACAGGAAATCCCAAAACCACAGGGAGACCATACATTAATACATCCAACAAAAATGTATGGTGTCTTAATTACATGCTAGGCACTGTTCTGAAAATTGGATATATAGACATAAAGGTATAAAATAAACAAGCTCTGAGGATCTCAAGTACAGCATGGGAACCACAGTTAATAATGCTGTATTGTATACTTGAAATTTGCTAAGTGGGTAGATGGTGAGTATTCGTACCACACACACACATACACAACACACGCAAAGTTAGCTTTGTGAGGTGATGGATGTGTTCATTAGTGCGATTGTGGTAATCACTTCACAATGTATACTATAGCAAATCAACACATTGTACACCTTAAATATATTAAAATTTTGTCAATATACCTCAATAAAACTGATAAAAAAAGTTTCTCACCTCAAAAAGTTCAAAATCATTGTGTATGTGTGCACCCATGTTTGTCTTAAAATAACATTGCGAGGTTCTTTATGTAGTACGGAATCATTATTATGAGTGTAATCACCAGATAAATAAATTAGTGCTCATTCTTGCCAGTTTCTACGCTAATATTTTCACTATCTACATTTTACAGATAAAGAAATTGAGATTTGCAAGGCATCAGGTGACTGGTTTAGGTTCCTACAGCAAATAGTGACAAATCCAGACTAGAAAGCATCTCAGGACTCTTTGAAAACAAAGACAAAATTCCTAACCCATCATGGAAGAAGAGGCTCAATAAAAGGTTCGCAGAAGAACTGACAATGAGGTATGTTTTTCATTCTATTTCTTATTTATATTTTTGTCCAGATAGTTTCCTCATCCCAGCTTCAGTTTTGCACGGACTGCCTGAATCTAAAAACAAATTATGCACATGAATTTCTCTTTCTTTTTTCAGAAACTGGTGTCATTCCATTTAGCAAATGTAAATAGTGCTTTGCTCCATGACATTGTTCAACTATAGCTTAGTCTTAATAGCCTCTACTTTTCTGTGCTTTAAAGTTTCTCAGTAATTAACTGTGGGCTGTTTAGACACATAGCCCAAGAGGCTGGTGTGGTGGTTTTCTATTTGCTACATTGGGAAAATTCTATGGAATAGTAACATGAGTGATGGCATCAGTATGCCTTCCTAAAATTATAAGATTATATGGAACAGGAGTTTCTCCTACCTTCTGAAATAATTTTATCTTTTCATGACTATTTAGAACCCAAGTGGCATCATCCAATATTCTGATGTATCATCTGAAGACTATATCACATACTTTTATAGTAATTAAAAATCAGGATGCTTGACATACAAACACTGTAGAAGCTGCCTCTCTCCAGGCAGGCCTGTTATTATATTCATGAAGTGCTTCCTGAAGGCTTCTTAGACTTGCCGACACTGGGAAAGGAAATGTTTGGTCTGTCCATCACTGCAATTCCTCCTAATTGTTATTTGTATTATTCTGTAAGGCTTTCACTCCCTACAGATTCTGTGACAGTATTAATATAATGTACATAGCATATATTTTCCAATAGTCCGAGGGTGCCATGCATAAAGTCTATTTCAATTCTTTCCAACAGACACTGAAATGCTACAAACTAAACAGAATGTCCTTACCACGGCTTGCATAAGTTAGAAAAGTATATCAACTGCAAGGAAAAGCTGCTGGTTCCATTTTGCCTTCATTATATTGAACACTATACCTAGCCTACTTTATTTAGGGTTAGATCTTTGCACAGGCAGAGTTAGTGGCCACCTACATAGCATGTTTTGAGACATACAGAAATGATCATTTTGTTGCAAGCATATTCCCATCAGGCACCCAGTGCTCCATTTTCCCATCTTCAAATTCTAGCCAAGAGAAGTATTAGAATATCAAGATTAGAATATTAAGAGAAAGAGAAGATTGCCCACAGTCAATTACTACAAAAAAAGTCTATTACTTCTCCAATTAATACATCATAATGGCTTAAGTGTTGAATAGCAAACTTTGATCCGTTAGTTTTTGAAGCAATGAAAATTTTACCAAGGAAATGTCTATGTAGGAGAGTAAGATTCAACCTAATTTTTGGTAATAGGGAACATGATGAGGGCCCTGGCAAGGAAGGTTTTGATACAGGACTTCTCAACTTTAGAGAGGATACAATGCTTCTATAGGCTTTAAAATAATTGATTCTTAGACCTCTCCATGGTCATTTTCATTCAGTAGATGTCAATTGGTATCTAGGAAGCCTCAGTTTTAAACAAACACCCAGGTGGTTCTGATAGATCATTATGGTCCATAAACCATTCCTTGAAAAATGATGCTCAGGGGTAATATACTAAGATATCAATAATGGTGGCCAGAAGAAGACATATTCCAGAGATCTTAAACTATTTCACAGCATTTTTAATGGCTGGTCTTGCTAACATGCTCTTTTGACTTAAACTATTCATCTTGTATTTTTGTTCAATGAAATACCAGGCAATCACTTACTCTTTTCCAACTTTGTTGCTTATTCTCACATCTGTCTGCCTTTTAGATTTCTGGGTTTTGGAAGAATTTCTTGTTTTTTTGTTTGTTTGCTTTTTTCAGGAAAATGAATCTTTGGGCTCTCTTTTCTACTTCTCAGAATTTGACATTTTGTTTATTTCTGTAGCTTACCTCCCTCTACTCTTTTTAGTGTATTGACTTCTGATCCATGATCTTTGGTAAGAAACTGCCTATTCCAACCCTGACCCAATGGGACCTGTAAAGTGAAGGATGACAGAATTTAACATAAACAGGTCATATTTTTTTTGTGAATGGGAGAACACTGAAAAAATGAGATAAAAATGAAAAAACATAGTATGGAGGTTCTTCAAAAAGTTAAAATAGAAATATCATATGATCTGATAATTTCTCTGCTGGATATTTACACAAAGAAAACAAAAAAGTTATTCAAAAATATATATATGCATGGGACACCTGGGTAGCTCAGTGGTTGAGCATCTATCTGCCTTTGGCTCAGGTCATGATCCCGGGGTCCTGGGATTGATCCTGCATCAGGCTCCCTGGAGGGAGTCTGCTTCTCCCTCTGCCTATGTCTGTGCCCCTCTGTCAGTGTCTCTTATGAATAAATAAATAAAATCTTTAAAATCTATCTCTATCATCTATCTATCATCTATCTATCTATCTATCTATCTATCTATCTATCATCTATCATCTATCTGTATATTTACTGCAGCATTACTCCCAATAGTCAAGATATGGAAGCAGTCTAGGTGTCCATAAACAAAAAAATGGATAAAAAAGATATGGTATACACATACACACAGAGGAAAATTGTTCAGACATAAAAAGGATGAGACCTTGCCATTTGTGACAACATGGATGGACCTAGAGAGTATTATGCTAAGTGAAATAAGTCAGACAGAGAAAGACAAATATCTTCTGATTTCACTCATATGTAGAATCTAAAAAAATCCCACAAATTCATAAACAAGCAAAAAGTAGAATTAGACATTTAAAAACAGAAAACAAACTGATGGTTGCCACATGGGTATTAGGGACCTATACATATAACAATATGCACTCTATTGACTATTTCATTCTTCTACTAGAGTTTTCTGTATCTCAAAATACAATTCTGAGTTTAAATATTTAAGAATATTTGTTTTGTTTTCATTTTTCTTATTTTGGTTTTCTGGAAATATCTAGGGCTTGACTCCTAATAGCTGAAATCCTGCTTTCTGAATCCATGGATCTAAAAGTTTCAATGGTATTAATCTCCGGGAAAGACACTATTTAAATGGTGAAAATGTATTTTGTTGGTTAGTTTCAGTAATTCACTCTTTAAAAGACGTATTTAAGGATTTCCCATTATGTTCATACACTGTGCTTAGAGGCTATGAATATAATATTGCAGAAACTCTCTTGGAACTTGCAAACTATTATGGCACAGAGACAACAAACACACATTTACACAAAGCAATTATTTAAACAAATTTTAAATGCTAAAGGAATTTTGAAATTCAATGGAAATTCCATTTGTATTTTCTATTTTCTAATAAGAATACATGTTTCTTCTCTTGTCTTAGAAAATGAGTATGATACAAACTATTATTATTATCATTTTATAAAGATTTTATTTATTTATTCATGAGAGACACAGAGAGAGAGAGAGAGAGAGAGAGGCAGAGACACAGGCAGAGGGAGAAGCAGGCTCCATGCAGGGAGCCCAACATGGGACTCCATCCTGGGTCTCCAGGATCATACCCTGGGCCAAAGGCGGTGCTAAACCACTGAGCCACCGGAGCTGCCTTTTTTTTTTTTTTTTTTTAAGAATATTTTTTTCCTAAGTTATCTGCCTTTTTAATCTGCATTTTATTTTATTTTTTAAAGATTTTATTTATTTATTCATAAGAAACACAGAGAGAGAGAGAGAGGCAGAAGCACAGGCAGAGGGAGAAGCAGGCTCCATTCAGGGAGCCTGATGTGGGACTCGATCCCAGGACTCCAGGATCACGCTCTGGGCCGAAGGCAGGCACTAAACCACTTGAGCCACCCAGGGATCCCGTATGATACAAATTAAAGAATGGCATGCTTCCCTCTTCAGAGAGACTTGCATAAGCCATCCAGAAGAAAATATTTATCCTAAATCTCTAGCTTAGAAACTTGTGACAATTCAAAGCTTGAGGGATTGTATAGTAAGGTGTGCATGGAAGAATAGATGGACAGGCATGGGCTCTTTAGTTTGTTCTCTGCATTGGTGGTAAATACATCCTTCTCCAATTTTATTCTCAGAATTGAGAAGCACTGGAACCAGATGGAAAGCACTGGATTCTTTTGGAAGATTTAACAGAAAAGTGTCTGTAGTTAATTTTGTTTTGTGCAATGTCCTCCACTGTCTGGGCATAGAGAAGTTAGCCATCTCATCTCAACCAGAAACTGTTTCGAGTATAGAAATCAAATCACATACTTCAATATTCACTCTGAAGCTGAGATAAAGTTTTATGGTTCATATGATAGGAAACAGGGCTGGTGTTCCTAAAGAAAAACTGAAGCTCTAAGATATATTTTAGTGTTGTTTTGCCAGAAAGTAGCCTAATGCTATCACTTTTTGAGCCAAACAAAAACTCTTAATAAAAAAGCAAAGAGATATTTATCTTTCATACAGAAACTTTTATGTAATTTTTGGTTCTTTCACATGTAAGCTTTTAGAAGAGAGGAAAAAAAAAACAAATCATGTTAACCTTTACACCATCAAAAAAGTGATAAACTGCAAGAATAATTAACTTTGTTATTTTAACATAACATGGTTGCTTTGATAGATCCCAGCTTACTAGTGTCTCCACAGGCCACTTTCTTTCTCACTATGTACAGATGAATAAAGAGATTAAACAATTTCTGTGACCTACACTAAGGTCAGACTTTAATTATTATGCTAATTTCATGCACTAGATTCAGTAGATTTACTATTTTCCTGCTAGTTAATAAAACAGAATTTAAAACATATCTGGGATATAAGGAGTGGGCCCTCTCATATCTTAAGATACTCTGTTTGATAGATATAAAGGTCAGTGGAAGGAACTTCTATCTTGTTATTGACCCTCAAACTTCTAACTGATAAATCCCAATTAGAATTAATTTATTTAGGACAGCTACATCTCAACTGTCTCTATTTTATCACTGAGGAACCATTTTTATAAGATCTCCCTACTAGTCAATTGGTAAAAATCAAATAACTAACCTGTTGGCAACCTTCTCAACTGATCAAATAGGCTAAAACAAGTTAATGAAGCACAAAGTCAGAAATGCAGATTCTGTGCTTTCTTTACTTAATTCTGCAAAAGATTTTGAGTTCCATATCTGTAAGGCCACAATCTATAATAACTTGGTATATAGGAAAGGGGTTTATTTTGCTATATTTTGGGAGGTCTGTATAATCAAAGTGGGCCTCATTTCTAATAATATTTGAGAAATGAATCAACTCTAAATCCATATTTGGCTGGATCACGTAATCTAAATTTAGGACGTCACAGTGTACCTTAGTAGTGCAAAAGAGCAGAGACCTGGGTTCTGTTTGCAGTTCTTTCAGGAATTAACTGGATGCCCATCTTCTTTTTAAAGACAGCTTCTTAGCATATAATTGACATGCAGAGAACTAAACATATTTAAAATGTAATAATCTCAAGAGTTTTGATATTTATACATGCATGAGACTATCACTATAGATAAGATAGTGAAGATATTCACCAATCCACAAGTTTTCTTGTGCTTCTTTATAACCTCTTCTACTCATTCTCCTCGCACCAGGCAATCATTGATCTGCTTTCCGTCACTATATATTAGTTTGCATTTTCTGGGATTCATGTAATTGAGAAAATACAGGATGTAATTTTTTTGTCTGACTGGTCACTGTGATGGTTAATTTTATATGTTGGCTTGACTGGGCTAAGGGATGCCTAGATAGCTAGTAAAATATTATTTCTTGGGTATGTGTGTGAAGATGTTTCCAGAAGAGATTAGCATTTGAATCAGTAAACTGAGTAAAGAAGATCAACTCTCTCCAGTGTGGTTAGACAACATCCTTTGATGGCTCCAATAGAACAAAAAGGCGGAGGAATGATGAATTCTTTTTCTCTCTCTAGAGAGACGGAAGGAGAGAGGGAGGGAGAGAGAAACCACCAATCACATGAGGGGCAACATGGAGTTGCGTCTGTGACTATCTGCCCAGATCTCAGAGAAGCATTAACCAGGGGGCTGCAGGGGATAAGAGAACTGGCCTAGCAGGCCTGCCTGTCTCACCACCATCACTGCTGTTGTCAGCATGTATGGTTTTCAGAACAGACCGAGGGTAGGAATAATAGGCTTTTGCCATACGCATGAAGCTGTGTCATTTACGTATGTCCCTGTCCTTATGGTTTCTTTTTCCTGTTGAGGTCTTGCTCTCCCACACCTTTCTGTAATTCTCTTTTGCGTGTCATTAACTGATAATTTTTTTTTCTCTTTGCATTACTTCTGAACAAATCTTAGTTTCCAATCAGGAAAATAGGTATATTGGGCCAATTAGGGCTAAGACTATTTATTTGGAAAGACAAAAAGGTGAAGCACATTGTTATATTAATTATATATATATATATATATATATAAATTAAAGGTCATAAATGATGGAAATAGAAGTAGCACACCATAGATAAAAGATAAAAGGCTTTATAAATAAGAATAGATTATGTAAATAAAGGTCAGAACCGCTTAAAATATTAATGGTAATAGTTGTTGTGATATTTTAGAACTACTGACCTAGCATCCTAGGTCAAACAAAGTAAACAGCATCCAAGTTCAAGAGCATAAGATAATAATTTTTTAAAGATAGTTTAACAAACTTATAGATTGTAGGTTTAAAGAACATGTGTCTAAAAAACAAAAAAAGAACATGTGGGTGCCATGGTAAAGGTATATGAAAAGGAAGGCTATGTACCTAGTGTGAAATGAATTCATTGTGCTTTTAAATAGCTAAGGAAAAATACTTTGCCATTTGTTTTACTTTAATGATCTACTCTTTTACACAATATTTCTTCATTCTTCAAAAGCTATTAAAATGTGTTAATGATTTATGAACTTGTGCTTTTGTTCTAAAACAAAACAACAACAAACAAAAAATAAAACCTAGAACTGTGAAATACAGAAAAACCCAGAAAGAATTAAATCAAATTCTTTCATTTTTGGAAGTTTAACTCTGTCAAGTAAACGGTATTTTTCTTTTTCTGATGATGCATCTTACTTGCAAGCTATCAGCATGGTTTCCTATTCATCAGGGACAATGTCATAATTGTTATCTTCAGAGAAATAATATAACAGAGAGCTTCCTCTATTAACATGTAGTAAAGTGTTACAAAAAGCACTGGGTGAACAAAGGGCTTCAAGTTATTAGAAGGACACAATATTGGTTATACATGTTCATAGAATGAGAAAGATATTTTTAGTTTCTTTCAATTTTTCAATTGTTGTAAAGCTGCATTATGTGAGTACTGATTCTTAGGACTGGCTATCTTGCTAATTTTTAAGAATGAGGATGGAATGTCATACAAATGGGGTAAAAGAAGTACACTGGGGTACTGCTACATCTAATTTGATCTCTGAATTAAATTCTCTGAGAAACTTTCCCTATTATCTCGTTACAAATGATATTTTCCTTCTTTAAAACACTGCATTCCTTTTTACCTTTACCACTTAATATGGCTCTAGTGTCATCCCTAATTAGTTTTATATAGCTAGCTACTATGCATCTCTGTACATCCTATCTGTTCCACTACATTAAAAGTTTCCACAGTTCTGGGGAATGCCTGGGTGGCTCAGCGATTGAGCATCTGCCTTTGGCTCAGGGTGTGATTCTGGGATCAAGTCCCATGTCAGGCTCCTTGCAGGGAGCCAGCTTCTCCCTCTGCCTGTGTCTCTCATGAATAAATAAATAAAATCTTAAAAAAAAACAAATAAAAAAATGAAAGTTTCTACAGTCCTGAAACTATGTTTTAAAGTTAGGGAAATCTTATCTACAAAGTTTACTACCATCATTGTCATTATGTACATAATAATTTTCAGAAAAAAAACATAATTTTCAGAAAATATTTACATATGATGTTGTCTCTGATCTAACAAATTGCCTTTTATATGTTACTCATCTAATGGAAGTTTATCCTTGAGTAATAAAATGCCTTTTAGGAAAAAAATGGGAACTGCAAAGAATTTTGGACACATGTCATTCCTAGTAGTCAACATAGTGTCTAACGTCTCAATTTCTCTCTTCTCTTTCAACAGAGGTCTCTGTTTGTTGTTATCCAGGACCATATTTGATATGGCAATTTAGTGTCTTGTCAGTGTTTTAACGAAGTGTTCATGATGGTGAGCTATGTGGAACAATAAAAGAGAAAAAGAATCGCGATGTCTCAAGCAGCCCTTGCTTAACCATCTATTTTGTCTGAGCTTAAGTGAATGGCTCAAATAATTGACAAATAGAGTTAATGTGTGGGCAATTTTATTTGCTTATTTACAATATGCAAACTTATTTAACCACATTATTGCAGAATATCCTCAAGTCTTACACTACTGTCTCCAGATATTAAGTAAAAGGAGTAACCACAAAATAATTCATCAAGGAAAAGGAAGTACATCACTTAAAGAATTTGAGAAAAAATGATGCCCTATAATCACCTTGCACAATTAATTAGTGCAGTGAATTGGGTTGTACTAGCAACTGGATAGTTGTGCTATGATATCAATACCCTCATCCTGACAGATGCATAAGCCAGGGTACATGGCTTCCTATTTACTTCAGTGTGCCATTCAAATATCATCATTTTCTTGGGCATTGTGATGTGAAGAAGGCTGGAAAGCAAACAAGCCTTGAGATACTAGGAATTGATCATGCTCCTCATCACAAAATAAACTTATCATTGGCTTCATGCTATAGAATTATATCAGCATGGGAAAAGAATTCAGGAGGAAATTTCATAATGAAGAATTTTCTTTTGAGGTGTGAGAAAGGAAGGGGGAGGTAAATGGAAGAAAAGTCAAATAAAACACATTTGGGTTGGGGGTAATGAGTCATATTCTGATGCTCTTGCCCACAAATTAAAATTAGTTCGGTATGGGTTCCCACAGTTGCTTAGAGAGGCAAAAAAAGAATAGGAAAAGGCGGGGGGGGGGGGGGGGGGGGGGGGCTGGAATTCCATGCTGGAATTGCTGACATTCTTTATGGGAAGCCGAAATGACATACTGAAGCCTAGATGCAGGTTCTCATACAGTAGTGCAAGCTGAGTTTTTCAGTGTAGAAATGAAGAGATTGCTGAGGATTGTGATGGTCAGGCCCTGCAGAACCTCTGGGTGATTGATCTCATGGGGTGCATGGTACTGGGGAGAGGAAATCTAAGCAGGAGAAACGGGAGGGAGGGAGTGGCAGCCATCAGGAAACAAAATGTGTCCTGCTTGTCACAAAACAGGGCTCACTCAGAGAAATATCAAGAAACAAGCGTAAGAAACTAAGCTGCGGGCTCTTAAAAGAGAGGCCTAGTCTTATGCCCTTTGGTCCCCAATGGTAGCCATTTGACCTGGAACACAGTAGGGCTCAGCTGTTTATTAAATGTGGTAGCAATCAGATATTTGAATTTTTTTGCAAGATTAGAGGGACTGAACTTTATGTTGTTTAAAGCTGTGTAAGGCTGGAAAAAAATATCTGAAAACTTCAAGAGAATACATATATGTATATATATTTAACTGAAAAAATCATTACAATAGAAATGAAGAGTAATATGAAAAAAACAAACAAAAATAAAACACCTTTTTGTATGATAGTTTAAGCTTTACAAGATGCTTCCATAATTACCATGTATAGCCCACATTGGAGATATACTATAATTGTTAAATAGTCACTTAATTAAAGCTGAGAAATTGGATAATATGGCTATAGAAAGTTTCATGGCAATTATTTTGCATGACAATGTCATCTGATTAAAACTATAAAATAAAATATTTGTTCTACCAATGGTTAAAAAAAAAAATTCCATCCCCTATCCTTCATCAAACGTGTCACCACAGTTTCCCGGGGCAGATTCAATGTTAACTAACAAATCAACTTCAGTTTACACATAAAGAAACTGAAACGCAAATAGTGATTTCACAGAAAAGTACACTGTCTTGCCCACAGTCACTCAAAAACACTGAATCAACCAGACTTCAATTTAGAACCATCTCCCAAAAGGCTGCTGCTAGCATAATTTTCAGAGCTATTTCAAAAAGAAAGAAAATGTGAACTAGAACATCCTAATTTTGTTCTGAACAAATTAAAGTTTTAAGAACTTCATAATCTATAGTCAGCATTGTCTTACTATATTCAGTTATTATTTTTAAGTTTATCCTAAATTAGTGTATTTGCCAAAGGAATACATTAGTTTTAAGAGGACAACACTATATAGCTTAAGAAAAATTACAGGTGTTTTCTCATTCTATTCAATTTCTACAGATTGGTTCAAGTTGAGAAAACGTCAAACATGTTCCCTAAGTTTACTGTAAGATAATGTAGAAAGCTGTTCAAATTGCATACCGAATAATCACTTCTTTATTATTAAAAAATAAAGTAAGTGAAAACTTCACAAGTGCTCTTCAAAACCTTCAATGCTATTTTTTTCCATTAGAATATGTTTTAATGAGACATGGGTAAGAATTTTTGCTTTTACTATAAGTAAACAACAGTAAAAGAATCACTTGGATTTTTTTTTTTAATGTACTTGGGAATAATTTTGCAGAAGAACTGCAAAGACATTAGAGAGAATTATTGTATGCTCTTCACTCAAGGTTCCCTCACATGAATATCTTACATTATCATAGTACAATTATTAAAAGAAAGTAACCTTGGTTTAATACTATTAACCGAATTACATATTTTATTTAGATTTTATCAGCGTTTCCTTTTTCCACCCCAGAATCCAATCCAGGATTCCACCTTACATCTATTTGTTATATAGCCTTAGTACACTTAGAGGTACCAAAAAACATCAATACTTAAGGAGTACTGATCACTTATTATTTTTTTTAAGGATTTTATTTATTCACGAGAGACACCGAGAGAGAGGAGAGACATAGGCAGAGGGAGAAGCAGGCTCCCTGTGGGGAGCCCAATGCGGAACTTGATCTCAGGACTCCAGGATCCAGATCTGAGCCAAAGGCAGATAAGGATCTCAACCACTGAGCCACCCAGGTGTCCCCTGATCACTTATTTTGCAGAATGTTCTTCAATTTGAATTTGTTTGATGTCTCCTTATGATTAGGATGAGGTAGTGCATTTTTCCAAGAATATTCCAGAAGTGATATACTCTTCTTGGTGCATTACATCTGACGATAAATGATGTTGTTGTGTCTTATTACTGGTGATTTTAATTTGTTTGATTTGGTTTGGTAAGTGTGCTGTGTTTCTGCACTGTACAAGTGACTATTTTTCCCTTTGTAGTTAATGAATACCCTGGGAGAGATACTTTGAAACTATGCAAACATTCTATTTCTCTTAAACTTTTGCCCAGTAATTTTAGCATCCATATGCGGATTTTGTCTGCTTTGATGGCATTTTTGTTGTTGTTGTTGTAATTCAGAATACATAACTAAAAATATATTGAAAAACATATAAAAAGACCTGATTGCTAACAGATCTTAGACCTCTTTTCTCTCTCTCTCTCTCTCTCTCTCTATCTCTATCTCTATCTATCTCTATCTCTATCTTTCTTTCCTTTAACCCTGACAATGCAAACAAATGTTAGGGGATTTCTCGTGAGCACAAGATTTTCCACATTGCTGTAGAAATCAGGTAATGATAGAGAATATTAATAATATTTTATATTCTGCATATTCTATGAGAAACTTAATAGATTCTTTTAGTTTTTCATCTATCTGGTTATTTGTACAGTAAACAATATACCATCCCCCCCCCACTTTTTGATAGCTAAAATTTAGATTTTCTAGTTGCTGAATACAGTGAAACAATAGAACACCTGCTATTCGTCTTGATTTGTGTTATATTATCAATCTTATTTTCAAATCATTTCTTTCTCTTGATGATAAATATTCATTATACTAAATTTATTAAAAATTCACTATGCCTCAAGTCACACAAATCAATTTTTGCTTATTGCATGCACATCTTGTAACTAAGTATATGTTATCAATAGTGAGAACCTGGAGTATAATTTGTTGTGGAGGAAAGCATGCTGGCTTTGGGAAAAAAAGCTTTTCTATTTCAAAATGATGTTGCATAATAAGTACAAAAATAAAGAATTAATGGTTAAGTGGAGTCTGCTAATTCAGCAGTATATTTTAGCCATCAATATTTTTTTTTGCCATTTTATTAAATAGAATTTAAGCTGCCAGTAAGCACATGATAGTCATAGACGCCAAAAGACTTTGGAGAAAAAAGGGAATTTTTCATCCAATTTCATGACAGGAATAACCAAACTAAAAAAAAAAAAAAAAAAAAGACAACAGAATGTGCTTATTAGGATTTAACACAACTTGTATATCTTCTATTGCTTTTACATTTCATCTGATTCTTTTTAGTTTTCAGTTCTCTATTTCAATTTTAAATATTCAACTTAGCTCCTAACTTAATGTATAAAGTATATGTAGAAATCAATGAGAATAACTCTAGTTATGATGATCTATGATACTTAATGATTGATAAATTTTGAAAATATTTCTAATCATTATTTGTTATAATAGCAATTAAGTTCCATTGATTATTCATTGTATATTGTAGCAATTTAAATAATTTGACTTTTCAAACAGCAATTTAAATGTTGTTTTACTGCCTCTTTCAGTCTATTAACCATTAATGTTAAAGAAAGACAGTTCAAAGTTAGTCCAGTGCAAATCTCTTGTGAGTCATCTTTTGTTTTTTAGTGAAATCTAATTGCTCAACTTAATCTAAAAACATGATTTCATTAATAAGTGGCTATACTTTTGTTCTTCTACAAAGAACAACCTCTTGGTCTTTAATTGCTGTGATCAAGAGGAGTCATATGCTTGTTGAACTTGATATGCAATTTTAAATTGAACGTGACTCCCTAGAGGAGAAGTATAGGATTCATTATAGAGGTCTTAAGACAACAGGTTTTGAAATTCAGTGTTATAATTATCCACTCTGAAGTTTTATTCCCCCTCTCATTTCAGTTTTCTTTTGAATAAAATGTGAATGTCAATAGTTTGCGTAATAGAGTTTTGAGAAAAGTCAATAAGTCAAGCCAAAATGGTATTGAGTTGAAGCTCTTGGCTCTGTTATGGATAAAATCCTATATATTTTTCATGATATTTATTAGAAACCTGGTTTGATTATTATCATTTAAATTTATTAAATATATTTCAGATGGCTACATTCAGTGAAACTTTCTCATGAGTTCTTTGGAAATGAAAACCCCTTGGGAAAATTATCTATTAAATCTAACATGTTCTTTTGAGCATCACTATGCATTTATAATTTAAACATATCTTCATATTTGCAAAACAACACATTTAGATTACAACTAATATAATGTAACCTTCATTTGGTTCTGATTTATTAGACTGGAAAATGAATTGTTTACTTAATTGGCATTTCTTTAACCTATACATATCTGTATATGTTACAAAGCAGGCAGCATGAGTACTCAATTTGACTCTTGAAAGACCAACAAAATGAAGAGAGTGACAGTAATTAAAACTGAGAGTAGTTTAGAAAACATGTGAGCTCTTAGTTCTCAGTGTTGCCTTTTTATCTCTGAGGTTAGATGCTTAAAAATGCATTTCTATTATAGACCAGATTATCCAGATACATTTTAATTGCAATTTATTATTTTATAAATGGTGTTTTTGAAACTTTTAAAAAAAAGAAATGTTTGAAACTCATTAATTCTTCTACCAATACCAGCAAAAGGAGTGCTCTTGCCAAATTATATATGTATTCAAGTGTAGTTATACTTTGTAGCAATGCCTCTAGCACAATATTTACAGTGCCTACTTTTTCTGTTCCAGTGAAAATGCATGTAAAAACACACTTAGCTCCCCAATGCAATATAGAATATAAAAGAAAGATATCTTCAATATAGCCCCTAAAAGATGTTTTCATTGGGAAGTATAGGAATCATGGCTGAACAGGCAAGAACATCAGGATACCTTAGAGGGGTCTCCTCTATATTGTTTTACTTTGCATGGAAATCCATAATTAGCAAAATTATTTCAAAGAAAAAGTGATTTGTTGGAAAATACCAACATATGAAGAAGAAAGGAACCCAACTATTTAACTATTTAACACAGTTATTATTTATCCGAGTATATAAGGATCAGAAAGACATAGAGCACCATCCTCAAAAGCTGTCAATTAGTAGAAAAGATGTAAATAAGTGATTATAATAGTGTGTAATAAAAGCCTTAAGAAAGATGCTTATAAGATATACTTGTACTTAGAGAAGAGTAAGATACTCTTGAAAATGTGGTCTGGAAAGAAAAAGGTAGAATGGATGGAGGGTATTATGTTTAGAGAACACAGCCTGAATGAAAGCATTGAGGCCTAAAACAGGAAGGCACTGGTGAAGAACTGCCAGGTTCTCCCGTTTAAGTAAGTGGAGCATGGGGTAGAGGCAGATGTCTTAGGTAGGCCAAAGCCAAATCATATAGGTTTTCTCTGCTCTGCCAGGAAGTTTGGCATTTATTCTTAGGTCATGGGAAACACATGGAATAATCATCTAAATGGGAGTAAAACAAACAAACAAACAAACAAATTTGAGTTTTACTAAATGTGGCAAATGGAAAAGAGGCAAAATAGGAGTCAGGGAGGATAGTGGAGAGACTATTACAATGGTTAAGACAAGGAATGATGAATCCAGCTACAGTAGTGGCACAAAGAAATAAGGAGAGACTTGAGAGTATTTTGAAGTGGAAATAGCAGAATTCTGTGATCACTTATACTTCCAGATGAGGGAAAGGTAAAAGTTGGGAATGGTTTGCAGGTTTTTGGCTTGGATGAATGGTGGCCTAGTTAAACAGGAAGAAAATAAAGGAAGAGGAATATGTTTTGGAGCAAAGATAATGAGTTTAATTTTAGATGTGCCGAATTTGAAATGAAAAAGACTAGCTATGGATGAAAGAAATGAAATAGCCCAGTAAGCCTATAAACTACAAATGCTATTTTGGGAATCAATAGATTTTTAAATTGATTGGCAATACCATTTGCTTCTAACAGGCTGCTAGAGTAATTTGGGCTACTAGTCAATAATAGAAAAAGATTTCAAGATTGACTTAATTTGTTGTGAGAGACTACCACTGCTTTTGGAAAACATAATTAAATTTATGCTGTATCAGGAAACCAACCAAATTTGGCTCATCTGTATAAGTAAGCAGCACAATTAGAAGAAAATAAGCATTTGCATTTGGCCAGTGAAGTGATGATAAACTCAAAGATTCCTTTTGGACAGCAGTGAAATGAGTTAACTCAAGCTATTCCAATGTGATGTAAATAAGCAATATTTATACATCACTTCAAAAATTCACCAATGAAACCGTGAATTATTTTCATCATTATGGCTATTCCAGCTTAAAATTAACATGACACAAATACACTTTAGCTGGTGAACTCCATCATACCATTCTTTGAGGAATCTGGATGTTAAGAACTATCACCAGAACAATAATTAAATGAAAGGAAGTATATTAGTTATTAATATCAATAATTAATAAATCAAGCATGTATTAGTGACCTGTACTGTGGATAGCTCTATTAAGGGCACTGTGCAAGATAAGGAGAGAATTAAGAAACTTAAGATCTAATCAGGAAGACAAACTATGTATTAAAAAAAAAAAAGGAAAGCAAACATGTAAGTCTTAGAATGGACTGTTGGGGCTTGGTTCTCCCTTCTGCTAGTTAATAGCTATGGAATATTGGGCAAAATACTCACTCTCTCAGAGCTTCAGTTTTCTCATCTGTACAATGTGATATTTGTGTCTACTATGCTAGTTGTTTTGAGAATTAAATGAGATGACAACATGGGCTTAAGGCAGTGCTATGTGCATGCTAACCATTCAGTAAGTGTTAGCTCTAACAATAATAGTAATTAGTACTGTTATACCAGTTGATAAGGATATGCAAGTGCTAAAGGGTTTCAAAAAAAAGGGAAAGTTCAATTGGGCTTGGAGCATTTAGGCTACATGCTGATACTTTAAAAAGAGTTTAAGGTTTGTGAGATAAACAGGAAACAAGAAATCATTATAAATCTCTGTTACAATTCATTCATTTATTCAGCATTCATTCATTTTAAAATTACATGTAAAAACACTGACCCATTATTTGATAGCAGGTGTTAAAGGCCATGAAGTGGCAAGTGTGACTAAAATAAGGATTTGTTTTGGAGACCAGTGAGGTATAAATAAATGTGGGGCCATTCATGAGTAACAAGACAGAGGGTTGACCATTGTTCACCACTGTTTTCACTACAGCAGTCCTTTGCTACCCAATAAGCATGCACTGTATGTATAATAAGCCACAAAGGGACACGAAAGCTTATGTATCTCCTTCAGTCTTTTCTTTTTGAAACGCTCTTATTAAAAGTCTGTGCCTTTAGAAACAGTACATTCTAGGCAGGAAAAAGCACAGGGAACAGCTGGTTTGGGACATTCCCACACACTTTTTGTCTAGCTCTGTGAAGAAACTCACGGTCAGAATTTCAAAGAGTTTTCAACAGCCAATGTATAATTGACACTCTCTTCCAGAATTTATCTTTGGCAAGGCCTATGTGCAGGCTATTGAAAGCCTCTGGAATAAGTTAGTTGCATTGTAACCTAAGGATACAAGTCTTAAATTGGCCTTCCTATTTCCTGACACTCTCTAAGAAACGCCACCGTTTTTCAATCTCTTTTGCCAACTCAAGGTTTTTGTGTTAACACTGAGTTGCAAAGTCTACGGTTTTGACTAAATTTACTGGCCTAATTCAGTCACACAGACAATCAATTTAGTTAATTCAATTGGTTTGGAGAACTTTTCACTGAATTAATTATTATTACTTTTTTTTTACCTCAACAGACTGAATGACTAGAGTGGACTTCTGAAAATGTATTTTCCAAGCATGTACAAAAGACAATCTGTTTCTTTGTTAAATTCTGGTATCTAGGCCATGGAAATTTACATGGAAAAAGAGCCCAAAGACAAAATTATAAATGGATACATACTCCCCTTCTTGGATTAATATTTGGAAAAGTAGTTTCCTTTTCCTATCCTGTCATCTCAAGCTCATCATTGCTTCATGCACATAAAAAGTATAACATTAATGTTGCCTTTGGTATTTGTGCAAATCAACTTTTACTTTAAAAGCCAATTCAGAACCATCTAGAATTATGGCTAATAAGATGTATTCTACAAACCATATTCATGAATACTGTTTTCCTTGATATGTTTTTTTTTTCCTTAATTCTACCATCTTCTTTAGTATCCACAATACCTTTTTAAAAACTGTCACTTGGGTAAGGGTCTGAGATATTATCAGAATAACTTGCTTCCATCCTCCCAACTGCTGATGACATTTATTCAGAGCATCTCATTTTCTTTTCTGATGGATGAATCTAATTTTATCAAGTCACCATTCTAAGCATTGCATCTGGTGTTTTGTTTGATAGGACAGATTTGTGGGGCAAGTTCAACAACACATTATGATCAAGCATTGTTTGGATTAATATAACATGAATACACAAGCCTACATTACAACTTAAGTTTTATCTCATATGTAAAAAATTGTTCTTTAAAGAATTTAGGTGAATTTCATGGTTTGTTATTGAAAATCTTTAGAAAGTATCATATTATTCTAAATGACATCCTTGCAAAAATGCAGAGCAGTATCACAGGAAGTGCCAAAATTAAGAAAAGGTTATTTTTTGAGTATATATTCATTTTACATGTTTTACTTAGAATCAACTGTTATGAATCTACCTTTCACCATTCACTGACCAGCACTGTCAAATCTTGTTTTCAAGTTCTTAACACCTTTTAAAATTTGAACCTTTGATGACTTGTTTACCCTAGAACTTCTTTTCCCAGAGAACCTTTTAAATTCCATACGTTAATCCTCCCTGAGACATTTTTTTTGTTGCTCCTTGCTAGTACAGAGAATATTTTCTTCTATTCCACTGTCCCAAATCATTATCATATGATATGCCTGAGATGATGATGATGATGATGATGATAATGGTGATGATGATGATAGAAGAGAAAAAGCCAAGGAAAAGGCATAGGTGAAAGAATAGAGCAGGATAATTGAGGAGAATGAACTGGAATCCATGAGGTTCATTTTACTGGTTTTAGCCCCTAAAAAGATAGCCTTTAGAGTGATTCTAAAGGGAGTATGTGAGACCATGGGCCACACAGAGGGACATTTGAGTAATCAATGGAGGCTCACAGTTGAAAAGGGAGAAATTACCTATTTACTGCAAGACGTGGTGTCACTCTGGAGCCCAGAGACTGGTAGCTCCTGGGGGATGTGTAGACAGGTACTTGTTGTGAACTGGCACAGTGGTCACAGTGATATTTTCTTTTCCAAAATGCTTCACTGGCAGACAGGGATTAAAAGGGCAGATTCCCAAGGAGGAGTAAAATAATAGGTGGATACTAAGATGATGGAATAGCTTTTGAGCATGAGGAGGCAAACCTTTGGGAGGACTCCAGAGTGTGGGGCAGGAATTGAAGTCTTCCCTCATTTGGATGAGCATGACCAAGCCAGCAGATAACTAGACTACACAGGATCAAAGAATAAGAATTAATGTTGTTTGGTTTTAGCATGGAGGAAGAAGAGGAAAATATTGAATTATATAAGAAAGTAAGAAAAGCTAAAAATGTTTTAGCTCTTCTAGAATCAAAATTTTAGTGTAGTTTTATTACTCTGAGATATTCCAGACTCCCAAGTACATTAGAATAAAGCTCACATCACACATCAAAGTCAACTAGCGACAATTTGGAATTATTCTCTATTGACCATCGAGAATTGATGGTAGTAGGATATTGTGAAATAAAGTCATTTATTCGACTTACATGAGCCTCATCAAAATAAAAAAATTTAACGATACTATCCTTATTTTACTGATAAAGCAACACATATGAAGAAAATTCACTTTTAAGTTTAACTAACTTGTCCTTAATGATATGGTTGATAAGTGCTAGAATTAGGACTTTTGCGTCCTGCTTAACATCCAGTCCTATAAAGCTATGCTGCCCCTAAACATTACCTCTAGAACCCCCTCAACATGTTTTGTTTAAAATTTAACTCAGGAAATGTTAATATCAAATCTATTATTTTTCTTAAATATACAAATATTGCAATGAATACATAAAAATGATATATCTGATGCCTGCATAAATTCAAAGAAAAAAAGTACTTTCTGAATTGATTTTGATTTTCCTTTTTTATCAGATACATAAACTAAGCCACTCTAAGCATAATGTAGAGATATATGAAGGATTCAATTCAGATATGACTTAGCTTTAAAATTTGGAAGAAAGATGTAAAAATATCAGGTAAGATTTTTTTTCTTTCAGTCAAGAAAATAGACTATAGATACAGCTAAAATGAAGTTCGAGTAAAACATTACTATGATATTGATAGAACGTCAAATATATGAATGAAAATACAAAATTTCAGTCAACTGGATCATTTCAAGTGTCTCCTCTTAGACTTGGAAGACACCAATTTTTTATATTTTTAAACTAATAACTTATAGAATGTTACCAAGGATATTACATGGCCTTCGTGTAACAGAGATTGTTTTGGCATAAGGAAGAAATTAGCAGATATCAAAATAGTTTGTTATAGGAAAATAAATTTCCCCTTTTGGGGTGACTTTAGAAAAAGCTAAGTTAAAAAGAGAGAGAAAAAATAAGCATGTAGTGGACAAAAAAGATAATCTGGGATTCAAAGTTATGTTTTTGAATTTTCAATACCCTGGGCAGCATCTTAATAAATGACTCAACTATCTCCTACTAACACATTAAGACCTGCCTTCAGATGCAGGAGGTTAAGTACATCTTACAGCATTTAGGTTTCTAATATCATAACAGTAACAAAATTTTTCCAAAACAATTCCATTATCTCTATCTATATCTATCCTGCTTCCTTATCAGTGCCTATTGGAAACCCAAAGGACTTATTCATCAGTCTACAAACAAGACGTGGAAAAACAGAGAAGTTGGTCTCTCAGGGCAATTGGCCTTTATATTATCTACCACATTTTAAGTGCATGAAACCAAAACCGCCACCACCAACACCAACAACAAATGTGCAACAACTGTGCTGCTTCCATTTTTAAAAAATATTTTATTTATTTATTCATGAGACAGAGAGAGAGAGAAAGAGAGAGAGAGAGAGGCTTCCCAATGTTTATGAAGCACAGATTAATTGCTCAGAAGACAAGACCAAATGGAAATGACTTTGACCTCTTTTTTTTTTAATATTTTTTTTTAATTTTTATTTATTTATGATAGTCACACAGAGAGAGAGAGAGAGAGGCAGAGACATAGGCAGAGGGAGAAGCAGGCTCCATGCACTGGGAGCCCGACGTGGGATTCGATCCCGGGTCTCCAGGATCGCGCCCTGGGCCAAAGGCAGGCGCCAAACCGCTGCACCACCCAGGGATCCCCAGACCTCTTTTTTTTTTTTAAAGATTTTATTTTATTTATTCATAGAGACAGAGAGAGAGAGAGAGAGAGAGAGAGAGAGAGTGAGGCAGAGACACAAGCAGAGGGAGAAGCACGCACCACACAGAGAGCCTGACGTGGGACTCGATCCCGGGTCTCCAGGATCACGCCCTGGGCTGTAGGCGGCGCTAAACCGCTGCGCCACCAGAGCTGCCCAACTTTGACCTCTTTTAAGAAAACAATCAGATCTAGCTCTTCCAAGGAACAAAAGAATTTGTGCTCTGTGTCTTATGCTTCTATTTTGGTAGTCAGGCCACATATGGGACTGAACATCCCACCCTACACTGTAGGACAGGTGCAAAAGGAACTGAAATATAGTAGTACAAGAGAAAACAAAACAGCATGCCATGATCCCAAGCCATACAGAAGCAGTCTGGAATCATGAACTTTGACTTTACTCAGGCATATGGGAATTAACCATATGATGAGATAAAAATCTCATCAGCAGATTTTTATGTTACAAATATCCTAGTAAATGCTAATTAATGTATATCCTAGCAGACAATAATAAGAAAAAATACTAAATACAAATTAATGATGCAATATTCTAGTATTAAGTAAATTCAGGCTTTCCCCTCTAGTCCACCAAGCATAAAGACTTGGAGGTGGGGATCCCTGGGTGGCGCAGTGGTTTAGCGCCTGCCTTTGGCCCAGGGTGCGATCCTGGAGACCCAGGATCGAATCCCACGTCGGCCTCCGGGTGCATGGAGCCTGCTTCTCCCTCTGCCTATGTCTCTGCCTCTCTCTCTCTCTCCCTCTCTCTGTGACTATCATAAATAAATAAAAAATTAAAAAAAAAAAAAGACTTGGAGGAGAAAGGGATCCAGCAGCTTTGCTTTGTCGAACCATTTGGTGAAATTTAATATTGGTACTTGGCAGCCATGCCATTTTTATAACTAATCAAAGTAAGTGGTTTGATGTTAAGTCAACAATGTTTATATAGATCTGACTTATTGAATGTGATCACATTTACATTATGGCTGGAAATCAACCAATAATTAAAACTGTGTTTTGACAATTATTAGCTGTGTGATCTTAGACATGGCATCTTTCTAAACCTCGAGCTATCTAATGTATAAAGTAGGGACTGATAACAATATCCCCTTGTAGAGCTTTTGGGAAAATCAAACAAGATGGTATATTAAAATATAAAGCACAGTTCCTGACACAGGGCAAGAGCCAATAAATAGTAGCTGCTAGCCATTAAATAAATACAAGTCCTGTTCATTTGTAGGTCTGAACACTGTAAAAATCAAGGCCACAGGATTGAATTGCCTCCTAGATTAATTAATTTTCCTTTCCATGTACTGAAACTGCTTGTCTAATATAGTATCTCTACCTGTGAACCAGGTGAGATCTGGTATATGCCCCAGTAAATTACCCAGTTTGATGATAATGACTAAGTAGCATCTTTTTACCTACCAAGAACCATATAGGTTTGTTTTCTTTTTTTTTTCAAGAAAATCTCCATAAATCTCTAGCCCAGTTACTTATAATACACAACCAATCCATCTTTAAATTGTTCTTGCTTACTTATGTCATCCAATCTCTTCCTACGTTTTAAAAGGTGAGAACTGACTTTGAACACAGAGTGGTGGTAATAGTCTCAAAATTATGGTGCTAAACTTCTTTGGCTTATTAAAATTAAATAAAGGAGGAGATATATTAGAAATGTCAATCCTTGGTTAGCATATGTAAAAGCACTAAAGGTATAGGGCATTACTAATTTTAAGCATTTTAAAAAATATTTTATTTATTCATGAGAGACACAGAGAGACAGGCAGAGATGCAGGCAGAGCAAGAAGCAGGCTCCATGCAGGGAACCCGACGTGGGACTCGATTTCGGGTCTCCAGGATCACATCCTGGGCTGAAGGTGGCACTAAACTGCTGAGCCACCCAGGTTCCCCTAATTTTAAGCATTTAACAATATTAGAGTTTGATGTCATCCCAAAGGCATTACAGATGAAAACAAAAGCAAGTCATGGTGACATGCAATATTGTTCTCATTATCAGGAGATAACACTCCAACAGGCTGACATGGTTCTCAATTTTCAGTAGCTAATATTTCCAAGGGTCTAGCAAGACACAATGACATAGCATTATAGCCTGTTCTAAAATTTAGGAAAGAAACAAAAGGAATCTCAGTAATGCAGGAGCAATTTAAAAAGATAAACCTCATATATGTATTTTATTCATTTAAATACCTGTATTAATCATAAGACTTTTAGGGGGAGTGACCTTAACATTTTATTATGTAATCTCATATATAATAGTAACATGTTTATATGCAAGTTTTACATATATATGCATATATGTCTATATTCAGATATAGTCATATAACTAAATACATACTTATTCAGCAGCCATTGAGGGCTTACTAAGTACAGAGTACTTCAGTAATATAAAGGAGGTACTTCTGGGTTGCTCTGTGTACACAGATCACACTGATCTTGAACACTGTCTATCCAGCAAGCGTTAACTTTCCAGAACACAGATAGGAATCAGGAAGCGACTAAAGTATCCAAAAGCTGAAATAACTACTACAAATTTCTTCACAGAAGTGTACTCACTTTGCACATGGAAGTACTCTTTTAAACCTGTTTGTGATCTATAGCTTTATCTTTGATATGATTCTAAATTTTGTGCTATTTGACATTCCAGCCTACAGCAACTTCTGGCATGGAAGTGGCTTCACTAAGCAGGCACATCGATGATAACAACAAGCAACTGCTCTCCTAATAAAGAAGGAGGATTTTAAAAATGAATTACAAAAGACAGATACAGGAACTTAGAAAGCATAGCAGCTTAGCATGAGGGCAAACAAGCTTTACACACCTCAGCAGCCCCAATGGAATTACTGTATTGCAGCATAGTACAATGATTAATGTTCATAATGATGACCTTGAGTCATCAAAAAGAGGTTAACTTATGTTAGCAGGTTCCATTTAACAAGGTGGGGAATTTGTATTACTTTCACAATGGCAAAATGAAAAAGAAAAGTCTTACTGCATAAACTGGAAAATATTTGTTATCTGGAAAGCTCATTTTTATAAAATAACCTTCTTTAATGGCACCAGGCAGTTATTACATGTACCCATCTATCCAGTTATGAAATGAATTTCCTGTTCTTTTAGTTGCCCACTGCTCATTTCATCAAACTACAGTATAGTATACTACTTAACACACACAAAAAAATTCACATTAATGGATGAACTATATTATTTATAATTAATTGTATTTTTAAACAAATTCTTAAATGCGAATGATAATTTTAAATCATTCTTTAAAAATACATCCCTGAAAGCTTAGGAAGATTCAGCAAGAATATACATAATATTGGTTAGTTTCTGTTTTAGTATTGTTGTTTCCCACATCTCTTCCAGCCTTCAAGGCAACCATGGATTGACTCTTATTGATAAGCCCTAAGTAACTTCAGAGATCACTTAAAATATGCTAATATGCAGATTATGACACAATCTGGTCTTTCCTCAATTTATGTCCACACTAAATTGCTAAGGGAAAACCCTGAAACCCACTTTCTGTTTCAAGTTTTCTCTAAATTATTTTCAGATGATAATACATTGGCACGTTAAATTTTCATAAAATTATAAAATTCTTGGCCTTCATGTAACTTTTTTTCTTGCAGAAGGTTGGGAACTTTCCCTCATCCTTATTGACAAATGTGAACAGAGTATGAATTAGAGAATTTGGACTTTGGGTCTTAGGTGCAAACTAGACCATTAAATAATAAAAGCACCATAAATGAGAAGACGCTTTTGTTTTGAAACATGATTTTCTAAGAATTATTACATATTATAATAAAGTTTTTATAAATGGGTTTAATTTTGGTTGGTTTCCTTCTTAAGGATGAATGAAACCAGTTTTTTATGTTATGAAAATGAACATGTCACTTAAACATGGTTTATTATTATGATTTTAATTTACTTAATCTGCCTTAATTTTTTAAGATACTAGCTTGGTTGTCTTCCTTGAGATTCTTTTTCATTCTTTACCTACAATCCTTCTTTTAAATGTTAAGGCTATCACTCTATGGGGCTGAAATCGACACACTAACAACTGTCCAATATCCTTTGCATACCACTACTCTCTTTACAAGGTCTTTTTGGCATTCTGTCTAGATATTCTAGTCTTTCCAACCTGATAGACCCAAATCATAATCACCTTCTGTCTCACAAACTTGTTTCTTGACACCAACATTGTCTTCATTGCTATGTTTCACAACTCTGAGTCACCTAATTCTTTTCATTCTTTATATTCATTTGAACACTAAGTCATGTTACTTTTGGGATATTTCCCATTTCCGTCCCTTTATTTCCATTCCCAACCTCTACAACCTGGAACCCACTTGCTCCAGGCCTCTGTCCATCTATAAAAATACTGCTTCTTGTTTTATTTAACAAACGGAAGCAATTAAAAAAATACAATCTATGAAATGCTACCTAAAACCACATTAAAACTACAAGGAAACATAGACATCCAACAAAATACCTGCTTTCAAATCCAGTTTCTTGGAAAGGCCTTGTTTCTGCTATGTCCATCACATCTCAATTCTCTCCCCAGGGAGAGTATAATAGCATTAAAGGTCACTGGTAGGGACTGTTGCCAAGTCAATGAGACAAGGACTCTCTCCCTCCAGAGATGCATCAAAATGCACAGCGATGGGTTGATTAGGTCAGGGCATCTTTTGTATTATGCATGTAAATGAGAACTAATGTCCACAGAGTGCCAGTAGCTATTTTGTAGAGTTTGGTAAAAATGAAACTCTGCACTTAACCTTCAATTCAATTCTCTGAAGTCTATGTTGGGATGAAGATGCAAGACTCTTAATATTTCCATAATTAGGTAGTCAGTGTGTGAGTTATCAATCACATCAACTCAGAACTCAAATGTTTAGCACTGAATGTAAAGAGAAAATATCTTTCATTAGAATTGGGTTGAGTTTGTTTTGTCCTATAAGAAGGTAACTGCTGAAAACCAGTGAATAGTGAGACTATTTATGGCCAAATTGTAGGAGAAAATCAGTAGAGTATTTAAAGATGAGATTAGTAACACCTCATTTACCTGGGTATTTCCTGGGAAAGCAGTTCTGGAGAACTGCATTTTCCATGCACCTAAAACTTATGCTCACTTAGAACCTAAATTTTAGATGGAAATCTTTATAAAATATATTACCCACTGGCTTCCTGCCTTCCTGAAAAGATATCTCTAAACATAATATTATCGTTTTTTCCCCTTGATAACTCAGGGGTCATCTTGGTGAACATTCATTGTTGTACCATATGGTTATATAGTTCTATGCCTACCATATCGGTTTTCTTTCTCCTCCCTCAATGTCAAGCTTTCAGCTGTCACTTCGGCTGTCATTGTGCCTCTTTTCAGCTTCTCCTTTGCTGTTTCTAATCTGTTGTGGGCTGGGAAACCAGATAACTAGGCTCATTAAGAATGACATGCTGAATAAAAGTCAATACAGCTCAGAGAGAGGCACTAAGAAATAGAATGCGTATCTTTAATGCGGAGTTTTTTGTGAAAGTTATTTTGGATTCGGATATGCAGAAGGTTTTTACACTTAATTTTAGATTTCAGGCAATCCCTTTAGGGTTGAGGTTGCTATTTAAATGGTAGAGTATTTCTGCATTTCATTTCAAAGTGTTTCTCTGTAGGAGAGACAGATAATGTTGACAAGATACAGGCAAGAGAGGCCAAGAAGACCCTCTGGAAGTAAAGGAATTGAGTGAGACAATATTCAAGGATTCTCATCTAAATCTTCAAGGAACGGTAAAGATCAAAGTCTTTCCTTGATCACCAGATGTCTTATTCTTCTTCATATAGAGATAGAGAGAGATGTTCAGAAGAATTAAAATGGAGAATACCAGGCAAAACATAAGGTTTCCTATTAAAATGTCTCAGAATTGCACCTTTACCTCTTATAATAGAATGCTGGCCAGGTGAGATGGATATAATCTTGGAAAAATCTGGACCTTGGCCGAGAACTAACTGTGTTTTCACATGTATTAAGCAAGTTATCCTCTTCACTTGCATCTCCTTATAGATAATGTCCCAGTTATGGGCTCTACCTAAAGTCCCTTTCCTGTGTCTAATGCTGTATCTGAAGATGGCCAATGGATGCAGCATCTGAAGTCTTCCGACCACATAGTATCACAATTTGGTGTGAAAAACTAGACTCACCCATCCATTTATTTGTATTTGACTTCTTCTTGATGGCTTAGCAATCATCAGAACACCCAATCAGATCCCTCCATGTATGTCTTATTTATTCATGGCTCATGCCGTCCATTTTTGTCCTCTTTAAACACTTCCTTTAATTGTCATTTTAAGGGAATTCACCTCTCTAAAATACAGTGATGTTTAGATGGGTGAAAAGGAAAAAATGAATTTGTTTTGCCTGTCTCTGTGTCTCTAGGGCCCAGGTACAACCAATACATAAGCATACTTTAGAGTCATTCATCCAAAGATGAAAGCAATGGAAGACAGTATCTTATATCTTACCAGGGACTTTCTTTATAGCATTACAATGGACTTTTGCTTAATGTCAACTTATGTGCTGGATAGTAAGGCTTGCCATGTTTCAAACACTCTCAAGAGTAAAATTAGTATGGAATCCAATAGAGGACTACTGATTATACAATTAGACTCAAAGCTCAAAGGTCACAGGGGAACAAACACCATGGGGTTGCTCCTGATAATCACAGAATTTTTCTCTGCACGGGCATGTTGAATTTCAGGTCCTTTGTACTACATTAAGTTATGCTTGCTTCTAACAAACACATTGCAATGGATTCTTTTCCAATTTGGAAACATAAATATAAATAGAAATACCTCTTGACTATTAATAGTTGGGTTTTCTGCAATTGGATCTAAGTTATGAGAATATGATTTGAGGTAATCAGTTTATTCTAAGACAATATACTGAGATCCACATCAAAACCTTTTAAATGGACATTCAACTAAATTTAATATATACAGACTTATAACATTAGAAAGCAAACAGAAACAAAATATCACTGTAGACAAACCAATAAAAGTGCACAATCTCTGCAGCCCTCATTTCATCTTTTTCCAGAAATGTTAAGAGCCTAAAAAAAATAAGATTTACAAACAAAACCAGCATAACAATTCCATCAGCCTCACAGATTTCAATCACTACAACTACACATCAGTTTGGGTGATCATTGTACACACCCAGACAATTCTGCTCTAAATGCTATGCCTATATAGACAAACAGGTTCCATCTTTTACATTCTCTGTATTCAAGGCCGAGCTCAAAATCACATCCTGTATGAAGCCATCCAGATTCCCTAGCCAGAAGTCCTTGGTTTATGTCTTATCTCTATGTTTAGCATGGTTGCTTGGTTTCACACTGTGTTTTTAATTTTTACCATATGATCTCTTCCATAGGAAATGATAAGCTCTTAGGTAACAAAAGAGGAAGTTATTTCTATCTCTATATACTCCAAAAGAACCTAGAATAGCGTACAATATGGGAATGGAATTGCATTTAAGACTGTCATCCATCACTGTGTCTTCAAAAAGAGTTATCTTGAAATGAAGAAACAAAGGCTAATAACTTTATAAACCCATTTGGGGCTTCTCATCAACCTGTATTTTGAATAACAATGGCAAACAGAATGCTGTGATTTGACATTTCATTTTTACATCAAATTTTAAGTCAAATTCAAGTTTCCAGCCGATTCAATTTGCTGCTAGGCTACTTGATAATTGTACATAACCTGAAATGCAAAACACAATGAAAAGCATGGTGTTACAAAAACAGAATATTCCAGGCATTCATAAATATGCATTAAGTGGCCCATTCTATGAATGATTCAGCACACAGACCTATGAAATTCTAATGATACTCTTTACATAGAGAGTAAAAACCATCTAGAGGCAACAAAATGGATGAATTCTCTAGTGCATCATACCATGAAGCCATCAAAGCCTTACAAAGCATTTGCAAGTCTCTGGGTTTCTCTGGATCTTTACTCAGAGATGTCATACACAAGTACATTCATAGATGTGAGGGGGAGTGTCACAAGAGTGAATTGCAATTTGCCCCCTTCCCTCAAAAAACAAACAAACCGTTGGTTTCCTTTACTCTCAACACTTCTAATACCAAGTGAGCGGGGGTTTTTCTCACATCAAATAATTCCTCAAGTCTCTGGACACCTACTGGGTGTCCTACAATTCAATACTGACAGGAACTACCAGGAATTAGAACTGAACCTAAAGTTTAAGGGCTGCCACACAATAGTCTTCCCCACTTCACATGCCAACTGCAAGGCCCAGGCCATCACCTGTACTCTGGTCATCTTTTCTGCTGTGTCCTGTGATGCCCTCCTCAAGGTCAATAACTTGTTAGAACAGCTCACAGAACTGAGAGAAGCACTTTTCCTACTATTACCCATTTATAATAAAGAATGTAACTTAGGAACAGCCAAATAGAAGAGATACATAGGGCAAAGTATGTGTGAAGGGGCATGAAACTTCCAAGTGTCACCCTCTCAGCATCTGAATGTGTTCACTAACCCAGATGTTCTCCTAACCCCTTTTGGTTATGGTGTTTATGGAGGTTTTATTATTTTTATTTTTTAAAAATTTTTATTTATTTCTGATAGTGACACACACACACACACACAGAGAGAGAGAGAGAGAGAGAGAGAGAGAGGCAGAGACATAGGCAGAGGGAGAAGCAGGCTCCATGCACCCGGAGCCCGATGTGGGGTTCGATCCCGGGTCTCCAGGATCATGCCCTGGGCCAAAGGCAGGCGCTGAACCGCTGCGCCACCCAGGGATCCCAGTTTTATTATTTTGTAGATCTGATAGATTAAACTGCTGGCCATTGGTGACTGAACTCAATCCCCAGTCATCTCTCTTCCTCAGAGAGTTAAAGGGCGGTGCTAAAAGTTTTAACCTCTAATCACATGGTTGGTTCCTGGAAGAACCAGCCCGCATCTTCCTGGAGTTGCCTCATCAGCTCACATATGGCTGAAAGGGGCTTACTAATAACAAAAGACACTCCTCTGACATATATCACTCAGGACATTCCAAGGGTTTAGGGAGTCTGTGCCAGCAACTAGGGAGGAAGACAAAATTGTATTTCATATCACATTATAAAAGTCTCAGTAAGTGGCCTTGAGGCATATGTTTGTGTGGGAATTCAGTACATATCTGTAGTGAAGTACTCTTATTCTAAGTGTCATCTTGGAACTCAGCTCTCATCAAACTCAAAGCCTGAAAACTATAGTTTCTGTGATCTAAGTGGTATAAATTGAAGCTGACAAAATATGTTAAGTATTTGTCCTCATTCTCTTTTACACACACACACACACACACACACACACACACACATTAAATTAACCCCTCTCTTCCCTATTCTTTTCCTCTAGGCAGGAGAATTGCTTAACCACTGTATTCCCTGTATTATCCATGTGAAATATCTGCCCCTCATCAGGTAAAACAGATTAAATGATGTATTAAGTTGGATGTTAAATTTAGGATGCTGTTTCAGCCTCCTCACTGCCTGGAGGTGACATTTTTCTAAAGGCATTTCCTTTTAATACTTCAAAAGTGAATGATTACATTCTAGATGGAGGCATGACAGGAATCTCTAATGGCTGTACTATCTTTGTAAGTAAATATATAGAAGCTTTAAAGATGTGAGGAGAGGCATACATAGGTGGTTTCATACACTAAGTGATCTTTAAAAGTGAAATTTCTTAGCTTAAATGTAAATAAAAAAATGAATGACATAGATAATGAAGAAAATCAGGAAAACAGAACTGGGCTTGGCCAAATATATAGTACTTGACTAACTGTATTGCACATAAATGAAAATGCATGTTCTTAGAGTAGTTCTTATAGGCTTAACTCTGTGCTAATAGGTTCAGAATGATCTTGTTATCGCATAAGACATTTTGATAGCAATTCAAACAAATGGTTTTTTAACATTGAAGTTGAAGAAATTTTAAAATGTCTTTAAGTGTTCACTTTATTTCATTAAGACAAGTAGAACAGTCTTATTTTATGTCGAAATACATGACCACATGACCAATACACATGACCAATTTTGTTCCAAAATGACCTGGTAAAGATTTGTGATGCTTTTTAATTTTTTTTTTTTTTTTACAATCAGGGTTGCTGCTTCTTTACTGAAGAATAATACTGCACTTCTTTTTTTTTATTTACTTATTTATTATTTATTTATTATTTATTTTATTTATTTATAAAAAATATAAGAGAGAACTGGCGGATTGGACCAAAGAGGACAAAAAAAAAAAAAAAAAGCATGGAATAAGCACCCAGTTCCCTTTAGGACTCTGGTCCCATTGTACATCATCAATAGCTCCCCTTACTTTGAGTCAGCCTTCTTGTGGCTGTAGAACCTTGTGGGCCAACTCAGCCCTACAGACATACCAAACCCTCACTTTGCTTTCTTACTCTGAACAGCTTCCATTCCCTGTGAAGAAGATAGAATATTCATTTGCAAAGTCTTCCAAAACAAACTTAGTTTTACTTCTGTATAAATTTGAAGTCATCTAGATGGAAGTTACCTACACTCATCAGAAAAGCCTTTTTTATCCTGTACTGATTCAGGCTGGCTTTGGAGGATATATCCAGGTATGAAAACAAAGAAAAAAAATATCAAATAAAGTGATTTGTGACCATAAAAAAATAGGAGAGTCCTTCTAATCCTTACTAATTCTCCTTCCTCTTTTGTTTCCAAGTAATCTTAGTTAACCACACACACACACACACACACACACACACACACACACACGGGGGTGAGGGGTGAGGGGAGAGAAAGAGAAAGAGAGAAAAAAGGAAACTATTTTTGAACACATTACCTAAATGATCCTCTGTAAGCAAACAGGCTTCATTTCATAAATGTAATACAACTGCCTTTGAATGTTGTTAAAGAGCACATCATTATATCACCCCATTTTAAGCATAATCCCTTTGTTATCTGCTAGTTGTTACTTTTTATTGTTACTCTGTGAAACACAATTACATGCTATGCATTGTATGTTAGCAGTAATACTATGTGATGTTTTTAGCTTGTTCTGGATTTATCTTTTCAAGGTCAAAGAATTCCAGTCTGCCTAAGAAGCTACTCTGTGGAGATCTTTTTTTCATAACTTCTATTTCTTTTTAATTCCCAGACATGTTTAAAATTCTAATCAGAATCAGAGTGTGAAGGGCTACACTCAAATATGATATAACACGGAGAATCTAAAATCACTTATCTACTATTTTGTCCCTGTTTATTTTATGACACATCAACAAAAAGCTATTTTTGCAATCAATCTCATTAGATTTGCCAGCAATGAAGATCTGAAATTAAAAACTGAGGAGAGGGTTTCTTTCTTTTTTTCTCTTTTTATTTTTTTTTCCCTTTTGGGTAGTATGAGGCACTCTATCATTGCTGCATTTAAATAATTACTCACACCCCATCTAATCCATCCTTGTCAGCTTTTTCATGTTAGCAAAACACAAAAATCCCATTATCAATCACTGTTTCTTCATCTGCCAGTCAAATGTTCATTTTATGAATATAGGCTCTGTATCCTTATCTGTGACAATTTATGAGTTTTATATTTAATTTAAAACGTTCAATCTGGGAAAGACTCAAAACTATTAGTAGTTTTGTACATGGGAAGTGCCAAATTATTCCTGGCAAGACCACTATTATTTATGGGTTGAATAGAAAAACATCTACTCCATGCAGAGTCAGGGAACTTTACTTTCTGCCAGGCTCCATTCCCCTAAACTGGCCTTGCTGACTCTGCTGAGTGCTGACATTTGAATGGTTTCTGAAAGGCAACGTTTTTTTTGTATCATAATCGAACGCATATTTAAAAGGTAAAAATTCAAAGGGGAAAATACGAAAATATGTAAAGGAAAGACATCAATTTTTTTTTTTAAGACATCAATTCTTTAACCAGATTTTGATAGAGGAAGTAGGGGAAAGAGGCTAATCAATGCTTAACAGAAATAGTGATGGAGGAATATTCAGGTCCCAAGATTGGAGGCCAGTATGTCAAAGAACAGTTACACTGGCCAGTGAGAGTCAGATGTTAACCAGTTTTTCCCAAGCCACCTCCTGGCTTCTCCTAACTCTCCCTCAGAATGTAGCCATATTCTCACCACCCACCGTATCCAGGGAATTTGCACTTTGTTCTGCCTACACTTGTGTGCAAAGACCAAATGAACCAGCACAGAACACAATGTGTGGCCACAAAGAAAAGATATCATAACTGACTGCTGAAATAAATACTTTGTATAAATAAGTTCTCTTATTTCTGTACTAAGGTAGCATTTTTACTACCACTAATGACCAAGGAAATTATGAAAGAAAAACACAGAGATGGTAACTAGGATTCAATTTATCTTATTAACTCAACTTAAGAAAGTTGGTGTATTTTCATAATCACAGTTCACATGAAAGTATGTTTCACTGCATTTTATTTAGAGTTTTGGGGGACTGAAGTATGTATGATTTAATAGGTAAAGACTAGTGGTATTTTTAAACAGTGGATACCCACAACAAATACATGAACTGTTACTCAAATATAATAAAACATTTCAATTTGATATGTTAGACCAAAGAAGAAAGATCACAAAAATCTGAGGGGAAAAAAAGAGAGATTCTAACATTTCTCTTTTTTTTTTCTCTTTCATTTATACATTTATGTCACTTGGACATGTTATTTTACTTTTCTGCTGGTGTTGTTATTTTACTTCTTTGGACTATTTCCTCTCTCATGTATTATGGGGGAATGCATGACAATTGAAATTAAGCCATAACCTGGGTCAACTTCTAAGCTATATATCACAAATAAACACTTGATATAATTAACAAAAATCCTTGAAATCTATCATTGTTTCACTCCACAACCTTCCTTATCTGTTTATTGCAGTAATTATTTCTAAGCTTGAGGATTGTCTACTTAAAACTGAATGCACAAGATAAATGATTTGTCTGTTATTCTTTACAAAGTCACAACCTAAGAAGCATTTCATTTGGTTAAATGCAAGCAGAGAAAAAAAATTCTATCAATGGGCAAACTAATTTGATTAGGAGAAGGATTTACATCCTTTTCTTAATGACTTTGAGGTGAAATCAGGTCTTCCTTTTATCTTCAATCTTCATATTTAATCCAGAAAAATGTTCTATGGAACAAACTGATCATTACAAAAATAGACTTTATTTCTCATTTTAGCAAAACAATCTTTCCTTGGCTTAAAAAATATAATAATTGCTGGTTTCTCTCCCTCTGTGGTACTTTAAATCCTGGTGACTTCTCCTAACTGGGCAGAAAGACAATTCCTTTATCTCATAGCTACATCACCTCCATGCAAATTGATCTGAGTGCCTTTAGAATAGCAGCTGGATTCTCTACGGCTATTTATGGGTCCAGTTTCCTGGGCTTAATTTTGATTTATAACTATTGAAATTAAATCAGGCATTTTCACTGTTTAAAAGGGTGGCTTTGAATACAACAATTCAATGGGGAGACTATTTACCAACGTATTGTGTCAGTAACATCTCAGTTTGGGTAAAGGCAAAGTAAAACAAAATGACTTCTTATCTCTGATGTTTTTACCTGAGATTTCTTCAGAATATATGATTGTGTTGTCCACTGACAAATGTGAGGATCAGCTTGTCATATCATACTCACATAAGCTAAAAGATTTTACCCAGTATCAAGGTTTGCTGAGTAATTTCAAAGAGAAAGCACTGTACACCCCACTCAGTGGTATACTGTACTGCCATGCTTCAGGCAGTTCTACTTCACAGATGCTGGGTCCTATACACAATAGGTAATCCTTAGCCAGGGCCATCCAGCTAAGGGTGGAGATATGCATCTTACTTCTTGAAAATATTCCTAGTCTATTTACCCAAAGGAACAGTTGACAAGAGGATTAGACCAAATCTTCTCTGTCTTTCTTTGGTAATGGGGGGGGGGGGGGGGCAACTGACTTAACTCTTTCCTTCAAGTAGTAACTTATTACATAATTATGTTAAATTGTAATTAAGGCAAACAATTATAAAAATGGAAATGGAGTTTGAAGTTATAAAATATGCTAACAGTTATGAGACGCAAAAATATTTTACCTAGGGCATAGTAATAAAAGCCGAAATGATATAGCGGGAAGAGTGGAAGACAAATGCTCAGTTCAGCCATATGACTTTGGCGCATTGATTCCTTGAGCCTCAGTTTTACTAATATTCAGAAAGGTAGGGAGGAGATAAACCTAACTAGAATGCCTCTGGAGATTTTAAAAGATAGTATATAAGGCACAGCTATGAAGACCACAAAATATTTTATATGTATGAGAAAATAATGAGAACAAAAATACACTCAACTCCTTACTTTACCCAGGTGACCAACAGTATTACTGAATCTCCTTTCTTACAGATAGGTGAAAAACAGATTCAGAAGCAAGCAATATACTTATGGAGAGTCAAAAATGGAAATCTAAGTCTATAAAACTCTTTATATATACCTCCACACTCAGTTAAATCATAGTTAGACAGAGAAGGTGATGATGAGGTCAATGCAGGACATGGAAGTTAAAGCAGAGAAAATCCTTTGCTTCATCTTCCTGTTTATTTTCTCTTGGTTTCCAGGAATCATCACTTATTTTATCCGGTACCTGTCAAAGCAGCTCTCAATAAAGGAACCAATGCATCTATTAAAATCAAAGCGTGGATTTTGGGGAGGATTGGTAGGTTTCTCTTGGGAATATTTTGATTTTAATAGAGAAGGAATTATAATTATATTTAAATTATAATTATGAAGTTTCATATGTTAACAACAGTCACAGAGGAGCCATTTTGAAGACCAAGGGCATCTTCCTGGTCCATAAATCATACCATCTGAGTAGATGTTTGTCCAGTCTATTCACAAGGAAAGCCTAATGTATAAATTCTTTAAATAGAAAACAGTATCTTTACTTCAACTTGTTTCCAGATCTTTGCTTTTGCCTTATTGAGAATTTATTGGAAATTCCAAGCTTCCTATTGAATAAACCTGGCTCATAGACACACTTATCCTAATTTATCAGCAATATGACAATGCCAAAACCCTGAAAGCTCTCAACAAACAGGAGACAAAGTTATGGTTGTTGTAAGGGATATGGGAAGGTAGAAAAGCAATGGTAAATATATTCTGAATGGAATATTTTGCACAGAAAAGTCTGGGTGTCATATTTTTAGCCTCTAGCAGGAACTTTTATTAATCTTCATTTTAAATACACAAGAAGCATTACTCTAGAGAAGACTATTATAGGTTAGTGAGGTAAGTTATGATACAATATGATTAATATGCTATAATGATGTGTAAGGGAGAGGATGCTCATTAAAGTTGTAGGTGACAATAAGTGGCAAAAATTGCTAAGATTTTGAAAGATTGAAACATATTTCAAAGTGAATTTGACAAGTTAGAGAAATGGTCAAGTGAAGAAATGGATTTTAATCAGACTAAGGGGAAAATTAATGTATCAGCTCTGTCAATTTTACTTCCATTCTGAATCTGATGACTGCCCATCATTTCCTCTGCTGTTGCCAGGAAGAACTACTATCATCTTTTATCTGGCCTAAAGCAACAGTCCCCTGAATGGTCTTCCTTTTTCGTTTTTTGCTCTCTTACAGGCCATTTTCACGTAGCAGCTACAGTGATGTTTTGAAAATGTGAACTAGATTATTTCATTCTTTCCTTAAAGTCCTCAAATAATATTGAGAATACAATACAGAAATCCAGACCATGGTCTACAAATCTTCAGATGAAAGGGTCCTGCCCATTTCTGATTCTTTTTCTTATTCGTTTTTTCTGCCTCCAGATTATTCTTTTTGTTCCCTTAACTCTTCAATTTACCTTGAGCCTTTGTACCAGCTGTTCTCTGAGAGTATAATGTTTTTCCTAGCTCTTCACATGGCTGTACTTTCTGTAGCTCTTGGTTAAAGTCTCTGCCATGAGTTGACTTGCCTGAATACCCTGTATCTGAATCTCCTACAACTCAGATCCATTTCTAACACTGTTCATCCCCAAACCTTCTTTATTTTCTTTATGGTAGGTGCCATTACTTAAAATTATCTTGTTGGTTTCATTTTAAGGTCAGCCTTCTCTCATGAGAAAGTAAGCATTGTGAGGGCAGAGTCCTCTTCTGTCTTGGTCACTCTATTTTCTACCTTTGAAAATAGGACTTGACAGTTTGCGCGTGCTCAGTAGGTATTTGTTGACAATATAAGAAAGCAGATCTCAAAGTGTTATCTAAGGAAGCTTGTTAGTGCTACATTCCCTTCATGGGGCCCAAGGGTAAAAACCATTTTAATTTGCTCACAAATGTTTACTGGAGCTATCTAGAGGCTACATAACATGTAATTTACAACAGAATGACTGCAAAATTGGATAGATTTTTCAACAGTGGAAAGCAATGCTATTCTTATAATTAAATTATTTTATTTCTAGAAAACTATTTTTCATAAAAGCAAATTATTTTAATACACAATGAGATCATCATTTTAATAGTGTCAAATGAGATTGTTTAAATAAAATAATAAATATTTAAGTGTTTTCTCAGTATTCGTTCTCAATAATATAGTAAATATTGATAGAGATCATCTACATAAACAGAAGTTCTTAGGGATCCTCAATAAATTTTAAGAGTGCCACATGGTCCTAAGTGCAAAAGTCTGAAAAGTACTAGAATAGAGTATGACCAACTAGTTTCCTTAATTTCCTAGACAATATCCAGTAGAATCTTTTTTTTCTTTTTCTTTTTTTCTTTTCTTTTCTTTTTTTCTTTTCTTTTCTCTTTTCTTTCTTTCTTTCTTTCTTTCTTTCTTTCTTTCTTTCTTTCTTTCTTTCTTTCTTTCTTTCTTTCTTTCTTTCTTTCTTTTCCCATCTCTGCAAATCCTAAGTATGCTTTAAAGCCATCTGGAGTATTATCTTTTCTATGAAATCTTCCCCACAGTTTCTTTTTTTTTTTTAATTTTTATTTATTTATGATAGTCAAAGACAGAGAGAGAGAGGCAGAGACACAGGCAGAGGGAGAAGCAGGCTCCATGCACCGGGAGCCCGATGTGGGACTCGATCCCAGGTCTCCAGGATCGCGCCCTGGGCCAAAGGCAGGCGCCAAACCGCTGCGCCACCCAGGGATCCCATTCCCCACAGTTTCAACATCAAAAGTTCTATGTGTCTTTTAAGCATTAATCACCTATGTTACTTAAATGACACTTTGGATTGTTTCTTATCTTCCCAAGTTTTCTGTAAACCTCCTTAGGAGCAGGAACTAAATGGTCTTTCACAGACAGTAATGGAGGAGCCTGTATGTGTACCACGCAGACAGCATAAAATGCAAACAGTATCTTGTCCTCAATAAACTTTTTTATCTTAAAACCTACAGTATGAGATGATAAAGAATAAACTGTAAGAGCAGAATGAACTCTCCATTCTGAAACTTAAAAATTCCGGTAATACAACTTGTTTCTTTTTAAATTGCCCGAGGGCGATGCCTGGATGGCTCAGGGGTTGAGCTTCTGCCTTTGGCTCTGGGTCTGATCCCGGGGCCTGGGGACTGAGTCCTGCATCAGGCTCCTTGCAGAGAGCCTGCTTCCCCCTCTGCCTATGTCTCTGCCTCTCTCTCTGCCTCTCATGAATAAGTAAATAAAATCTTAAATAAATAAATAAATAAATAGCCTGAGGTTGGCAGAGTTCTCACCACCATGAAAAATGTTCATACCCTAATCCCTGGATCCTCTGAATATATAATTTACATGCCAAAAGGGATTGTGTAATTAAGGTTATAGATCTTAAAATGGGGATATTGTCCTGGATTATGTGAATTGGATCAATCTAATTATATGAGTCCTTAAGAGTAAAGAGCTTTTGTCTAGAAGCAAAGACATGTAACAGAAGGCATGCTTAGAGAACTGAAGTCCCAAAGAGATTCAAGATTTCTAGGGGAAAGGGAGCCCCACATGTGGGAAGCATGAAAAATGAAGGAGGGTAACCTTTAGGCAAAATCCAGCCCCTTTTACCTGCCAGCAAAGAAACAGGACCTCAGTCCTGCAACTACATAGAACTGAATTCAGCCAAAAAAAGTCTGAATGGGTTTGGAAACAGATTTATCCTCAGAATCTCCAGAAAGGAAAGCAGTCCCACCAATACCCTCATTTTGGCCTAAGCAGAAGTGTGAGATAATATATTTGTGCCATTTTAAGCCATCTGTAGTGATTTTTTACAGTAACAATATAAAACTAACATAGAATCTTTGGTATATTAATTTCAAGTAATTCTAACAGCACACACAAAATACAACCAACATCATTAAAGTCCATATAACTCACTCTTTCTGCCCACCCTGCTGCCTTCCTTAGCATACAAATTATGCACAGAGTAGACATGCTTGTATGATTAAAGACCCAGTAGAGACAGTAATAAACAGTCATTGTTTTAAAATTGTGTTTCCCTTGTTTGTTCTAAATGTGTACTTGTCCTCTTATAAGGGCCTGTTTGCAAAGCCGCTGTATAAAACTTTATGCTTAAACTTTCTGGCAAATGAAGTTAAAAGTGGCTCCAAAGGGATGTCCAAATCTGAAGCCATCTAAACTGCTAATAGTGTCAAACGAGATTGTTTCGCTACCAGCTCGATTTGGAAAAGTAACCAGCACCTGATCTGCAGCTGAGTTTCATGTAATTTAGTTGTCAAAGTGATGGAGCACAACTCTTCCATTTAATTTATATGAAATCAGTATCGACTTGACTGTATCCTTTCCCTGGCCAGTGGTAATTGTTCTGGACAAGATACTCTGTAAACGGTGTAGCCAAAACAAAAAAGAAAAGTTCAAGGGAAATAAAAAGTAAGACATGTTTTCTAGATGTGAATGTAAAGCATCTCATTTATGCCATGAAACTCAAAGTTTCATTGAAAGTTTATGTGACCTTGTTGTGACAGTATCACTAAGGTGAGAAGTCCTTGGAATTCTCCAGCTATCGACTCTACCTAATAAGACTCTAATAAAATATCAGATTTTGTTCCTACTGTATATCATTTTGATAGGGCATATCTTGGAGTTAAGATATAAAGACTGACCTTATTTCTTGGCTGTTCAGTCTCTTTAGAGAAAAAAATGTGAGGATAAGTTTTTATTTTGATACTCAGACCAAGAGATTTCCAAAGAATAGAGAGAAGGAACTAAAAAAAAAAATTGTCTTTATCCTCTTAAATTGTTCACAAAGTGGTTCTCTCAGGATATCATGGAGAGAAGTAAACTCTAGTTCCTGCTAGACACTCTGTTCTTAGAAGTTAATGAAGTTATTCATTGTATCTAATCTATTTTTATTTTTTATTTTTTTACTTTTTTAAGATTTTATTTATTTATTCATGAGAGACACACAGAGAGACAGAGACAGAGACAGAGACACAGGCAGAGGGAGAAGCTGGCTCCATGCAGGGAGCCCGATGTGGGACTTGATCCCGGGACTCCAAGATCACGTCCTGGGTAATAAGGGCCGTGGTAGCACTGATATTAAAAGCCTGAAAGCGGCACTAAATCGCTGAGCCACCTGGGCTGCCCCTAATCTATTTTTTAATAGGTAATACTTTCTTTTTAAAAGAAAGAAGCATTAAGATAAGAGGAATTAAAAAGAGAAAAGTTTCTTTCCTATTTATGTCTCATTTGTCCAGTTTCCTTCTCAATTGCTACCACCTTCAGAGGAAACTGTCCTTATTGTTATTGTTACTGATTCTTCCAGAATTGCCTTAGGCATATACAAACAAAAATAAGTATATTGTTATTATTATTGTTTTTTTACACATGGAGTAAAGTTATTTTTTTAAAAATTCTATTATGTTAAAATACAGTGTTATATTAGTTTCAGGCATACAATTGAGTGATTCAATAGTCCTATACATCACCTGGTGTTCATCATGACAAGTGCATGGAGTAACAGCCTTTACAGGGTATTCTCTATCCCAGGATTTCTTTTAAATTTAACATCTATAATCTTTCAAGATAATTAAGTATAGAATTTCTATAATCCTTGTAGTATATGCCGAGGAAGATCTGAGAGTCATAAAAATAAAATGTGTCACATTGAGATATGGAAGCTAAAGTACTTCATTTTAGAAAGGCTCCATCTCTGCTGTTTTTCTGCTAAGTCTCAGTTACTCAGGTTCTGTATTTTGCCTCTGAATAGGCCAAAGAAGCTATATTCCCACTTCAAAGGGGAAGTAAGAAAGTTAATCATTCTCTGAGTTTTGTCCTAAGCTCCAAATATCTGATAACATCTAAAAAGAGTCAGATCCCAAATATGTTCCAGGACATTAGCTTTGAACAAACCTCAGTGGATGCTGGCAAAAACACCTCATATCTTTGGTGATTTATACAATAACCGACATTGTTCACCTGACACTTGCCTTTGACTGTGCCCTACCCTGGATTCTTGAAGGAAGACATAGTCTAGACTTTCCAATATAACTACTAACCCTACATGATTAAGAGACTCATTCTCCTTTTCTTTTCGAGTCTCCCAAGCACTCTGTCTGCTATTCTCTGTCACTCATGCTATTCTGTGTCACCTGTGACATTCAATAAACATTGTTTTCACTTTCTTGGGCTTGTGTTTGATTTCTACCACAAAGCAAAAGAGCTTTTGCTTTGCATCTTGGGGTCCCACAGGACCCGCCACTCTATGTCCTCAGACCCAGTTTGCCTGCCTGCATCTACATAGTTGCTGGTCCAGTATATCATATACCTCCTTTACTTTCAACAGAGGGATAGCAATTCTTAGGACCATTTTACAAATTAGGATGTTGAGGCTCAGAAAAATTAAATCTTTTGCTTGGATTTATATCATCAGTTTGGAGTCTGCGTTTCTCCAAATTGTATTCTATTTCTACTATATTTTGTTACTATCCTCAGTACTTGATTGCGTATAGTCTATAGTCTTGCATTATTCTCTGACGGTTTTATGCACACAAATCACTGGATTGCAAGGCACCTAGGACTCATTTCATTCATCTATCCATTCAGTGTTTGTAACACAACATAACAGCCATGTCTCTTCAAATGCTTGGATGCCTATAATAGGCCAAAATCCATTGGGAAAGATATTTTCTCCTCCCTCCTCTCTTCTGCCATTTTTTTTCCCAATTGTGCCTTGCAGTGTACTTATTTGTCTTCCTAATCAGAGTTAGTATAGTGACCATAAGAATCATTCACATTGAGTCCCCTCATAGGATGCCAATGCTTGACCATAGTTACATTCTCATATGTTTCATAAATACTCAATACAAATAAGCATTCATTAATAATTTATCTTTAACTGTACACTAATGACTGGAAATGATGGTTATAGTGCCAGGTTTCTTTAACTTGACTTCTACAAAGATTGTTTCATAGAAAATAAGACCTAAAGGTATTTTGAGGAAAAAGCATTACACGGCTAGAGTTCTGGAAATGTCACATGTTCTTAGAAATTCACCATGTCTGATATTATATACAAAGTGCTAAGAAGTGAGTGTAATTTTGCTTAAACCAGTGTTTCCAAATATATCTGCACATGGAACTCCCTTCCCAAATAACATACATGAGTGCCCTACAGACCATTTAATGAATCATACTTTTGGGAAAAAGTTTTAAAGGATGTTTGTCTTAAAAGATATTGTAGTTAAAAAAATAGTGTGCTCACCATGCATAAAACACAGGTGGCAAGCATATCGGATGGAGTGACATAAATAGCTCAGTTCTCTGCTACAAGCTTTGCAAAACTATATAGCTCAACTTCTTGATAGAACTCTGAGAAGGACAGGGAAAATGTTTTCTGTGTATTCGATGTATGCATAGCTTTTTCTGAGCTTAAACTTTGACCTCCATAGCTCAGATTAAATAATTTAAAACAATAAAATTTTTAAACATCTCATAGTCAAGAAACAAGCATCACTGTATTTACATTATATGATTATTTGTTTTTTTTAGCTAACGTCTCAGATGGGTTCACTGAAATAAAGAACTGCAACAAATATATTTTGCTTTTTTTAATTGAAAAGTCTTTTATAGCAACATGTGGTATAAAAATGATATTTAGGTATTGTTGGTATCATCATTTCCCTAATGTTAAAACAATCACACAGATATTTATTCAGAGTTTTCTATTTTCTCTGACTGAATACTCCTATCAATATAGCCCTTTTGTTTTATTCATTTTCCCCCGCTTTAATAACAAGGTTTGAACAAGAGATAACAGCTAAATCTCCAGTGGGAGGAAAAAGAAATCCTACCAACACAGTAAGAAAGAGAGTTTCTGAAATTCTCAAATGCTTTGGTAAAGGACTCTATTACTGTTAAGATTGTGTGTTTCATTTAATCTTAAGTAAGGTAGATTTTACAGCAAAGCAAAATAATAAATGCTAAAGCTTTCCAAGGACAAATAGTTTTTAAAAATATCTATATCTCACGGCTGTTCCTTGAGGAAAAGCAAAACCAATTTCTAATAGTGAGAAGTGGGACTGGAAGTTGGGGAGCAAGATGAGAATTGACCTATAAAGAAGTAGGAGTATGTTTAATAACATGAGGGAATTGTTTTCTAATGGCTGCAGTCATGCATAAATGTTGCAGGAATGCTGACAACACTGACTCCATCTTCGGCCCTCCTTCTTGATCATATTCACTCAATGACCTCTCTTGGGGCTATGTGTTCCAAGCCCCTAGAGATTTATATATATATAAAAATCTATATCTATATATAGGTATATATATATAAATATATATTTATATATATATTTATATATATAGAAATATATAGATATATAGATATAAATATATATATTTACATAGATATATTATATATATATATATATATCTTACAAATGCCCGCCAAAGCTTGGATTGAGGGGAGGCTTGCTTTGGCCTCCCAGGAATGTTAGATATAACACAGTCTTTCTCTTTCCTGATGTACATCTGGTGCCTTAAGATCTAATTAAAGGTTAGCTGTCAATTAGGTGAATGCAAATCCTTTGATCTCATTACAAGAACCTTCTGCTTCTCCCTTCACTCTATAAAATCTGTGGACTAAGGTCCAGACTTTGCAGCTGGGTCACTGTCCACCCGATCCCCTCTGTCAGGATGTTATCCTGAATAAAACTGGGTAAACTGTAAGGAGTCACCTGCTTTGTTTTCTGGTCTCAGAGAGCCTTCTCTCAGTTTGGTGGATACTTTACTGTCCCTCTCTTAACTTTTAACATATGTAAGCTGATTTCTGCACTACATAGTTCTAAGTGTCAGGGTGACAATTAAGGGAAAGGAACAAGCTTGTCTTGAAAGTTTTATTTCAGGTGGAAAAAAAGGAAAGAAAGATGTGTTAGTACCATCTTTTATAAGGCTTATTTATATATTATTGTTTGTTTGGGGATGTTTCATTATCAGGTCTGTTTTGGTGATCAATGGTTGCTCAAATAGACCCTTCTCTACACTCTAAGTAGAGAAATCCATGGAGTGACATGAAAGCCCTTAGAGCATCCATGCACTCTAAAAGGATAAATAAAGCAAGATTGGTACCATGCAACAATGAGGATGATTAACTCTAGTTGAGCCTTATTGTGTGTCAGGCTTCATGCTAAAGATTTAACATAGGTTATAGAGCACCCACTTTAATCATGTGGACCAACCCATGAGATACATTATATTAACCCATTTTACAGCTAAGGAAATAGAAACAGAATGAGTAAGAAGCTTGCCTAAGCTGCTAGGTGGTGAAATCAGGCAGGATTCAACCCGAGCCTGGAATGGTAAGCTTTATTTACTATAGAATAAAAAAAGTATAACCACAAAACAAAATACGAATGGGCAAAAAGTACTTAACTTTTGAGTTTTATATATGTAGCTCATATAAATTCTGGTATTTCAATTCCAGTGTTGACAAACCTAGCTATGTTATAGTGATACATGAATGGAAATTTTTCTGGTTCTACATAAAGTGGATCAGGTTCTAGAAGAGAGCTGGTGACTAATACTAGCTCTAGTATCTTCTACCAATAAAATGGCATGCACTTTGTACTAATATGGACCTTTGTACTAATATGGACCTAAAATAGATTATAACAGTTCTCTACCAATCCAAATACAGTCCCTTTGAACTATTTTTCAAACTGTCCTCTTTATGGTTCATAATTGGGTCAAGTCTGATTTTTTCAAATATATATTGTTCATCTTTTGGGCAAGCCCTTTACAATTTTTATTTCTGAAGGAGTAGAAAGTGTTACCTTACAAAAATGAAAAAAACAAAACAAAACATGGAACAGATTATTTGATCAGTATACCACTGAGTACTTTCAAAAACATTTAAAAGATTTTAAGGTGTTAATCTAGAGGCTAAATAATGATTTCATCTTGAGGTAAGTCCAAGTATTTCAAGAGCACTATGATTACTATCTTCTCCCTTTCTTTGTAAATCTTTAAAATACATTTCCATTATCAAAGTAACATGAGTGACCTCTCCTTCAAACTAACAAAACAAGTCTACTGATCTGGGATACTTTTTTTTTTTTTTTTTTATCTATCTACCTACTGAGTCATCTATTCATTTCCTGTCCTGAGTTTGAGAGGAGCTTTAAGGCAGTAATCACATGATGCATGGGACATATTCTGGTTTATTTAATCCAAAGCAATTTACTTCTATCAGCGTAAGGAGGACTTTTGCCTTAGTGAATGATCTTAGCTAACTGATAATACAATCTCAAGAGCAATTAGGGAATTAGAGATTCTCCAGTTGGTAGCGGCACCTCTGAAAGTTTTGTTCAAGATGAACATTGATTTTAAAAGGAATTTTCTCAGGAAATAGGTATATAGTAGCTGTGGCTTATGATAAACTGAAAACATTATTAAATATTTTAATTCAATTTGATATTTTTATACTTGACTATATTTACCCATATACATAAATTTTACATAAATGTTATAATCAGTGTTATTGTCAATGGGAAAGTTATCAATGACCGGGGCAAATTAATCTCAATGTGATAGCATAAAACAATTCCAATTTATGGGACTAAGACATATTTGCATTTTTTTACTAAGAATCAAGGATCAGGGCAGCCCTGGTGGCACAGCGGTTTAGTGCCGCCTGCAGTCCAGGGTGTGATCCTGGAGACCCAGGATCGAGTCCCACGTCGGGCTCCCTGCATGGAGCCTGCTTCTCTCTCTGCCTGTGTCTCTGCCTCTCTTTCGCTCTCTCTGAATAAATAAATAAATAAATCTTTAAAAAAAAAGAATCAAGGATCATCCATAATATTTCCCACTTCAGATTCTACCTATTTTTTCCCTCATTGTTTAACCTAAAGCCTCTTACTTTTCCTTGTTTTACAAAATTTGAACAACTGTGAACTTATAGAAGTCAGTTTATCTCATGATATTTCAAATGAACTTGAACATCGTTTATATAAGTTTAAAGTAGCAACTGTAATTTTGTTAGGTATATGCAGCTGTCTCTTATGTTTCTGGTCATAAATTTTTCACTTTATTGTCTGAATATTTTTCTGAGGAAGGAGAAAAGGAAAATGGGTGTGTATGTATTTGCTTGGCTTAACTTTGATCTGTCTTGCTGTCTTTCATCACCTTTAGAAGAAACTGCATTTCACACTTAAGCTATTCCACTGTGGCATAAGTGATGACCATCCTATGGATTTTCACAGCTGTACAAAAGACATCCAGGTGCACCTGTCTTTTGAATCAGAACCCAGTTAGCCCCCCTCACATTTACAAAATTGCTTTTGGGAGATTCAAACCTGGATGACTTCCAAGCTAGTTAAAAATAATTCTAGAAGAAAAGTGCAGTGCTGGTTCTTGGCGGTGGAAACGTGAGTTAACGTTCAACTGCAGCAGATTCCTTTCAGACTGTTCTGATACCCATTTCAACTTCCAAATTTCTTGCAGAAGTTATCTTGTACTTTCAGCTTTCTCCTGATAAACATATTGAAAATGCAGTCAAACAGCTTTTTATCACTTTAAAATTCGGGCTCAAATTTAATCCTGCTGCCCTGATGAAGCCAAGGAAGCTGCTGGGGCATTTTCATTATATCCAGTCCTGACTGCAGAACTCCATGTCATTCTTTAAAAGTCTGACAGCATCATTCATTTAGAACAATGTGATCGATCCAGAAGAAACCAGGGGCAATGAACTGTGGGTACTCATACAGAAGAGAATATCCAATCTAGTTGAAAAATGTTTCCCTCTTCATTCTTTGCCTAGAGATAAAGTCCCCCATCATTCAGATTTTCAGATTCTGTTAAATCTTAGTTTCCTGTGTTGTATTATGTCGCTTGCATTTAAATCTCAGCTATTAGTTATACTTGCATAATCTCCAGTCAAAGATGTTAGAGTTGCCTATCATTACCACATATCCTATATCTAAAACTGCAGATGGCTAACCGAATATTATATATATTTTATAAAGATGGCAGGTATTATATAGAGGCAGCCTAATACCCTTTAACTTATATAGGAATAGACCACTCCTTAATATTTTAGGACTAACCTAAGAAAACCACTACAAGAGCAACTGTTCTTACACTGGCCAACACTCTGAAAATTAGAACTGAAATAAATGAATCTACAAGTTAAGGAAAGTTAGATTTGAAAAAAAATCAGAGGTAATCTCATGTAATGATTCTTAATCTAGGTTCCTCAGGTACTCAGGGAATTGATAAAGAGGTATTGGTGGCTCATGAACCATTTTTGATATTTTCAAAAGTATCATAGTAATTGTAACTGAAAGGACTGCACGTGGTAACTAAACTGACAATTTTATCAGCATTTGGCTGGGATTATACAGGCTTAATGTGCACACTTAGCATTTACTCTTATTGTCCAATTAATTTTCTTTGTGATAAGATTGTTTGGTTCTTATTACGGAGAACAGGGCTATGGCTTCCCTGTTAGGTCCCCTCTATCAGGATAAAGGATTTGAAGTACCTGGAAAAAAGAAAATTTTCACAGTTTCAGAGGATTTGCATGACCTTGAAATGTAGTGCTCAATGACAGTGGGTACCTAAGTTACACAAGATAAGAATCATTTCCCCATAGGTTATGGTCCCCCTGCCCAAAATAACTCCATGTAGTGGGATGAGAACTACAAGATCACATAGGAAGGGAAAATCTATTGTGTATCAGGAGGATGTATTCTCCTTCTCTCCATTCCTCATTTCAGTCCCTCTACCACTCCTCACAGTTTCTTTTCTTGGGACTACGCAAGTAGGAAGACAGGGCTGGGTCCTTAGTCAGGTGGAAGAAGTCCAAGGCAATGAAGCCAGAGTCAAGATTACACTAAGTGAGCCCCCAGATATAACTCAAAGCCAAGCAATCTCCTCAGAACAAACAAATGGCCTTTTTGTGCTGTGGCCTCTGGCCTTCACAAAAGGGAGCACAGGTTCTATATGGACAGCAGATTTTCTGGTGCTTTCTAAGGGTGATTTACCTCTGCCCTTGGCCTCCTGACAGCTACTTAGAAGAACCTCTTAGACGTGTTAAGGGCAGTATAGTCCCCTCTCACAGCATTGGCAGATGGCATTAGCTTCTTCCATAGACCATATGGGCCTACTTGTTGCAAAAGGAGCTTAGTCTTGGTAGATGGTATGCAATATATACATGCATTTGTTCAAAAAATATATTGAATGCCTGTTATGTACTTACTAGGCATTGAGATACTACCCTTAACCATAGAGAGACTGTTCTTATCAGGCTTATATTCTAGCAGGGAAAAATATATTAAGTAGAAATGCATAGTGCTACGAAAGAGTACAATAAAAGAATCTAATCTGGCTCCAGAGAGTCAGAAAAGGTTTTCCCAAAGGAAGTAACTTGTGTATTCTGACAAGGGAGGCCACATCATTTTAGAGAAGGGGCATCATTAACAAATTATATAGAATAACAGTCAAAGACATGAATTTTGTCACCCTAACTAAACCTGAAGAAATAAATCACAAAGACTGAGAGGAATCTAAACAATAAACAAACAAACAAACAAAAAACACCAAGATTTTATTCTCTGACCTGGTGCCTCTGCTTTAAATTGATTCTGGCAGATTTCTTGGCCCATTGGGTAAGAACTGCTTTATGTTTAAAGAACGAACTATCCATTGGTTTTAGTCCAGAATGCTAGAAATTTGGCTTGCATTAAATCATTTGTACATTCCTCGAAGGAGGCCACCATCTGCCAGACTGGGATATTCTTCTAAGATCACAGGAATATCAAGAGCTCAGCTAAAATGGAGGCACTTTGGTGGTCTAACTCCCCAGCAATCCCATTCCAAAGGATATATTGTGAGTTGATATAAGTAAGACTACACTCTTATTGGTCAAAAAATGAGGAAATATCTTGGGTCATCTGAATTGTTGGCTAGAAAGCAACCCTGAGAACATATGCAATAAATAAGCAAGTCTTTCCTATTTAAAAGAAGGAAGGTGAAAACAGGGAGAGCAGGTAAAGTTGTCTACTCACAACTTCACATCGTGGGTGAACAGAGAGTTTTCAAAGGAGCTGCAGAAGTGTACTGCCACTTAAGGTAATTGAATTGTCAGCCACTTAGTAGGAAAGAACCACCTGAACAGGTAATTGGTATCTCTGATAACTGCCAGAGGGCCTTGATATTTCAGCAAGTTTATAAATTTATAAACTTATATCTTGATCATATGATGTATTAACCTCAGACCACTATGAAGAATATTTCATTTCCCACTGCTATAAATATATACCTGTTTCTTATTCATGAGGCACCCTGCCCCTCCAACATACACACTTCCTCTTTGTAAGACAGATCCTTATAAACTTTATTCTAGCTCTGCCTATTCTTGAGTTTGACTTCTGTACTTTTCAACAAGTTATTAGCTGTCATTAATACTTTCCACAATTTCAATAGTTTATTATTTGGATATGGTTCAGAGTTTTAAGTTAATGTCAAATTGACACATTTTCCAGCCTAAATATACTTCACCCATCTTTGAAGGATTTATGAATAAACATTTAAAAATGTCAAAAATAAATGGACTCAACACTTAGCTTATACATATTAAAAATTTATGTCTAATTCTTTGCCAATAAGTGAGCACATGGGGCAGGGCTATTAAGCATCTAGCCTGAACTTTTCTATTTCCTTCTGCTTTTTTGGCAAGGAAAGGACAAATCTTTATTTGACTTTTGTTAGTTTGGTTATCAACTTTAACTAGTTTTTTGAGATGCCAAATTTAGTATGCTTTATTGTTTATTAACTTCCTTTCTGCATGTATCCATACCCAATGCTAGATTACTATTAAGTACAGTAAGACCTTGAACACCTTTACCTACTACGGCCCCCTAATTAAAAAGAAATATTTAATGGCTCTTCTGGTCTTTATGATAAAGAAGAAAATAACAGAAAAAGAGGTAAAACTAACGTAAAATAGAAACTTCCATGCAGTTACTTGTGTCAGCTGAGCTTAAAATTTGGCTCCTATATTCTCAAATTCAACAGCCTTGCATAGCAAGTACTAGCTTCTATTATAAATTTCTTTTAAGATTTTATTTATTTATTCATGAGACACACACACACAGAGAGAGAGAGAGAGAGAGAGAGAGAGAGGCAGAGAAGCAGGCAGAGGAAGAAGCAGGTTCCATGCAGGGGGCCTGATGCAAGACTCGATTCCAGGACTCCAGGATTATGCCCTGGGCTGAAGGCAGATGCTTAACTGCTGAGCCACCCAGGCGTCCCTATTATAGGTTTCTATCTAAATTGATGGTGGTCAACTGTGGTAAGTTTAATGAGTTAGAATGTTTACTGAGAAGCACACTCCCAGGAACTACCAGTAGAAGGTCTGGAAGGCCTCAGGAATCTGCACTTTTATCCCTCCAAGTAATTCTAAAATGTTGGTTCAGACATTGCACTTTGTGCAACACTAACATTTTTACCAGTGGGAAAGGAAATTAGATTTACCTCTAAGCTTACTAACTTCTAGAAACCTGCTAAGTACTACATATTATGTTAAATCATATGATCTTCAAAAAAATGTAATGCATAATCTACTTTACAGGTTCAGAGAATTTAACCTGGCTGAGATTACACAATAAATCACAGGAATCAGGCTCCAAAAAAGAGAAGTCAGATTCTAAAACCCTCCCCTTCCTTTCTGATGCTGCTACTCTATATACCAAAGCAATAAAAGTAATTACTATTTTTTAAAAATCTTTCCAACTCTACAAATTTAAGTTAGAATTTTTTTTTAAAAAGGTTTTAGGGTTATTAAATTTACTAAACAAAATCACCCCTTTCATCAAGCTCTCCTTGATCAAATTTTGATGGTAGTTCAGTCTCTTAGACACCCTGTGGTCAGCTTTTAGTTAATCAAAGATCTTGGTATAATGTAGGTCAACTAAGGACCCCTGTGTCCTTATATGGCCTTTCATACTTTTCAAAGGGCTTTTAGATACATTACCTCATTTGATTCTTCTAACACACTAATAGATCACACAAAATAGATGACATCTTTGTCTCCTAATACCAAAAATCACAACAGGGTTCTCACTCTGCTCCTTAGTTCAGAGGCATCATCATTTCAGCACTTTAACTCACATACGCAGAATTTATTTGAGCTGCTCCCCTGCCCTGTGAGCTTGGTGGCTTTGTGTCCCTGTATAACCTCAAGACTGCAGTGTCTGTTGAAGAGGACCAACCTAACCAGCAAAAGATGGTGTTACTAGGAAATCTAGCTGAAATACCTTTAACTTTATTTTTTTCTCTTGCAATGTATGTAATCACAGAAGAATCACTTGAATCACAATTATTCAAGTTTAAATATTTCATTTTATGAAAATGTTATCTTATACTCATTTTGTTTCCAGGTATAAAAATATGGCTTTACATCCTTTGTGTTTATATTTCTGATAGTTATGTTTAAAGTACTACAGTTACAATGGCTAATTTCACCCTATGTCCATTTAGAAACCATCTTGTTCTAATGTAATGCCCTTACACATGACCACAGAATTGTATCAGAAGCTTTTAAATAGTAACATTTTGTAGAATCTGCTGTGCCCTGACCTGGCAAGTGCTAGGCTGGCAGAGGTTCCCTATGTGGGATGTTCTAGCTGTACCATGAAGCAGCCAGCCATGGGTGATTGGCTTGACCCTGGGTTAAAGTCAGCTAAGAGAAAGAAAAAAAAATCAAATCATCCTGCCCTTTTCAAACACACGTTGTGGTTTCTCTTCTATTTCCAACTTATACATGTGTAAGAAAGAAACTGGTTAGGAGCATAGTATGTGCATGCATGCATACGTGTGTGTGTGTGTGTGTGTGTGTGTGTGTCTAAATGCACTGAGCAAAAAAACTGTAGAGAGAGACTATTTTCCACTAATTAGCAATTGAATTTTGCCAAAATAACATCATGTATAAACATAAAAACTTGTTTGGTTTTCTGAGGAATAACCTGACCTAGGTTAGTTTATTCCTAAATCAAATCAAAGGTGTGATCCTGTTCTCTTGGAAAAGTGTAATAGAAATGCAATGTGATGTGCTCTGATATTTTTATTATCACCCAAATGTACAGTAAACTAAAGTGTTGCTGATTTTGAATTATACTATCACATCCTTGACAATGATCATATAAATACCAAAGGGACAGAGAGATGAGCAAGCTATTTGATTAGTATCGAACAGTAAACTAGGCACACAGTTTTTACTTTAAAAATAAGAAACAAGTAAGTTGAAATATTAGGGAAGTGGCAAGATATGTGACAAAGAGTAGTGTGAACTGGCATCTGTCTTCTTGACCCTTTCCTGTTACCATTTCCAGTAGCTAAATTAACTTTAGTCAAGGTTAACCAACTCTATTCTATTGCCATGGATGGGTCTCTTGGCTATACAATTTGTACTTTGATCCTCCAGGAAATTGCAAGAAGCCAAATAAAATCTTTCACATCCAGCTAGAAGGAGGAGAGAGGAGAGCCATAATTCAGACCTCACTATAATACATTACGAGAAATTTGTCTCTTTTTAGTGTTACTCCCTAGGAAGATAACCCCTTCTTGTCTCTAATACTTAGAAGCTAGGTTGGTGTATGTCCAACATCAGAATCATGGCCATCTTTCTGCTGAGCAGCTCATCTTGGAAGTAAAAGATAATATACTCCCTCCAGCAATCATTAGCCATGGAAATTGTCTCAGTACATGGTTACATGATCTAAAAATAGATTGTTAATTTTGTTCATTTTATAGCACCACGTTAGAAATTGCAAATTTCCAGGATGAATCCAAACATACTAAATTCTCAACAGATATTTTCATACTTCTGGTATATGCTGCTAAATTGTTCTATCAAATGCAAACTATGATGATGAGTATCCTAGGTAGCAGCCTGGAATTGTAGACTGTTAGCTGATCTGTGAGTCATGATGCTTGGTTCTACCACCAATATGAGTAGATGATAGGTAGATTGTTCTCTGTTTCCTTCATACATCTGTTAAATGGTACCGAGTATGTTTAAATCACAAAATGTCATAACGATTCAGCAATATGAAAGGAATGTGAAATCGGAAAAAGCTGAAGTTACTATTTAATTATATGCTATAATGACATAGAAAGGGGTTTGCAACAGCTCCAGAGAAATTTAGGTTAAAATCCATACACAGTTTGTTTATTGGTAAAGTGTCAGAATCATGAATGAGCCATTGTATTGAAAACAATACAGAGGATGTATATTAAGCAACCACTTCTCAAAGGTGACCACACCTCCATCCATATTATCTAGCCAGAAATTGAGTTTATTTCATCTTAGTCAGATGATAATGATTAATAGTCATCTTCTCATAAGTAGAGTGAAGTAGTAAGGCAAACATGGGATTTAAGGTCATACTTGGATTCACATCCGTGTTCTGACAGATGTCCAGATCTGTGGCATTGGGTAAGCCTTCACCATTTGCCCTCAGTTTCTCTTTATTATCTACAATTTTAACTTTAAGAATATTTCTTACAGGGTTTCTGTAAAGATCATGTAAGAAATTGGATATAAAAGTGACTTGTAACCTGGAAATTGCTTTGAAATATTGTTATTATTATTACCGAGTTCATAAATATGCCATTTAGTCCTAGAAATCTAAGTAACAACTCCTATAACTCCTATATCATATCTCCAACCTAATTTTTCCAGACATCATTAAGTACTCACCATACTGAACTTCATCCCATATAGCATAGTAAACTGTCTCCTATATTGTGCATTATTGCCTTTTTGTTTAGTGTACCTGCCATATTCTCTCCTCCTAGATCCACTTGAAACACTCTCTGGTTTTCTCCATACATCTTTCAAGGCCCAGATCAGTTGTCACCTCTTCTGTGAAGTTCCCGCCTTCACCCATCATTACAGTCCATACTTACCGATCTCTTTTCCAATGTTACTGTTGTCTGAACTCTTAAAGCACTTCTTTTTGGAGCCATTCATTTGGCACTTACTGTACCCACATCCCTCTGTGTAATCACCTTCTGTGTAGGTTTTTTTTTTTTCCCAAATAATGCGTGCATATTTTATCACTACCATAAGGATAAAGGTTCTTGAGTTTAGAGAATATGAATCACACTTTCTAGCCCAACACACCTACTGAAGTATCTGGTAAGCAATAGTCTATGTTTGATGACTGATATGAATGAAATGAATGAAAATGTAATTCAGATATAAAAACTGAGGTCTAAATATCTATTCCACGTGACAGGGTGTCTTTTTCTAATACTGTGTTCTATTATGATTTTCCAGTTGAAGTTTGCATACTGTTCCACCTCAGTATACAAATGTTTAACACAATTGCAAAAAGACAGCCTGATATAAACTAACCATTTCAGAGTTTAGGTTACCTACAGATTAAAAACAAACCAATTTCTTTTTACAAAGGAGAAATATTTAAGAAGCTGCAATCCACAGTATATTTGGAAGGAATCTATGTAATGCTGACTAAATTAAAACACAAAATACTGATGAAAAAGAAAGACTCAAACAATTAGCTAAGTAATAATGGAAAACAAAATAATAGAATATGGGTAAAAATAATTACAGTCGACATTTCAAATAAGAAATTATGAACTGAAAACAAAGGAAATAAATTTACTCATGTAAGCAAGTGGTCTCCTAAACTGCCAACTCATTAGCTATGAAAACAAGACTTCATTTTATTCTAGTTGACATAAATTATCATGTCTATTTCTATTCACATATATATCTCTTGGTATGGAAAAGACATGGTTTACTCATTTACAATATTAGATTTTAGGAATGAACAATTGTTAGGATTTAGCAAATGTCAGACAACATGATGGGCACCTTCAGAAACACAATTTCTGCTAACCCTCTTTTTTTTAAAAAAAGATTTTATTTATTTATTCATGAGAGACACAGAGAGAGAGGCAGAGACACAGGCAGAGGGAGAAGCAGGCTCCATGCAGGGAGCCCAACAGGACTCGATCCCGGGTCTCCAGGATCACACCCTGGGCTGCAGGTGGCGCTAAACTGCTGTGCCACCAGGGCTGCCCTCTGCTAACCCTCTTAATTGTCATCCTTTGTATTCCTTAACTATGTCCTTTATCATTAATGTGACAGTTAATACCATACTATCTGAATATTAATAAGAGACATTTGCCATCTTTTCCATTATTTATTAGAACTACTATTTCTTTCTTACCTTTCCATTTGTTTATTCTGGTTAAATATTTATTTAATAAGTGACTACTAGGTACAAGTATTGTTCTTAGTTCAGGACATAGACTAGGGGATAAAACAAAGTCCATTAACTAAAAGAGCTTTCATGTTAGTGTTACTTAATTATTTGTATATATGTATATATGTGGGACGCCTGGGTGGCTCAGCAGTTAAGCATCTGCCTTCAGCTCAGGGCATGATCCCGGGGCCCGGGATTGAGTCCCACACTGGGCTCCCCTCAGGGAGCCTGCTTCTCCCTCTGCCTATGTCTCTGCCTCTCTCACGAATAAATAAATAAAAATTTTAAAAAGCCTTAAAAATTATTTTTATATATATGCACCCAAACCAGATTGTTAGCTTCTTGGAAGCTAGTTTCTTAATTTTGTTTCTGTGTATCCTCTATAGTGCCTAGCATGGTAAGAACTTAATTTAAAATTGGCATTCAGTAGATATGTTACTTTATTTAAAAATGTTTATCACTATGAATTAAATGACATTTAATAATTTAAAATTATTAAAATTATTATTTATTAAATTGCCTTAAAGATTCTAAGAATCTTAAGACATCAAATTCTGAGTACTTGGTAAGGTTTAAAGATTCAATGAAAAGTCTAGTAAGGTTGGTTTCCACATTCCACATACCCCTCAACCCTTTCTGATCCCATTGAAACACAATTATTTATATAGATTTCTAGGTCAGATTTCTGTTCTTCTTGGAACAATACCCATATTTATAATGATGATAGTTAAGCTTCTAGTGTGGGTTTTATTTATGGTGATTCTCAATAATAGGATGACAAACTCTTAAATGGTATGTCTTTAGAGAAGACTAAGACTTTCTTCAATTATTTTAATAAGACTTTGCATTTGAAAACAGAAATTCTTGTTTTGATATCAGGTGAAGGAATTTCGCTTAGAATTATAATCTATGCATATATTGTTCTGTTCATTTTTCTCAGGCAGTCAGAAGCTAGGGCAATATTTTGGGTCTCTGATCTCCACATCTTTAGTTATTCCTGGGTGTTCTCTTTTTGCTATTCTTTGAATGGCAGAATAATATAGTGGTTAAATGCAGGGGTTTTTAAGAAACGACTTGAGATAAAAATAGTTTCCTCTTTTCAGGACTTTTATGAGAGTCAGCATATAAAAATGCATATAAACATTGGTAGGTAGCCCATTACATACTAAGTGCTCATCAAATGATGTATCATTGTATATACATCAAAGATGGGGAGGAGTGGTAAAAGAAAAGACTAGTGGAAAGCTTATCTTCTTTCTGAGACCAGAAAATAAGGCATATGTTGTAATATAAATATTTTGTATAGGTATAGAGTATGGAGGCCCAAAAAAGCTGGTTTAGCCACATTACCATCAATAGAGTTGCCTAAGGATTGACATAGATACACAAACATCATCGTGGCTGGTATATGGGCAGTGAAGCATGTTTGCATATTAATAAAAGGTGGAGTCATTGCATTCTCAAAAAAAAAAAACCAAACGTTATATTGCCGTATATAATCCCAATACAATATAGCTATGAGTCTGCAATGTGTTGATGTTACACATAGGACAGCCAGGGTCAGAAACTTTAAGTAGTATGCTCAAGTTCACACAGTGATTTCATTTAGGACTTGACAAGGAGTCCAAAGCTGGATGAGTAATCAAAGGCCATTACTAATTGTGGTATCAGGAAAATAAGAGCCTTTCAGCAGAGCTTTTCAAGTTCAAAGCTTTTTAGGGTCAAGTGCTGTGTATGAACACAGAAGTGTGTGTGTGTGTGTGTGTGTGTGTGTGTGTGTATTATAACCAAGAGAGAACTATGGAAAACAGATAACACGGTAACCTTGTTAGGTTTCCTGTTTTTTTGTTAAAGCCATAGACATTCAATGTCTTTCCTTTCCTCCCTTTCTTCATCCCTCCTTTTCTTCTTTCTTTGATACTAAGTTAACTAAACAGACCATTTCTAATCCCTGCTTTAGGAGGTTTTGCACAGATGTTATAAAAACAAACAAAAACCAAACCACAGCTTCCACTATTGTGAATATAATGAGAAATATTCAAAGAATTGGAGATTTGGAGACTAGCCAGTATGAAGTGGGAAATTCTCATTTTCATCTCTCAACTGTCACAATTATGTTTTTTTAAAGATCTTATTTATTTATTTATTCATGGGAGACACAGAGAGAGAGAGGCAGAGACATAGGCAGAGGGAGAAGCAGGCTCCATGTGGGGAGCCCAACGTGGGACTCAATCCCCAGACCCCAGGATCATAACCTGGGCCGAAGGCAAACACCTGACCACTGAGGCACCCAGGTGTCCCTGTCACAATTATGTTTGTTTATATTATGTTCTGTTCATTAAGCCTCTTAGTATAACTCCAGTTCATGAACCTTTATAATGAATTGAACATGGAGAAAAGAATACCACTTTGTCAGTATAATCGGCATATTCAAGCAAAGATGAGTATTAAAAGGGTAAATTATCTCCATTTTAAAATAAATTTATTATTTAAAATTAATATCATTTAAGTTTTGCTTGGTTGCAGCTATTAGCACTGAGATTGCTGGAATTTCTGGAATTCTATATAACTGAAATTTATAAATGTTTACCTTCCTAGTCTTGAAATCCTTCCTTAGCTCAACTTCACTTTTAAAAATTCTCTCTGTATTTCGAAACTAGGTTCACATTAAGCAGCCTTCCTGAGGTCTCCCCATTATCCCCAATGAAATGCTTGGAACAACAGAAGGGGTAAAGCTGAGTGAAGCCACTAGCCATGCCCAAAGTAGCCCTCAGACTCCCATATAAATAAATACAGACACATATTTAAAGAATAGGTTATAAAGGCATTAAATCATTAATCTCCGCAGGGTGCCAAATTTTCAGCCTGCATAGGATGTCTAAGTGTTTGGCTCATGCCTTTGCTGTAAATATGTGAAGACTGTGATCTGATTTTTTGATTAGAAAATGAAGTCTGTACAACCAACACAAATATATTTGTGTGTGTGTGTGTGTATGTGTGTATTCCTTTTTTATTTTTTTGGCCCCAATTTGAGCATTGGGAGAAATTATAATAGAGACCTTTATTTTGAGAAACTCTCACAAATTAAATAGAGCAGATTTTATGTACAACTAGTTTCAACATGTCTCTTTCAGCCTACCTTATTTCCTCCAATCCAGGCTACGCATAAGACACATTTAAAAAGGCAGAGCTGCATCTTCCAGTTAATTTGAATTCTGCCTGTTTCTATCCATCTGTAAGCACACAAAACAGTTCTGAGTCCTCAGGGGTTCCTTGCTCACATGAGATCCTTCTATTATGCAATATTACTGGTATGAAGGTAGGGAAAAGAATCAGTGGCTGAAACAGGTATCTGTATTCCTACCTACATCAAAGGGCTACATTCTTCTTTCATGGAACTTAGAGCTCTCAGGAGGGTTAAAAAAAAGGATCTGTGCTCAGCCACAATGTGCTATTTTACATTTATAAACCACTAATTACAGTTTCTCCGGGATCTCCTGCATGTCTAAAACCACTCAGACTGAATTACAGATTAGACACTTCACCAAAGAGATTCTCTGTTCCTGCTATCAAGTCTTGGAGCACATGACAATAATTATGGTTCAGAGAAACACTAGAACGGGAGAAGAGCTCCCAGGAGCCACTTAGTTCTTCTTCCTTCCTGCTTCCTTCTCCCCACCCCATCTCTGAAACCTGAACCAGCCACTCAGATGAACAGCCTGATAGTCACTGCTAGATGCAGCACAACACCTGCATTTTACTGCAGCTGTTCTGCTGACAATTCAGTTCTGGCCTGGAATTCAACAACACAGACTCTCCTCCAGTTCTTGGGGGGTCAGAAGTTCCTTGTCCATATCTGTACCCCAATAAACAGGCTTTTATCTCCAAGCGCATGGAAAGCTCAGTTCTATAAAAATAGATGTGAACATGGAAACTGTGACCCCAGTCTAGATGACTCAGCTGGCGTGGACCATTCCACTTCTGAGGACAGCTCACATATCTGCTCTCCCAGATTACACCTTCAATTCCCAATCACAGAGCAGAGCGTCAAAGGAACCATCAGTCTTCTGGAGATACAAACCATAGACTCCTACCTTAGCGGTTCCGATATTCTACACTGTTCTTTCCTGTCAATTCTGTTATAAAATGAACTCTAATTTATGATGGACTCTAGTAAATATCAGAGCCAAGAGCAAGATCCTGAAGCATGCATCTCAGAGTGGTATGCCTTGCTCTGTACTAACCATAAATACATACCATTAAGACCCCTCTGACATGTGGTAGCTACTTTTGCATTTATAGCTATTAAAGGAAGGGAAAATTGGGAAAGCCAGAGCCACTTCATTTTTCTTACATACAGTGCGTTTTCCCCTGTCTCCACCAAACAAATGGCTACATAGAGTGTTAATCCTTAGGAAACCAAGTCACTGACTGAAGTGGTGTTAGTCTGTTAGTCCTAAGTGTCAAGAGGATTTAAAGAAAGGAAAAAAAATTAAAAAAGCCCAGGGTGTCATATTTCTTAATTTACTGCTATTTATTAGGCACTATTATGGGTTTTCTTAGACATTATTTGCTTTATAAAACCTAATTAACTTTTTCCTCATAAACTTTTGAGCTAGCATTTTTATTTACAGTTTACAGACAGAAAGGAGTGATATACAGAGTGGTTAAATAATTTACCCAAACTTATATAGCTAGTAAGGAGCAGAGCTGGAACTCAAAACCTAATCTGCAATATACCAGAATTTATTTAACAGAGTTCAATTATGATGGTTGCAGTTCGAGTTTTAAAAAATGCCCTTGGTGATAAAGAAAACTTGGGAAAAAACCACATGTCTGAAACGCTGTATCTACAGGAGGTCCCTAGATCCTCTTTTGCTCTTTGAAAGGATGGTGATCAGAATGCAGTATATCTTCAAATCAAACTAGCATTCCATAGAAAGACAGCATAATGATTTTTTTCTGGTCTTTGCTATATGTCAAAACTTACTGAGTCCATTTGTATATCAAACCTAATTCTTAGGTTTCAAATTATGTTCATACATATAATGTGGGTATATACCTCTCATTTCCTGCGTTGATCCCAGGATAGATGTTGGTGGAACAATGACTTAAAAAGACCAGATTCCCAAGTTGAAGATATAAACAGCAAAAGAGGGCAAACATATATATTCACAATTAACCATAATGTAATGCAATCCTGTGTACTAGCAGCGTGAGCAGAGTACTAAGAGATCATAAAGGAAGAAGTATAATGGTAGCAAATTGGAAACAACCTAAATGAACAAGTAGATATTGGTCAGGTAAATTATTCTATGTTCACATGATGGGATATAGACAGCCATTAAAATCGCATTATGGCAGAGCACCTAATGACTTCAAAACACTTTTGATATATATTAAGTGGACAAGCAGGCTATAACTTATAAGCAAGACAATTTCATCTACAAAAAATATACAGAGAGAACATTTCAGCAAATGTTAATTATGGTTAGGTAAAGATTAGAATCATTATCTCCTCTGCTTTGTACTCTTTTATGTATCCTAATTTTTCTACGGTGAATATATTTTCCATTTGTAATAGGAAAAATAATCAATGCATTTCATTTAAAAATCGAATACTGTTAGCAACAACAACTTATTTGAAATTTCTCCAAATTGGGGAAAAATAAAATTCCTAACTTATTAAGACTTATTTTTGCAGAGGGCCTTATGAGTCCCAAGATGCTTCACTGTGATTAATCTTGTTGCCATGAATTTCTAGTCAGTATTTTGGAATCATACCAGATATGGCATCTTCCCTTGGTCCAACACCTCCCTCATGATGTTAAAGGCTTCTCATATTTAGGGTAATGAAGTAGAGTGTCTCTCCTGCTTGGCAGTTTTTGAAAGCAAACATTGTTTTGCTTTTTGAATTTTCATCCAATTGTTAAAAATGCTGGTTACTTCTCCAACAGGTTTAACATGCCTCTCCCAACAAGAAATGCAGGAATTCTATTCTCTCCGCTTTGGTGTAAATCATGAAAGTGCACAGGAGACGTAAAGAGCAAAAATCCTCTAAGATCTATAGTTGCATAGGCCTCAAAAAAAGAAAATGAGGTGAACAGTCACTAAGATGAAATGCAAAATAAGACTGGAAATGCAGAAGTGCTTAGCCATAGTCTGTAAATGGAAAGCCTGAACAACTGGCCAAGGATTTCATGTGCCTTGTCAGGCTTGGAGAATTGTTACTCAAAGCTTCCCATGTATTTATGGCCAAAATGCTTAGGACTGTTTCTCTTCAAAGTCTAGCGTTTTGATGACTCGCCACATCACTCATGCATCTTGAGCTGTGCCACTGGGAAAAGAGGAAGGACAGTTTGAATTATTGTTATTATTTGGGAAGTCAGAATTATTAACAACCAGCTAATATAGGAGAAAAGCCAGAATTTCTGAGGAAAACTTTCTGTGCCTCTGGGGCAGTTTGTCTGAATTTAAGAAATGGAGAAGGATTGTCACTGATAAAGTTACCCACAGTCTGCAGAAAGGGTGACCATCATCCAGTATCTCAGTATAGATCACCAGTTCAGATCATTACAACCTGGGTTGTTGTGGGCTGACCCTTAATGCAGCCTGGGCTGCAGACACAAATGTGGCCAGCATTGCAATAGCAGACTCAGTGGGAAAAAAAGGGATTATTTCTGGAGATCCTTGTGAATGATCTGCTGTGCACTAACCACTTGTTTTTGTTGTTGTTGTTGTTTTGTTTTGTTTTTGCTTCTGGAGTTTTGTTTTTGTTTCTCAGTGTGCACTGAAAACAGCATAATTTACACATGCTTATATATCACCAGATTGTTAATTTAACACTAAAGCAAAGAAATGACGAATGCAGGTTCTTACAACTTTTTTCCCTCTTTTTTTTTTTCTAATACTTTTTTCTTTTCTTTTTTTCTTGTGTTTGGCAATAGATAAAGAGAGCATGCACACCATTGCAGGTGCTCATTCAAATACAAGATTCATTTTGAGGATCTTTATTACTTTTGTTACACTAAAACCCCATAGTTGTGGTTAATCATGATTCTCTGGGGTGACACTCTCTAAATTAAACTACCAAGACTTTATATTTGAAGCCAAGATATTTCCTAGATTTAATGGTACTTGACCTAAGACAAAAAAAACTAAAAAAATAAAAATCACACTGTGTTAGCAGCAGAGCATATATAAGGTACCTAGATCCTTTTGAAGAAGGAAAAGAAGATGATAAATACTCGGGAAATTATTTCCCATGAAATGAAGGCTGTAATAGGGAGGAGAATATAGAAACAATCTTACTATTTTGACAAATATTTCTAAACGTTTATTTTCTCATTTGACACTCTTTATACCAGCAAGTTAGAGTTTCATGTAGATTTCTAACCCATGATTCATAAGTATATATAAAATAATTCAGGGATCCCTGGGTGGTGCAGCGGTTTAGCGCCTGCCTTTGGCCTAGGGCGCGATCCTGGAGACCTGGGATTGAATCCCACGTCGGGCTCCCGGTGCATGGAGCCTGCTTCTCCCTCTGCCTGGGTCTCTGCCTCTCTCTCTCTCTCGCTCTCTGTTATTTACTATTTTATAAATAAATAAAAAATTATTAAAAAATAAAATAATTAAATAATTAAATGGCAGGTATTTAAATCATGGAATTGAACTGTTTAACATATTAATGAATTAATTAATTAATTCATTTAGTCAATTTCTTTTTTTTTTTTTTAATTTTTTTTTTTATTTATTATTTATTGTAGTCACAGAGAGAGAGAGAGAGAGAGAGAGGCAGAGACACAGGCAGAGGGAGAAGCAGGCTCAATGCACCGGGAGCCCGACGTGGGATTCGATCCGGGGTCTCCGGGATCGCGCCCTGGGCCAAAGGCAGGCGCCAAACCGCTGCGCCACCCAGGGATCCCCATTTAGTCAATTTCATTAGAAAAAAAAGCACATGTCATATGACTTCATATAAAAAAAAAGCATAAAAACCATCTAGCTGCCTAAATATCATACCTTTAATGTAGTGGTAAGATTGTACATAATATACAAAAAAGAAAAATAAATTATGTAGACAACTAAAGAGGTAACTAAAACACACCACTATTTAAAAATCCAGGTTATTAAGGGGAAAAAATTGTGCATGTATGTGATGGGGTATTATTCAACTAGCCATTCATTTACTTACTCAAAAATATTTATTGAGCATCTGATATCACCATTCTAAGTACTATGAATACAGCAGTGAACAAAAGCACTAAAGTGTCTGCCCTTTGGGAGTGTTCTGATAACAGAGATAAGCAATAACTATCTACATTTGGATTTGCACATTTAGATTCAATTCACAGTTAACCCTATACCACTTTATGTGCAACTTATGGAGAAATGAAAACAGAACCAAAGATCTAATCTCTTACATAATCTCTTTGTGAGTTGGCCTTGATGTTTAACCTCTGAAAACCTATTTTTTTTCCTTTTATTACAAATGTGTTGATTGGTAACATCAGATAATCTCTAACATTTATTTAGGTTATAAAATTCCATAATTTTGCTTCCTTTTGAGAGAAAAATACGTTTTCACTCATGTTTATATAGTGTTTTTAAGTAGAAAGTTCTTACCAATAAAAAACACTTATTAATTGCAACCAATAGCAAACTGAGAAGGTAGTGCAGCATTTAAAAACCTGCAAGTGAAACAGTGATGGGCAGCTCTGGGCAGAGATCATGGGAAAAATCACCACACTGATTACAGCCATTGTGAAGGGTTGTCAGAAACAGCAAGTAAATTACAGAGAAAATAATCCACAGATCCTTTCCTGAAAATCACTACTATTATCATGGTGTTAACTGGGTAATTTTTTCCAGCACAAGGGGCAAATGCATTTTTTAAAAAACAAGCAGTTGGATGGTACACATGGAAATGTTATTCTTCTAACAGCTAATCTGAGGTTATTCTATTAGATAAAACAAGCAAACAAAAAGCCACATCACCTACTAGTACAAAAGTTATTTGTATATAATGGTAGATCTCTCAGCTAGTTTTCAATTATTCCACTTTCTTATAGAGTATGAAACAGAAAAGGAAATCTCAGAAATCATGACTCATACAAACATGGGCAAACCTCATTAATATTAAAGATAATATCCACAAAAATAAACTTTGAATTAATTATGTTTGGATTATCTGGTATTTTCATTAAAGAACAACAGAGCATGGAGTCGACTGCAAAATAGCATTTGTTTCTAATTGTTTATGATTTAAATAAACCAATGTCAGATTAAGAGCTTTTACTCTCAGTTTTATAGAAGCATTGCCTTGGGATATCCTGGGCACAGTTTATGATTCTAGAGTTGGTGAGAATCATATTCCTCATAAATTATAGTCCAAATTCAGAAACTGCTTCTTATACACTTCACTGCCTGCATATCTAGCAAGTACCTGCTAATGTGATTATTCTTTGTTCCCTTCAGCTCAAATAATCCCTTATCTCCTTTTGTTTGTACTATGATTCATATTTAAAAATGCCTTGATATATTTGATGTTGTTTAAATCTCAAAAAAGGCAAGCTTCAACCTCTCTGAGCCTCAGTTTCCTCGTTTGTAATGTGGATAAAAGCCATATTTCATCATAGATTTTGGTGAACACTGAGATGACAATAATAATGATGATGACAGTTAACATTTCTTGATTATTTAGTATATGCTAAATACTATTCTAATTGTGCTACATCAGTTAACTTATTCTTCATAGTAACTCTATAAGATAGATAATGTTGTCATCCAATTTTATAATGGCATAAAGTCATAGAAAGGAAATAATAATTTGTGCAGAGTTACACAAAAAGTGACAGACCTATTAGGTAATGATGCAAACCATCTAAAATATCTGGCATCAAAAATAAAAAAAAAATAAAAATAAAAAAATAAAATATCTGGCATCATGTCACTTCTTTTTGTCAATAAACAGATTTTCACACTGACTCATGGTTTCAACAAGACTCCAACATAGTTATTTCAAATCCTTAATTGAAAGAAGAGTGACATAAATTAAACAACATAAATTCTCTCCATTTTAAATAACTCATTTTGATCCTGTACTTAAAGAAAAATAAGCAAGTGAGACTGAATTTTAATTCATCAGTATTATATATCATGGTCATGAATATCATACGCTAATTTAAAAGAAATTAGAATATGGCTAGAATGAATCATGAAATAGGACTAAGTGAATAAGAAGTATTCTAAACATTTAAAAATGCTTTAAGGAGCTCAAAGAATTGAAAGGGGCTAGAAAAAAGAATTAACATATAAAGACACTGTATTTCACATACACACAAAAATCCATAGTTTTTTTAAACCTATAGGCAAAAATTATCAGAGATTTTTTAAAAGATATCTTTAATCAAATGTCTTCACCCTTAAAGAGAAATGATTCCTTATTGAATTACGTTAAAAATCTTTTTTTCTAAAACAACATTGCCACTTCTGAGGTCACATGTTAAACAATTCATATATCATTAAGAATGCATATATCATTCTAAGCAAGATTCTGTTCACAACATTTATGTTCTTTGAAGACAGTCACTGTGTTAACACTGTAATACTAATGATGGCGCTATAATGGTATTTAATAAATGCTTCCTTTATGAAATTTGGAACCTATCTCTTGCTATTCTTGCAATAGTAATGATATGTATCATTACACACATACACCACATAAACACAAATATCCTTCCCTATAGTAAAACAAAACAAAACAAAAAAGCAACTTACTTTTCTTTGAACAAGTTCCCTCAAACAAAAATTAACCATGATGCTCCCCACAAAATCAATCAGTATTAAAAAGATAAATCTTAAAAAACTAACACCTAGATAGTAATTTTCAAATACAAGACTAAAAATATTGATTACCATAATGAGAAAATAAAAGCATTTATAAAGGGCTCTAAGGATTTCAATCTACTCAGAAGATTTATATTTTTAATTAAATCTATTGCCAAGGCAATATAGGAGAAGAAGATATTGGCTCCAGTGTCAGGGTTAATAAAGTTAGCAGTCCATGAATCAGGAGAGGAGAGAGAAGATTTGAAGAGAAGAAGGTGGGTGGGGTAATGGGGGAGGAATATTGAGTTGAGCTGAAATCTCTATCCCTCTGACAAATCTCTACCAGGATTGTCAGGATTATTGTGTATCCACAGATAGCTTTCCACAAATTGGGAAAAGGTGACCCTTTATTAAAACTCATTATTTCTATCCATTGGAAGATTGTCCATGTGTTAAAACCAGATTCTGTACCATCATCTTCCTTAAAATCACTGCAATAAGCATATTGTCGATGATATCCATGCTACAAATAATATTGCACAAACATATAGAGCAGGTCTGATTATCAGTGTTTCTTTACCTTGCCTTATACATGCATGTCCCATAATGTTCTTTTACTACTAAGAGAAACTCTGAAAATTTTGCTTACAAATGACTTCAGAAAACCAAGATCTTGTCTTTTTTGCATTTCCATTTATCCCAGTAAGCCTGGTAATTGGCTTAAATTAAATAATAAGGTAATGGTTTGTCTTACCCATTTATGATAGTCCACTTCTGCAGATCACAAAATTTTGTGCTGAGTTTGAAATACACCCTGAAAGGATTATATTTCTCTTTTCTAAAGATTCAAAAAATATCAACGATGTGGGATCCCTGGGTGGCGCAGCGGTTTGGCGCCTGCCTTTGGCCCAGGGCGCGATCCTGGAGACCCGAGATCGAATCCCACATCAGGCTCCCAGTGCATGGAGCCTGCTTCTCCCTCTGCCTGTGTCTCTGCCTCTCTCTCTCTCTCTCTCTCTCACTGTGTGCCTATCATAAGTAAATAAAAAAATTAAAAAAAAACATCAACGATGTATGCAAGTATGTCAGTAACTAAAATAATGGCTTCTTGGCTGACATTTCTGGAAAAAGAGGGAAGATGGTAGCAGAATAGACAGACCCTAGGCTTGCCTCATCCCATGAAAACAACTAGATAACTATAAAATCATCCTAAATACCCCAGAAATCAGCCTGAAGAGTGGCAGAACAAACTCCATGACTAAAGGTAGAGAAAAGACCACATCAAAAATCATAGGAAGTAGAGAGATGTAGTTTGGGAGAGAAATGGATCATGGCTGCTGCAGTGGGGACGGAGATGCAGTTTCAGAGAAGGGTGAGAGACAGACTAGCACACAAGGGAGCACACAGGGAAAATGAATCCCCATAGCAGTTGGTTTAAAAAGGGAGGGGGGCCAAACTTTCATGAGTTCTTGCAAAAGCCTGGAGTTTTAAAGGTCAGTGGGCTTGGCTGGGATAGAGCCCAGGCAGCATTGGGCTGCTTTTGGAGAGAAGGCAGGAAAACAACCCCCACACATGCAGCATGGAAACAGTGATGTGAGGAGCACCTGGGCCACACAGTGGAAAGGTTATTCCTTTATCCTAGAATGTGTCCCAGAGACACAGTGTTCATGGAGAGACCACTAAAGGAGCAAAGGAACTGGCAGGTGCCATTTCCCTCCCCCACCCCTCAGCATAAGCACAAAGCCACTGCAGGAACCAGCATAGCACCAACACTTGCTATCTAACTTGCTTATACCAACATCCCCCACCCTGACCCCAGGGAACTGCCTCTCCCACTTACATTTGCTTCAGTCCCAGTATGACGGGCCCCCTCCCCCAGAAGACTGACCAAAGCCCTTGGTCACACTGTGTCTCCCCATGCAGGAATTTTGCAGAGACTTATTTCCTTGGTGGTGGTGACAGGCTTCATTTCACAAACAGACCAGAGCACAACTAGTTAAAATGCACTGCATTCAGGTCAGGAATCACTGCCCATAACAGGTAAAGAGAGCCTCTGCTGATGACTGGCCTGAAGGATAAAGAAGCCATGACACAATAGGAGAGTACATACAGCACACATAAAAGACACTCCTGGAAGTGCCAGCCTCTGGGGAACAAGGAAAACTACATGGCATGGCTCTATAGGACTTTTTCTTCAAAAGGCCATTATCCTCAAGAAGAGGAGATATAGGGGCACCTGGGTGGCTCAGTGGTTAAGTGTCAGCCTTTGGCTCAAGGTGTGGTCCCAGGGTCCTGGGATCGAGTCCCACATCAGGCTCCTCACAGTGTTCCTGCTTCTCCCTCTACCTATGTCTCTGCCTCGCTCTCTCTGTGTCTCTCATGAATAAATAAATAAATAAATAAATAAATAAATAAATAAATTTTTAAAGGGAGACACAGATGATTTTCTTAACACAGAAAAATAGACACGGAGACTTAGATAAAATGAGAAAACAGAGAAATTTATCCTCAATGAAAGAACAAGATAAGGCCACAGTCAGAGATCTAAGCAGAACAGATATAAGGAATGTTCCTGATAGAGGATTTAAACTAATGATCATAAGGTTACTCACTGGACTTGAGAAGACTGGAAGACATGAGTGAGTGTTAACACAGAGATAAGGAATAACATAGCAGAGATAAAGGCTCAATAAATGAGATTAGAAACATGTTTGATAAACATGAGCAGTAGGCTGGAAGAAGTAGAAGAACAAATTAATGATTTAGGAGACAAAGTAATGAAAAGAAATTCAGCAGAACAAAAGAGAAAAGAAGGATTATGAAAAACAAGAATAGATTTAGGGAACTCACTGACTCCATCAAACAGAATAACATTTGTATTATAAATTCCCAGAAGAAGAAAGAAAGAGTGCAGAAAATTTACTTGAAGAAATAACATCTAAAAATTTCCCTAATCTGAGGAAGAAAACAGAAATCCAGATCCAAGAGGCACAGAGAACTCCCATCAAAATCAAAAAACCAGATCCACACCAAGACATATTGTAATTAAATTGACCAAATATCATGATAAAGAAAAAAAAAAAAAAAGTCAAAGCAGCAAGACAAAAGAAGACAGTAACTTACAAGGGAAAACCCATAAGGCAGGGGAATTTTCAGCAGAAACTTTTCAAGCCAGAAGAGAGTGGCATGATATATTTAAAGTCTTGCATGGGGGAAAATATGCAGCCAACAATACAAGCCTCTAGCAAGGCTCTCATTTAGAACAGAAGAAGAGATGAAGAGTTGTCCACACAAGCACACAATAAAGGAGTTCATGACCACTAAACCAGCCCTGCAAGAAATATTAAAGGGGACTCTGAGTGGAAAGGAGAGATAAAAAATGACAGTATAAAGGTACGAAACACAAACATAGTAAAAAATGAGTATTTCTGTGAAAAATCAATCAAGGAACTCACAAAATAAAAGGATGTAAAATATAAGAAAATATACCTGAAGTATGGCAAGGAGAGGAATAAAGAATGGATTGAAACCTAAGTAACCATGAACTTATTATAGCCTACTATATGTAGAGGAGGTTATATACAAACTTAATGGTAATGATATACCAAAACCCACTAATAAATATGCAAGGAATATAGAGAAAAAATTCAAATATGTCACTAAAGAAATCAGCAAGCCATGCTGAGAGAAAAACAACAGATCAGAGAAAATCTTCAGAAGCAACCACAAAACAAATAATAAAATGACAATAAAAACACATTTAACAAAATTATTTGAATGAAAATGGACTAAACACTCCAGTCAAAAGATATAGGATGGCAGAATTGTTAAATAAACAAGATGCATCTGTATGTTCCCTACAAGAGACCCATTTAAGGCCTAAAAACACTTGCAAATTGAAAGTGAGAGGATGGAAAACCATCTAGCATGCAAATGATGTCCAAAGAAAGCCAGAGTAGCAATACTCATATTGGACAAAATAGTCTTTAAAACAAAGACTTTAATGACACAAAGAAGGACCCTACATAATAATAAAGGGGACAATCCAGCAAGAAGATATAACAATTGTAAATATTCATGTACCCAGTGCAGAAGCACCCAAATACATAAAAACAATTCATGGCAAGCACAAAGGAACTAATCAATAATAATACAATAATAGTAGGGAACTTTAACACCCCACTTACATCAATGGACATCATCTAAACAGAACATCAACAAGGAAACAATGGCTCTGAATGACACACTGGACCAGATGGATTTAACAGATATATTTAGCACCATCCATCCTAAAACACCAGAATACACATTCTTTTCAAGTGCAAATGGAATATTTACCAGAATAGATCGTATATTAGCCCATAAAACAAGCCTCAACATATTCAAGAAGATTGGAGTCATATCATGCATCTTTTCTGACTACAATACTATAAACTAGAAGCCAACCAAAAAAAAAAAAAAAAAAAAAATCTGGAAAGACCACAAATACATGGAGGTTAAATAGCATGATAAATGGTGAATAGGTCAACCAAGACATTAAAGAAGAAATTTTACAAGTACATGGAAACAAATGAAAATGAAAACACACAGTCCAAAAACTTTGGGATGCAACCAAAGCAGTTTTAAAAGGGAAGTTTGTAGCAATACAGGCCTACCTCAAGAAACAAACAAAATATTTCAAAAAACCTAAACTTATACCTAAAAGAGCTAGGGCAAGAATAACACCAGCAGAAGGAAGGAAATAATAAAGATTAGAGTAGAAATAAATGATTTAGAAACTAAAACAAAACAAAAAAGCAGTAAAACAGATCAATGAAACCAGGAGGAGGTTCTTTGAAAAAAATAAATAAAATTGATAAACCTTTAGCCAGACTTATCATATCATGAAAAAAGGAGAAAGGACTCAAATAAATAAAATCATAAATGAAAGGAGAAATAATAGCCAACACCAGAGAAAAACGAAGAATTGCAGGAGAATATTATGAAAGTGTATATGGCAAAAAATCAGACAACCTAGAAGAAATGGATAAATTCCTAGAACCATGTAACTTACCAAAACTGAATCAGAAAGAAATAGAAAACTTGAATAGATAGATCGCCACCAAGCCACCAATGAAACTAAATCAGTAATCAAAACATCCCCAACAAACAAAAGTCTGGGACATGAAGGCTCCACAAGTGAATTCTACCACATTTAAAAAAGAGTTAGTACCTATTGTTCTCAAACTATTCCAAAAAATAAGAAAGGAAGGAAAACTTCAAAATTCATTCTATGAAGCCAACATGATTACCCTGATACTAAAACCAGATAAAGACACCATAAAAAAAAGACAACTACAGGCCAATATCTCTGATGAACACGGATGCAAAAATCCTCAAAAAAATACTATGAAACCAATTCTAGCAATATTTTAAAAAATAATTCACCATGATCTAGTGGGATTTAGTTTTTGGATGCAATGGTGGTTCAATATTTGCAAATCAAATTTTTAAAGATCTTATTTATTCATGAGATAGAGAGAGAGAGAGAGAGAGGCAGAGACACAGGCAAAGGGAAAAGCAAGCTCTATGCAGGGAGCCCAACGTGGGACCCAATCCCAGGTCTCCAGGATCAGGCCCTGAGCTGAAGACAGCACTAAAGCGCTGAAACTCCCGGGCTGCCCAATATTTGCAAATCAATTAATGTGATACATCACATCAATAAGAGAAAGGGTAAAAAACATACAATCATTTCAATCAATACAAAAAATTGACAAAGTACAAAATCTATTCATGATAAAAACCACCAACAAATATGTTTAAGGGGAACATACCTCAACATAATAAATATCTATGAAAACCCCATATCTAACATCATACTTAATGGGGAAAAACTCAGAGCTTTTATCATAAGGTTAGAAACAAGGCAAAGATATCCACTCTCACTATTTTTATTCAGCATAGTCCTGGAAGTTCTAGTCACAGCAATAAGGAAACAAAAAGAAATAAAAGTCATCCAAATTGGTAAGGAAGAAGTAAAACTTTGACTATTTGTAGATGAGTTGATACTCCCTATAGAAAAACCTAAAGATCCCACCAAAAAGCTGCTAGAACTGATAAATGAATTCAGTAAAGTCACAGGTTACAAAATCACTGTACAGAAATCTGCTGCACTTCCATACAACAATAATGAAGTAGCAGAAAGAGAAATTAAGGGAACAATCCCATTTATAATTGCACCCAAACAATAAGATACGTAGGAATGAGCCTAACCAAAGAGGTGAAAGATCTGTACTTTGAAAACAATAAAACATTGATGAAAGAAATTGAATATGGCACAGAAAAATGGAAAGACATTCCATGCTCATGTATCAGAAGAACAAATATTGTTAAAATTTCTTTACTACCCAAAACAATCTACTCATTTAATGTAATTCCTAATACCAATAGTGTTTTTCACAGAACTAGGGCAAACAATTCTCAAATTTGTACGGAGCCACAAAAACCCAAAATAGCCAAAGAAATCTTGAAAAAGAGAAAGCCAGAGACATCACAATTCCAGCCTTCAAGTTGTATTCCAAAGCTGTAGTAATCAAAACACTATGGTATTGACAGAAAAAGAGACACAAAAGTCAATAGAACAGAATAAATAACCCAGATATAAATTCACAACTATATGGTTAATTAATATTTGACAAAATAGGAAAGAATATGCAATGGGTAAAAGACAATCTCTTTAACAAATAGTGTTGGGAAAACTAGATAGCTGTGTGCAAAAGAGAGACATGAGACCACTTTCTTACACTGTACACAAAAATAAATGCAAAATAGATTAAACACCTAAACGTGAGACCTAAAACCATAAAAATCCTAGAAGAGAACACAGGCAGTAGTTTCTTTGACATCGACCAGAGCAATCTTTTTATAGATATATCTCCTGATGCAAGGGAAACAAAAGCAAAAATAAGTTATTGGGATTACATCAAAATAAAAAGATTCTGCACAGCAGAGGAATCTATCAACTACACTAAAACGTGATCTGTGGAATGGGAAAAGATATTTGTAAGTGATATATCCAATAATGGGCTAGTATCCCAAATATATAAAGAACTTACAAAATTCAACAGCAAAAAAAGTGAATAATCAAATTTAAAACTGGGTAGAGACATGAATAGACATTTTTCCAAAGAAGACATCCAGATGGCCAAGAGACACATGAAAAGATGGTCAACATCACTCATCATCAAGGAAATGCAAATCAAACTACAATGAGATATCACCTCATACCTGTCAGAAGGGCTAAAGTCAACACCACAAGAAACAACAGGTGTTGGCAAGTCTGTGGACAAAGAAGAAGCCTCCTATGTTGTTGTGGGAATAGAAACATGTTTGTTGCAACCGCTGTGGAAAACAGCACAGAGGTTCCTCAAAAATGTAAAAATAGAACTACCCTATGATATAGAAATCACACTACTGGGTATTTACCCAAAGAATACAAAAACATTAATTCAAAGGACACATGCACCTCTGTATTTATAGTAGCATTATTCACAATAGCCAAGATATGGAAGCAGACCAAGTATCCCTTGGTAAATGAATGGATGAAGAAAAGGTGATTAGATAGATACGTACGTAGATAGATAAGTAGATAGATAGATAATAGAATATTGTTAAGCCACAAAAAGAATGAAATCTTGCAAAAAAAAAAAAAAAGAATGAAATCTTGCCATTTACAAGACATAGATGGAGCTAGAGGGTATAATGCTAAGCAAAATAAGTCAATCAAAGAAAGACAAATACTGTAGGATTTCACTCATATGTGGAACTTAAGAAACAAAACAATAAACAAAAAGAAACAAAACAAGCAAAGGGGAAAAGATAAATCAAGAAACAGACTCCTAATCATAGAGAACAAACTGATGGTTACCAGTTGGGAGAGGCGTGCAGGTATGGGTTAATAGGTGATGGGGATTAAGGAGTGTTTTGTGGTGATGAGTGCTGGATGATGTATGTAATTGCTGAATCACTTTATTGTACATCTGAAACTAGTATTACACTGTATGTTAACTTACTGGAATTAAAATAACTTAAAAGGCAAAAAAAATGTTTTTTTCTTCTATATTTCATTGAAACAGTGTTTTGGCATCAACATATCTTAATACATCAAAACCTTTTTGGTGAGTATCTTTTTCTGTTTTTGAATGACTTTGTTAGATATATCAGTTCTCGGAAACAGTGGCTGTCACCTAGTGTCCAGAAGTTCTAGTTAAGACAGTAACTGCCTGCTTAATCTAGAGCCCATAAACCAAACATCAGCTGGACACCTGCAACACTGTCCTGGTGAGCAACACTGATTTTCTTTGGCATTTCTGGGTCTACCAATACAATCTCTATCTATCAAATACAGGAATGGTATTTTCTTAAAATTGGCTAGCATGTTTTAGAAACATATCCTCAAAACTACAGAGCTAGTATATTTGCTAAATTCTTTATCCTGACCCAAAGAGGCTTGAGTGCATAGTTTATAACAGTTTACTGAATACACGGGGGAGAGCTTGTCCTAGATATGATTATTATCCATCATTTTTAGAAAGATCTTATATACTACTGTGAAACCCATTTTTAATATCATTTTTACCTCCAATCATGTGTTTTCCAATTGCGTAGAGCATATGCTCACTCTAATCTACCACAACTTCCAGGTTGATTTCCCCTCAAATATGTTTTTGAATTGTATTCTTATGTTCCACAACTTTTTACATTTCCTATTGTCAAGAATTATATGTTTATTGGTATGGTCTTTCTCCTTTGATTATAAATTCTCTCAGAATTGGAAGATCTATCTCTGTAGCTGAAATCTTAGCCCAGAATTTAAGCTACTCAGCTAAGGTTTACTTAAGGGTTTCACTGTGTCACTCAATATGCTATGTATTTTACAGAGTTTGTCTTATTTGATCCACATAACATTGTAATTTGGTTAGAATAATTATTCCCATTTCACAGATGAGAAGATAAAGAATTTAAGTTGCACACTTCAAAAAAATGAGAGATGTAAAATGTATCAGAATCTATAGAGTTGAGATTTGAACCCAGGAACCCCAACTACTGCAGGTCTTAACTACAACACTAGACCATGTTACACTACCTCTGCAGGGAAGCTTTTGTTCAAGGTCTTCTGAGGGAAGTGACAAAGTAATTCCAAATGAGATGGAAAATGGTGAATGGAGGCTTCCTCTCTTCTACCTATCAGCACTCCTCACCTTCTCATCAGCATGAAGAGCAGTGTCCCGCAGGGAATTTGGAGTTGCTATCTGACACCACCAAAATGCACACCTTGCTTTGCATTCTCTCTGACAACTCTATTCATCACCCTGTCGGTCGGCTTCAGAGTCACAATTCTCTTCAGGTTTGGTTTTGAAAGCAAGGCTCAAAGATTCAGTTTTCTGAGCCTGTCAATGCCTCACATTCACATAGTGTCTCCGTTTTGCATGACAGAGATGCCCAAGTTCATTATCCACAGGTTACTGCTGAGTGAAATTTCACCCTTTCTTTACCTTCTCAACTAAAGCAGTTCTTCTCTTTACCTTTGTCATCTCGAAACCACTCTCTGAGACAGATGAGACACTCAGCATGCTCTATTTCCATAACATTTACATGATATTAATAGAAACACAGGCCAGAATCACAACAATGACATTGAAGAAAAGTTTGTTCACATTTTATAATGTAACTCTCCAAGATTATCTTGCCAGTGTTTTTTGAAACAAGTTCATTTTTCACAGAGAGGTGGGTTTTATATCTCATTTTTTGGAAGGTTCTTAGGTTGTACTATATATTTTTTTTTAATTTCCTGGCACAATGTAGTGACATCAATATTATCAGATTCAACCAAGAATCATTAGAGCCACAATAAAATATCATGTTTCTAAAAGCTATTTATTATAGTATAAAAAAGAATGAAGCATAACTTTAATGAGTTTTTCAGACTGTGTGTCTTTGAAAGAAGGTTGTTTTCAAAGTGTAGTCAATCAGAAAATCAGAGTTCTTTCTCACCTTCTCTCATTATCTGTTGAGCAGTGGAACCCTCAAAAAGAGAACCACAGGAGTCCTCCTGCATCTCTTAGATGGTATGTAATTTATTGTGGCGTATTGTGTTGTCCATGATTATTTTTTTTTGGTTTTACTCTACACTGATTTCAAAGTTTCCCTTACCTCTCTTACTGTGATTGCATTTGCTCTGAGACTTAAAGCTTCCTCTTTGATGGTAACTCAGATGAATCACTTATTATAACCTCTTTTAATCCTCTGATCCTAATATCTGGCCTCGTGTTCCTCAATCTTTGTTGTAGCCCCAACAATACTTAACTTAGATTTTTAAGAAACTACAGTGAAATTAAACTTTCTTGTAATACATATTCTTTCTCTTGTATAAAAACAAACATACACCAACTCAAAAGAAAATTGACAAGACATTGAAATGAAACAGGAGTGAATTGAGAATTGGGATGACTTCTAAAAAATTGTCAGAACTACTTAATTTGTTACAAAAATTGAACAGAACATTTCAAAGTTACAGAGAGATTGTAATCTGGTCTTTCATAAATTAGTTGCCTGGAATTTTTTTTTTTTTTTAGTTGCCTGGAATTTTGAAAGCACTTACATAAACTACTAAATTCAGGAGAATAGTCCTGCTGAATGGAGATTTTAAAATCAGAGTCGGAACAGATGTTGTTAGGGAGATGAAGGAACAGATTGAGGAGGAAAGAGGATGAGCGAGGTCATTGACAGCTTGGCAAGACTCTAAGTCTGAAGAACTTGAGTGGTGGGCGGTGCTTCAGAGGGTACAGTTAAGGGATAAGGGGGATGATGTACATTAGGACCCATATAAGTGTTTGTTAAAAGTGCATTTCCCCAGAACCCATCTTTGATCTATTGTGTTAGAATCTCTGGGAGTGGAATCCAGGAATCTGCCTTGCAGAGAACCTGCCACCCCCAACCCAGGTGACTGTGCCACCAAGTTAGAAAGCCTTTTCGTAGCTACCAATGCAAGATAATCAAAACTGGTCTTCTGCAAACTAAAACAAAAGATGCCAACCAAGGCCTGTACGTTAAAATTCTTCTGTCCATTTGCTCAATTGGACTCAGTGTGCCATTATTTTCTTTTGTCTGCTAGCATGATGGGCCAAGTTCTTTATTTTGTATCTGATCTGTGTGCTATTACTGTCAGAGAAAGGGCTAATTTGAGTCTCATTTGAAATGTCTGCCTCTATCTCGGTCATTAAAGTTAGGCTGACCTTTAAGGACTTCATATTTCCTTAAAAATATGTCAGCATTATGCATATATGTATGTTACCAGTGGAGTTATATATCATCTTTCAGGCTGGACATAAAACCACATGTACTTTCTCCACCTATAATGAAGTAGAAAAATAAATATTTAAAAATATAATTCATTTCTCACATTCAGATATGTAGGCACATATGGATGTGAAAAAATGGTGTGGTTTTCTTCTCAGAAGAGAAAAAATAAGAAAAGTGAAAAGAAAAGTGTCAATTGAATAAAAGGAGAGAAAATAAACTTCTGGGAATGTACTATTCCCAGCTCAATGTTCTCAGCCAGTAATTGAACATCATAATTGTTATTATAACAGGAACACTTCAGGCAAGGCCTGATGTCAGTGATCACCTAAGAGGGGCAGCAATGAGTGATCCCCATTGCTGAACAAGAATAACAATGGAGCAAAGCAACACACTCTGTACTTCTGAGTGAAGTCTAGAATATTTAGATCATGTCATCTTTGAAATATTTTACAGATGTTTAAAATTACAGATAAACAAGATTACTTAATATGTTTTATGGAGTGAGAGTTGTCTAGTCAGAACTCCTAGATTTAATGCAAAATAGAATAAAATTAGCTTGACTTTGTTTTTTTTTTTTTTTTTTTTAATTTGCCTCTCAAGCCAGTATAGAAAAAAGAGAGTTAGGTAAAGATTATCTATTATAGTGCAACACAGATTGTTGTTCCCTGTTGGTGTCTATCACTTCTCTGTACTACATCCCTTTCATGCCCATATTTTACATCTATAGAATTCATCTCTCTTATGACCCATAATAGTTCTAAGTTAAACTAAAAAATAGATGCACTGATCTGATCATAACAACAGAAAGTTTGGTCTCAGTAGATTTCCTTCTAATACATGAGATTCTGTTTTCTGATTCATAAAGATTTATGTACTATTATATCAAGTAGCTCAGATTTCAGGGTGGTCTCTACCCTCAAAACTAGACACTAGTTTGTTATTCTTAACTAAAAGTACAGGCAGCTATTCTAAGAGTAGAATTATTAATATAACTGTCCTGTCATTCACTGAGTGAAATACTGAATGAAGGAAAAGCCTTTGTTAATTATACTTTAAGGAAACACCATTTCAGAGCTTTAAATGATGCAACAGAGAAAAATTTACATAGACTGAAATCTGTTTTTACTGTTGATTGGATCAGCACTTTATAACACTGCCAAGTAGTGGACCAGTATGCATACAGAAAAATCAAATTTAATTGCATACTTTAAATTGATGAAAAAAAGACCAAACTAAGACAGGTAAAAATTGGGAAATAATTTATTTTTATTGACCACATGACATCTGAGCCAAAATATGTTAATTGAAGTTTCTGAAGCAGCTGGGTGGCACAGTTGTCTGGGCATCCGACTGTTGGTATCGTCTCAGATGGTGATATCAGGGTCATGGGATGGAGCCTAGCATCAGGGTCTATACTTAGCTTGGTGTCTGCTCATGAATCTGTCTTCCTCTCCCTCTATCTCTACCCCCCCACGTGCTTATGCTCTCTTTCACTTGCTCTCTCTAAAGTAAAATAAATAAATCTTGAAAAAATTATTCAAGCTTCCTTTATATTATGATAACTGAAAACAACAACCACCACCATCCTAATGATTGCTTCATTTGAGTTGGGAAATGAGCATTAAGTGATTAATGTAATGGCCAACAATGAAGAATGAGTAACTTCATTATCTTTGCAGACTACTCTTTTCCTGGTTATTTTATTTCTTTAAATAGATAATACAGTTGCATTTAATAATGAAAAAGTAAGTACAGTGATGATTTATTATTTTTGTCAAACTACCAGAATCAACAGTTAGATGATGTGGATTGAGAATGGGTATTGTATTTCAAGTTTGCTAATCTTTGGAGAAGATTAATACTTGTTAATACAGTTTTGATAAAGATTCACCATTGAGAATGAGGTTAGATTAAAGGAAATCGATTTTCAGCAAGTTTAATCAATGTTTTGCAACGAGATATCTAAGAATGGAAATTGGATTGGACTTACAAAGGTGCTATTTTTATTCTTTAAGGTAATGGCATAACATGTTTTTAAAATGCTAAACTACCTAAACTCTTTTTTTCCTGTGTGCATGTATGTGTATAGGGGCTTGTAGTTTTTCATTTGATTAGCTGTTAAAAGCTATTATTTTAAGATTTTATATATTTATTTGAGAGAGAGAGCACAAACATGGGGGCCAGCAGAGGGAGAAGGAGAAGCAGACTCCTCATTGAGCAGGGAGCCCAACACAGGGCTCAAACCTAAGACCCGGGAATCATGACCTGAGCCGAAGGCAAATACTTAACCGACTGAGCCACTGAGACACCCCAAATTATTCTGAATTACCTGAAGTAGTTATAATTCAGTAGTGGTTTTGCCCCCTAGAGAACATTTGGCAATATCTAGAGACATTTTGGTTGTCACAACTAAGGGGAGGGTCTACTGGCATAAAGTGAATAGAGCAAGGCTGCCAAACATCCTGCAGTACAACAGGCTCTGAGGGCAAAAAGTCATCTGACCCAAAGTGTCAATAGTTCCAAGCTTCAGAAACTCTATCGTAAAACCTTCTTTAAAAAAAAAAAAAAAGATTTTATGTATTTATTCATGAGAGACAGAGAGAGAGAGAGAGAGAGAGAGAGGAGGGAGGGAGGCAGAGACACAGGTAGAGTGAGAAGCAGGCTCCATGCAGAGAGCCCAACGTGGGACTTGATCCCGGGTCTCCAGGATCACGCCCTGGACTGAAGGCAGATGCTAAACTTCTGAGCCATCAGGGCTGCCCCCTCTCCTAAAACCTTTAACTTTTACCCTAATCTCCTGCAAAATTTTGGTTCAGAGAAAAGAACTTTTCAGTGTAACACAGAATGTTGCTTCTCAGTAGTGCCTCTCTTCCTCAGCACTGTTGGATGAAGGATGCATTTACACTGGTTAATTTGAATCCAGAATAAAATAAAGCCAAGTCATCATTTCAAGATAAAATGACTAAGAAGACATTTCAGTCGCCCTAAATGTTTTATGGCTTTTTTTTCTTTCCATGACAATAAACATCATATTCATGCTTGCTTTCTGTTTTGCTAAGTGTGAAGACAGAATTCTAATGAACCATCAAATATCATAAAAGGGGAGTGAGAACCAGCACCTGGCTCCAAGGCCCACTGCCTGCGAGGTCCTCCATTCACTCCGGCAGTCTCTATAAAACAAATGAGCTGTAGAGAAATGGCTTTTCTGGTAGTGTACCTATAACTTAAAATATTTCTCACCAGGAAAATAATAAACCAAACACACACATGCAGACATCAAAAAACAACAACAAAAACAACAACAACCAAAAAAAAACAAAAACAAAAAAAAAAAAACTCCATTCTGTTGGCTAGAAGGCAGAGCAGACACATTTCAAAATGCACAGGTAATATATTTTGCTATTAAATTACTTCAAGCAAATAAATCCAGAGAACAGAAAATGAAATATTCAGGACTTAACCATGTCCAAATTTCAATAAAAGACTACAAAATGTGAGCTTAGTATACCTTACATCCAGCTAAGATATCACAGTTTTTCATTTCAGTAACACCCTAGTCTTTGTCTTTTCATTGCCCTATCCAAAAAGCAAACACCAATTCTGTTATAAGCCAGTAATACCCTTTATCTCTTCTGTACCACGTCCTTCAATTAGTAGCCACACCCAGAGGATTTAAAAATACATTATCCCAGCATAGATGTCTTTTCTGGGGTCCAGATCCAAATATTCAATCGCCTATTTGGCATCTTCTCTAATAATGACCATCGGTCCCTCGACTTTTATTCTTGTTATTTTCCTCTACTTGAATCTACGCATCTGATATATTGCCAGCCAGCTTTCCATCTTCACTTCCTCCACTCAGGTCCAAGATGTTATAGCAGGAATTCTTGCAATACCTTCCTAAAAGGCTGTCACATGTTTACTCTAATCCCCCCTAATCTGTGAAAAACAAAACAAAACAAAACAAAACCAAAACTGATCATATCAGTTTTTTTTTTTCATAAAACTGAAAATAGTCCCTTTGCTCTTTCAGAATAAAAGCAAAACTCTTTAATATGGCCTCAAAGCCTTCACTAGTTCTGGAAACAAAATCCAGTCTCATGTCAACCCCCTCTCTCCCTACTTGCTGAATTCTAGCTATCATAGGCTTTCACCTACATTTCCCCTTCTCTGTTCTACTACAGAACATTTGAACATGCTGGTTTTCTCTACAAGGAATGTCTTTTCTCTTGACATCTGGTTTCCCCTATTCATCTTTCCAATTTCATCACAAATGTCATTTCTCTTTTTTTTTTTAAGATTTTATTTATTTATTCATGAGAGACACACAGAGAGAGGCAGAGACATAGGCAGAGGGAGAAGCAGCCCCTCCCGGCAGGGAGGCCAATGCAGGATTCTCTCTTGAAACCCTGGGATCACGCTCTGAACCAAAGGCAGACGCTCAACCGCTGAGCCACCCGGCATCCCACAAACGTTATTTCTTTAGAAAAAAACTTCCCAGAGCCCTTGATGAGGCTAAATCTCTGAGACACTCTGAAAGCTCCATGTTTCTCTCTTTCCTAGCTGCTATCTATGGTTGCAGTTTTAGAATCATTTGTGAAATCACCAGTGTCTTTCTCCCCTATAAGAATATCAAAGAGGTCAGGGAACATATCTGGTTTTGCTCATTATTAGACTCACAGGTCATAGCAGTGCTTGGTACCTAGTGCATCATCAATAAATATTTGTTAAACAGGTAGATGGACATTCCAGTGACACTTTAAGAATGATAAAAATGAACTATTTGAGGTACTAATCTGAATTTCTGAAGCAGCGATACATTGTGGGGGAAGATACATTATTCTGCAAATGGTATGAAAGTCCAGTGCTTGAAAATTATTAAAAGAAAATCATAATGGCTGGAGACCAATAAGAAACTCTCACTTATGGAACTCCTACTATACCATTTAGACAGATTATTTTATTTAATTTTCCTTACTGCTCTAAGAGACAGTAGGGAAATATAAGAAAACTGGGCTTGAAAAGGTTAAATAACTAGCAAAACATAAATAGTACAGCTGGGATTTGAAACCAGGTGGTAAGTAATCTTAAAGTCCATAAGTTTAAATTCTATGCTCATAGGATATAGGATACTAATAACATTTAATTCAGTGACTATTTGGGGGAGTATGACATGAATATATTTTTTAATGTTAATAATTCTTAGCCATTTAATGATTTTGTAGGATTACCTTCTATTGAAGAGCCCTGTTCTATGATCCATATAAATATACATGGCAATACTTTGCGATTTTTTGTCACAGTATTAACTATAATATTTGGTTCTTCAATAAAAGTCAGTTACTAAAATGGCTAGAAGACTTTATTATAAAAAAGCTTACTGACACTAGTCCAAAGTCATTATAACAAGGATCTCATGGAGAAAATAGTATTACTCTTAAAGATCCTTTATTTGTTATTTTAATGTTTTTAAAAAAAATATTTTTAAAATTTATTTTAGAGAGAGAGGTGGAAGGAAGGAGCAGAGGGGGAGGGAAAGAGAAGAGGGAAAGAAATATCAAGCAGACTCTGCATGGAGCACAGAGCTCAACACAGAGCTTGATCCCAGGACCCTGATATCATGACCTGATCTAAAACCAAGAGTTAGACACCCAACTGACCGAGCCACCAAGACACTCCAAAGATCTTAAAAAAAAAAAAAAAAAAATCAAGAATACAAGAATTTTGTAAAAAAATACCAAGGAATATCAGAGTATCAGAATCACAAAGGTTTATCAAATGAGGTGTATAGAATGTAAAGTTTCTCCAAATATGCAAATTCTAAAAGGAAGGACAGGGGTGCCTGGGATGGCTCAGTCAGGTAACCATCTGTCTTTGTTCAGGTCATGATCTGGGGGTCCTAGGATCTGGCCCTGGGTCAGGCTCCTTCTGCCCCTTCCATGCTCTCTCTTTCTTTCTCTTTTAAATAAATAAAATCTTAAAAAAATAAGATAAAATAAAAAGAAAACAAGGTGTGGTGGGCATGACCTGAGAACAGGCATTATAAATAACTTGGAAACCATGGGTGCTAGAGAATATTTAATTGCAGAATAGTTTTAAGACTAAACACTATTTTTGAGGACAACTTCTGGCTTAAAATAGCAAAGATAAAAAACAAAATTGAGCTGCAATTGGTTTGGAATAATTTACCACAAAGCAAGCGTGGCCTTTCCAACAACTGTATTCACTTAAAAAAATAAATGAATAAATATTGCTTAATTCAGTGAAATTGCTAGTTTTAAGAAGAACCTAATGGGGCCCATTTTTTTAATTCAATATTGGTTATGCACATTAATTTTCACATTAATGTGAAATTCACATAAGTTTTCACATTAATGGCATCACACCACTGTGATGCACGAACATTCCATACACACTGACCTATTTGACACTGATCTCCACAGGATGATGGAAGTAGCAGTTGTGTGTGTATTCCAAATAATTTTTTTTCTAGTTCAAATTCCAACTCTCTGCCCACCTTTAAGTAATACATAGTCATTTAATGTCTAATTTATTCAGAACTGAGAGTACGTTGTCCAAAAGACTCTATTTTCAGTGTAAAGGTTTGGAAAGTACAGCTTTCTAAGCACAACAGAAAAATACTGCAATACTCCCAGCCATCACATTAAACAGAGAGGGCCTAAGTTCTTTCGTGGAAAATGGCAGATATTGGTAAAATTTCTGGATTCTCACAGAATGTTACCATTACTGGTAATCTGATAAAGCCTTTAAATTTGGGGTGGAAGAGAGAAGGAAATGCCTCAATAATCAAATATTAAATGTAACTCACTGAAGGAAGGTCCTAAGGTGCTCATACATATTAAGAACTAAAAAGCAATTTTATACCTGAAAGGAATAACAATATATAATTAAGATGTGAAACAAATTCTCACAATCATGATGTACAGGGAAGGCAAGCAGGGCCCCAGAGATTAAAGGGCAGTATTCTGATCGCATCATTGGGCAACTAGATGTTTAGTGACGAGAGCCTTGGAGGGGAGGTACACATGTCACAAAGTGTATCTTGGATACGGTACTGTGTATTTCTGAGCTTCAGTGTCTTCATCTCTAGAAGACTTGGGGTGGAATCAGCACTCTCTAAGACCTGGTTTAGATTTTAAATACCAGGTTTCCTAAATTGTCTGTAGGAATACTACCTGCAAAGGGAACTAAACTTGGACTCTAACTAAAATTTTTTAAAGATTTTATTTATTTATTTATTTACTTATTCATTCATTCATTCATTCATTCATTCATTCATGAGAGACACCGAGAGAGAGAGAGAGAGAGAGAGAGAGAGAGAGAGAGGCAGAGACACAGGCAGAGGGAAAAGCAGGCTTCACGCAGGGAGCCCAATGTGAGACTCCATCCCGGGTCTCCAGGATCATGCCCCGGGCTGAAGGCAGGCTCTTAACCACTGAGCCACCCAGGAATCCCACTAATTAAAATTTTGAATTCCAATTCACTACAAGCATTATATTTCCTGCAACATCATATGTTGTAAAGCTGTAAATAGCAAGAATTTTATAAATCATCCCTATTATTTCTGGAGTTTCTGGTAGCACACTAGAAACAGACCAAGGACATTACATTCATTGAAAATATCTTATTAAAGAGACTTCCTTATATAATTAAAAAGTATATATTAATGTTGTTTCCAAGATACCTCATTATGCACTTGGGCTGAAAACAGCGTACTAGCCACAAATACTTCATCTGCATCCCACCCATTTAAAAATCTTCAGTTGAACAATATGAAATATATGATATTTACCTTTGAACTCAATAAACCAGACATTTTATATGTGTAAACTGTACTAATTTATTTCTGCTCTGTTTATGTGTTATGTGTTAGTGTTATGTGTATAACACAAAATTTTAAATGAATCCAATAATATGGCTACCTGCATTATCAGAAAACTAAATGGAATAAGCTTTTATGGATTATTCACTCTATTTCGAGGGTCTTTTCTATTCCATAACAGCACATTCCATCAATATTTGTTTATTCATATTATCATTTTCATGAATATACACAGCAGCAGGGGATTTTAACATTGCTTTCATTATCTAACAGTGAAGTATCAAAAGTTAAGTTTCTTGTCCAATGGGGCATGACTTGAAGAAGGGCTAAAGTCTTCTCAGACTTAAAAACTTGTTGGTATGTTCACAGGGAAATTTGTGGAGTGATTCAGGAATATGTCTTTTACTATCATTGAGATATAGAATTTGGTTACTGTCATCATCACTTGAAGTACTAAAAAACTGTCCATGATTTTAAAAGTCATTTGGCATAAAAACTGTCAGCCACACTGATTTCTCTATGCTGCTCAGCCTTTACCGCATCACTTTTTACCTGCATGTATGATTCATGATATATTCCTCATGCAAGATTCTGAGGTTTAGTTGGTTTGTTTATATCTACCTCTATGGGGTTTACAAAATTGTGCTTTTTTCCATCAGTTTTCCCCACTTTATTTTGTTAGGCATTTAAGTGACCTTATGCTTCTAGGAAAACCTGACCTTTGGCTAGATCCAGGGACATGAGTCCTGGTTAGGTAAGTTCTGGTGCCTGTGATTGGTTTAAGAAGACTGGAGGGAAACCGTTGTGGCTCTTATGGGAAAGGTTCATACACCATGCACAGAGTCCTGACCCATTTTAGGAGATGGTTATATGATGACGTGATAGGTGAAGTTACTGCACACATTTTGTGACCACAATTGGACAAGCTGAAGAGCAAACGTCAATATTCTGAAGATGCTAGAGCAAAGATGGCCAGATTGAAAAGAATCTGAAGCTGTCAAACTACCTGACCTCTGGATTTTTGGTTATCTTACATAAGAGGCTTGTGCATTATTTTCTTTACAGAGGAAGTATGTGACACAGATGAAAACTAAGTCTTAACAGCTTTTTGTCAATATTACTCTTCAAGATTCTAGCAGAGGGTAGTATACAGCAGTATGTACGGTACAGTTATCATTCAGGAAATTGCCATCAGTATATGAATGAGAACAGAAGAGACTATTTTTAAGACCATCTCAATATGATAAAGCTAAACCTTTAGTGTAACTGATTCATGATACTTCCAAAGGAACTGTTTATATGCAGAGTATCGACTTAATGAAATGTTATTTTTTTGTGTTTGTGTTAATGTCTATGTGTATGTTTATACTCATCTGAAACAAAAAGATGTTTAATAATGAAAAAAAATTAAATGTGTTTTTCCTAGGCATTTCTATCCTGGAAAGATTAGAGTAGGTTATAAATTTCCCCATTTTTCATGCATATCCCAGGGCTTAGTGTAGAAGGCTTTGAAGAGTGAAGAGGAGGGGAAGGAGAAAGGATGGAATAAAAGTTCATTTTGGAATCAGAAATTGATTAGTAAGAAGAGTGACTTTAAGCAATTCACTTTTGGAGAGACTGTCATATCCAATAACTTCCCACAGCTTCCTTCATGAACCTTATTTTTAGTTGAACTAGTAACATAGGAAACAATTAGACATCATCATCAACCTTATCATGCGTTAACACCAGTGCAAATTAACTCCTACCACTAAAAATACTCCTTCTCTCTGTCAAAATCTGTGAAGGGAATGACTTACTGCACTTAGAGCATAATTGTGTCTCCTTGACTGCATAAAGCTGACACATAAAAATCAATATTAATTAAAAAAGATCAAAATAAGAACTGCTATATTTTACATTTTTCTGCTCAACACATCTATATTCTCTATTCTTCACCCCCTCGAAAGAAAAACAATACTTTTAATGTGAGAACAAAGCAAAAAATGTATTTCAGAAGTCCATAATCATCATGTCCTACAGTAAGCATAAAATTTGACATCTTTTATCTTAAAAATTAATATATTTTAAAAATTTCACTGTTATTACACATTTATTTTAATGCAAAAGTAAGCAAATATGTGCCTCATGATACCTCTTTTCTTTCTATTTTTGTCTCCACTTCCTCATGTTATCTATCTTTCCACAGGGCACTGTCGATAAAGAAAATGTTAACAATCCCAGAAAAAGCTAGCACTCCTGAGATTATTTACTCTAGCACCCTAACACTAATCATTTCAAACAGGAAATATAGGGTTGAGGTCTCTTCTGCCCTTTCCTAGTCTGGGTTCCAGTTATGCCTCGAGGTCATCTATTAGACCTGTGACCCTAAGTGACGTGAAATATTTTATCAATATAAAAACTCATTCAAATAATTCTAGTTCTAACAAGCTGGTGTTCCTATGTAAATAAATATGAATTAGTTATATATCACTCAGAGAAGTAAAAAAAAGACAAAAAAAGAAAAGAGAGAGGTAAAGGTGATCAATACATAATGATCATCTGGTTTAAGTAATTTGATAATTATCTGATTCCATTTTAATGATTTATGATCAATGTATAAGAAAATGAAGTATAGTTTAAACCTTTTGCTAAATGTTCCAGAAAGAAAGAAATTTACCTTTGAGATTTAAAACATATATGTGTATATATATATATATACACATTAATATTACATATTATTATATGTGTATATTATTGTATATGATATATATTATAGTATGTATTATAAACATAATATGCATATATCAATTTCTATACTCAGGTTGTTACACATGGAGTACATGGGCTCTGCAGTCACAATGGTTTGGTTTGGGTTAGAAACCCAAGCCTAGTAATCATAGGCAAATTGCTTAATTCCAAAATCTCAGTGTTCTAATCTGTAAATGGCATAATAATAGTACTTATCTAATAGGTCCCTTGAGAAGGTTAAATGAGCATATAATAAATGGAAAATGCTATTATTAGGAATAATAATGTTGGTAGAATCTTAGATTCCCAGTCAATATAGACAATGGTTTCAGGAAATATTCTCCAAAATATTACTTATTTCTATCTTTTTACTCAAGGGGAGAAAATTTAATTTTCTGAGTTCAGTAAACCACCACAAGATCCTCTTATTAGCTAGTGGCATAGACTGGACAGGGGGAGAGACCTTGTTCAAGGTCATTAGAATTTGCTTTAGCACATTTCAAAATCATAGCAGAAAAAGACAAAAACAAAACAAAACAGCATAAGATGGTGATTTCTAAGGTAATACTAATATTTTCTTATGGAAAGAGATGGCAAACACAATTAGAACATTTAAATATCCTTAAAAAGGGTATGTTTCCTCTTTTATGACAGAGCTTGCTTTATTTAGTGAGGTGATCTGGTATTTGAACTTGAGTTTAAGGGGTCTCTACCTCTTGTTTTTGCTGCTATCATTTTGTACAATTTAAACTGAATGCCCTGGTTTCCTTCTAGAAATCAGTAAGCTATATATACTTGGAGTCACTGAAATTTGAAAATCGCATACTCTATTAACAGAATTAATAAGGAGTTGCTAATAGGGGGAGGTAAAATCTAAGCGACTGGTCAGCATTTTTTGTCAGAAAATATTTCAAATTAGACCATTTCTTGGTTCAGTAGTTTAAGTTAGCTGAACAATGGGGAAGTGAAGTTAGAGCAATTTTTGAAAAGGGAGGGTAACATTTCCTGAGCATTAAATATATGCCAGATTTAATGCCAAGCATTTTCCATACCAATTCCTTTTTCTGCAAACACAATAAGAAAGGCAAATTGTAGATGAAAAAAAAAAAAAAAAGCTGGATTAGGAGTTCATTTGACAAATGACAAAGACATTAAAAAAATCTGAACCCTGTCTGATTCAACTGTCACATGATCTTTAAAAAGTTCACTTTCAGACCCGTCTTTTGCCTGCGTCCTTATTGATAACCCTAAAATTCCTTTTGTGTTAGTTACTAATCTACCTTGAACAAGAGTGAGAAATAACTACTTTATAGTGAGTTTTAGTCAACAGCAAAGCATTTGATAGCAAATTTCCAAGGATTTACACCTTTATAAGAAAATACAGGTTAATGGAAACAGAAACAATTCCTTCTCTCACAGAAATGTCATGTACTCACTAGTCCTAGACCCAATTTTAACTTAAGATTGCCCTTATTCCAGAGCCATACAAAACTGGAATTTTTATAGACACTATAACTGTGAGGGGTTGGTATTGTCATGCACACTGAGCCTTTTCTTCTACAGGTAATTTGTTTTCACATCTTTTGAGAACATTTATGCACCATTCAAAACCTGAAGTACACAATTTAGAAGACAGCACTTATAAAGTGTAAGCTGTTTTTATAGTCAGAAGAACTATATAATATCTCTGTACTATAAAAACGATAATGATATAGGTGCTATTGTAGTTTCTAGTACTTGGATTAAAGCAGAATAGCATTTAATAAGGAATCTAGGAAGATAATATTTATAAAACAAGAAATCTGCAATCTGGAAAGAAAAAAAAAAAGTATGAACACCATTTACAAGCACAGGAAACCCTGGAGACTTTTCTTACAGGTGCTCAGATCCTTAAATAGGAATAACCAAAAAGTTACATTAGGAAATATTTCATTTATAATAATAGTAACAATAATACTAGGAAACAACATTATTAATAATCACAGATATTTTTGTTGAGACGTGTTAAATCTAAAGCATTATGTTTACCACTTGCCATACATCTCTACTGACATTGTACCACCTGTTTTCCCCATTTTACAGGAGGAAATTAAGGTCTAGACTAGTTAAATTATTTCCTTAAAGTGAAATCCAAGTAGAGAGATGTTACCTGTTTAATTGTCTTGCTCTGAGCTTTCGATTATAAATAAATATTCAAAGTAAATAAATAAATAAATAAATAAATAATAAATAAATAAATAAATATTCATAATAATATGATTTAGGTTATGAAACCGAAAAAGTGCTTTCCTTTTCTTACAAACCAATACATGCTTAGCAAAGAATGTTAAAAGCAGCATGAATAGTGCAGGATAAAATGAATTTGCTGTGAAAATTATAGCAATAAAAACACACAAAGGAATTTTCCTGAGTCAATGAGGTTTAACTAAATCATAATTTTCTGACCGAATCGCTTGCTATTTCTCTATCCATTGCTTCATGCTTCATGCATCACATCCTGTCCTATAAATGAAAAGTAAATATGGGCAAGCAGGCAGTACCCAATTGAATATGTGGCTATAAGGCATGCAGCATCCTGGTTAATTAGAAGGCTTCAGGATCCAGCCAGCATAGTGGAATCCTAGCACCATCACAGGCGAGGTATGCAACTTTGGGCAAGATACTCCCTCTAACTCTCTGCTACTCATCCATAAAATGAAATTGATAATGGTATCTACATAAAACTGGTATTACTTTACTAGGATTAAATAAGATAATACAAGTGAAGAGCCAACACAGTACATGGCCCATGGTAAGTGTACAGTAGCCTTAACTTTTTCCTCCACATATGCCACTGTTAAGTGCCTTCTATTTCTTTCATTTACTTTCCTTCATTTTTCTCTTTCCATTAAGGAACTTAAATCTAACTTGAACATGGCCTTCCTATTTCTATCTTGGCATAGGCTATAAGGTCTGAATTCACCACAGGGTTCATAGATGGTGGTGGGAAGCATGGTAGTAAGAAACACTTAGGCAGGAAGACAGACTCCTTCCTCCATCTCATGGGCAAAGGCTGGCCCTGCTCAGATCGTAGGAGCATCCAGCAGTGACTTGAAGCTAGGGAATCCCATTCCCATTTCTGAGTTATGAATTTTTTTTCCTGGCAAAGTTATATTTCTAAATCGTCTTCACCATAGGGGTGCCTGGATGGCTCAGTTGAAGCGTCTGACTCTTGATTTTGGCTCAGGTCATGACCTTCAGGTCACAAGATCCAAGTCAGGCTCCAAAGATCTCTCTCTCCTCTGCCTCTGCCCCACCCCTTTCTCTCTCTAAAATAAGTAAATATTTATATATAACTTAGCCACAGAAAAATTGATATACAAAGTTGCAAAGTTCTATGGTTGTTGTATCATACTAACTGCCTTAGGGACATTAAGGGTTAAGGAGGCTTCCAAGAGATCACTGGCCTGAAGAACAAAAGACAAAGTATACTATTGCATCAGTGAAAAAAATGATGAGTTTCAAGCAACCAGCTCACAAAATCACTTTGAAACAAGCAACTCAGACTGGGGGTTGGCTTTCCTTTTTCTGTTATTGTCGGCTGGGTCCTCACTGGTTACTAAAGGGTTGCTATGCCTTATCTCTCTTATCAGACGCTCTTACTGCTCAGTCCTGGAATTAGAGTACATTTCAAGGGCAGAAGCATATTCTCTACATCTACAGTATCTGCAATGAGAACGTCTAGAAATGAAAAACACCATTTTAAGAGCTAATCAATAATCCTGTTGTGGAAGATAGATGAAGGCAGTGGGTTGGAAGCAGAATGAAAAAAAAAAAGAAAGAAAAAAAGAGATATGGGGAACAGCTGAACACTCCATAGTTGTCTTCCTTAATCCATTTGAGGTGGCCAGAGACTGCTCATACTTCTTTGAGAACAAGGAGAGTGAACCCCAGGAAAGGTCTTCATATATACAAATAAACCTAACCAATAGATTTCCCTTATATGCTTTGTGTTTCAGAACAGACTATTAGATTAAGCAAGACAGAGACTGGCATTAGAGCACATAGCTTTGATACACACTCTTATGCAATAGGTCATTTATGCTGCACATGAATAGGAAAAAGATGACCATAGCTCAGAAGTGGCTTTGAAAATCTTTTTTTTTTTATTTATTTATTTTTTTTTTTAATTTTTTTTTTTTATTTATTTATGATAGTCACAGAGAGAGAGAGGGGCAGAGACACAGGCGGAGGGAGAAGCAGGCTCCATGCACCGGGAGCCCGATGTGGGATTCGATCCCGGGTCTCCAGGATCGCGCCCTGGGCCAAAGGCAGGCGCCAAACCGCTGCGCCACCCAGGGATCCCTCAGAAGTGGCTTTGTACTCAGACCACTGACCTCTAGTTAGTTTTTCTGAAGAACCTTTTTCCTGGTGCTGAGTTTACTTGGTACATTCTTGGTGGCTGGGACAGGAGGATAAGACAAATGGGAGGGCAGGAAGGGAAGAGAGGATGCATCATTACCTCTGCTATGACCACCAATGGTCTTGTTTTTTGAGCTGTAGCTACTATGCGCCAGACATACTAATGATTTCATAAGCATCATCTCACTTAATTTTCAAAATAACATAATCAAATAGGCATTGTTCCCCCTGACGGATGAAGAAATAGAGGTTTGGTAGCGGTCGGTGGATTGTCAAAGATCACATATCTAGTAAGTAAAGCAATGGAGATTGGAACCAATGTTTCTCTGATTCGAATGGCATCCCATTCCAGCCCTCTGTAACGATGTCACCCAACTACCCCCGAAAATATCTTACGCCTCTTTTAGCACACTGTGCAGCTTGGATGAGTTTAAATGGCAATTGTGATTATGCATCACTGCATTGCTAATATCTCTATGAATAAAAGTCTACTTGATTTTCATTTAACCTCAAAAGAATCTGATTACCAAATAACCATTGAAGAATTATTGGCAATTATGTTCTGTAATTATGGCTCCTGTTAATGTCATTAGTGTGCAGCCTTTCATATTTAGTCCTATTAATTAATCCCTGTAAGCACAGAAAGTTATAATCAATACAACAAAGACTCCATGGTAAATTATAAATAATCCCCAAATCCCTCAGACAGTTTTCAAAGCTCCTTCTGTTTCTTTGGTTAGGACACATTTAGTTTGGGGGCTAGAAGTTCCTCCCAGAATCACCTATCTCACTAATGTACCTAATTAGGCTAATGCTTAAAATTGGAGTCCCAACTGCCACTGACAACTATAAATTCCTGTAGGGCAATGAGAATAATTAACACTTGAGTCAAGAGATCCCCCAAATCAGATATACAACTTCTGAGGCAATATATTGCCTCAGATAATACCTATTGTCAGTGAATGTCTGGATTCAGTTTTGTAGAACCTGAATATAGCAAGTGTGTCTAATCTTGAAAGTCCAACAAAGAAAGATTCCTGATGGCTCAATCTCATAGACAAGCAAAATGAACAAGCACACTGACAGTGATGCCAGAAATGAATCCTTTATGGAAAACTGATCTCTGATTCTTGTGTTTTGAAAATCTCCCAATCCATCCTCAGATTTTCTTCCACAAATTTTATCAAAGATCCACATAAGTACACAGCGGATTTTTAAAATGGTCATGTTTATATATTTAACTAAGAAAACTATATTATAGTTGTCCAAAGACACAACATGCTGCCTTAGAGGTGATCCATTTCAAGATGTGTCATGATAATCCATTCGGCATCATTGATAACTAAACTAGATGGCTTCTGAGGCCCTGATCTATGTTAGAGTCTAGAATTCCATGAATCTCAGTATTTTTGCTACATTGGAAAAAGGTCGGAAACTATTCCCTCTTGGCATCCCACATCCTTTCCTGATTCCATTCCTGTATTGGATGATTTCCCAGGAATTAGTGCATAACCCTCAGCAGCTGCCTGGCCTCAGACACAATTCAGGAGAAAGAAACTGAGGCTCAGAAAAAATAAAACTCTATCAAAGCATCATTGCATCAGTAATGATAACAAGGAACATGGTCCTTTTTAAATAATTCAAAAAGAAATACTATGACATTTTTAGACTGCAATCCATAAATTGGTTTCTTTAGATAAATAATTGTTACTAGCAATTTAGAAAAAACAGTTCGTAAAATTATAATATTTAAGATGTGGAAATAACTTTAAAGGGCACCTGAAGCCAACCTTCCACTTCACAAATGAGGGAGCTGAGATTCAGAAAATGTAAGCAACTTGTGCAAGGTGACCCAGTAGAATGATGGTTAAAATGTGACTGGAACTGAGACATCTTAACCACATCACCTGCCACCACTCTCAAACTAAATAGTTAGTTCCATTTTTAAAAGTTTATAAGAGAAGGGGCACCTGGGTGGCTCAGTGGTTGAGTGTCTGCCTTTGGCTCAGGTTGTGATCCAAGGTCCTGGGATCAAGTCCTGCATTGGGCTCCCTGTGGGGAGCCTGCTTCTCCCTCTCCCACTGCCTATGTCTCTGTCTCTCTCTCTGTGCATCTCATGAATAATTAAATAAAATCTTTAAAAAATAAAAGCTTATAAGAGAATGAAAATGGGTACAATATTAGATTTATGATTTTAAAAGGCTAGATTCCATCATAACATCACCAACACAGTCATCATTAACAGATTTTCCTTCCTATTAATGTTCAGAATTAAGGTTTGAGTACACACTTGGAGTGTTACCTAAAATGCCACCCACACATGTGGACAGGAAATCTTACCAGGTAATGAAATCAGCATTTCAACATCAGTCTCATACAAACTAAAATAATGATGATGATGATGATGATGATGATGATGGTGATGATTATATGATGATAGGTGATAATGGCAGGAAGATGTACTATTTTTTGGCAGAACTTGTTGCATAGTATTGAGAGTCCTTATTTAATCTGCAGTCATTTAAAAAAAAAATTCATTGCTAGTGGCTTCCGCAGTCTTTTACTTTTTTTTTTTTTTTTGGTATTGGTTACCATTAATTTTTTTAAAAATCACATCAAACCCGATTACTCTTTTCTTATAAGTAGCTCACTAGATGTTGAGAGACAGAGAAAAGAGGCTAAGGAAGGGAAGGGAGGTAACACCAAAACATCTTTTCACTTCCAGGCTCAGCAGGGTTATTCTAGCAACACCACCAAAATTCCTGTACTAGTAGTTCCTTAACCTCCATCAAAGCACCTACACAAGTGAGACAGTCTAAGTGAGTGTAGATCTCCTTAAAATTAAAAACAATCCTCAAAATTCTAGTTTCAAAGGAAATAAATAAATGTTCAGAATGTCATCATACTCAACAACTATGCTTGTTAAAGCAAAATATGTAGAGGATGCATATTCCTTCATGTATAAGGCCATGTAATCAGCCCTTTCTCTGTCACATTTACTCTTTTTTAATAGGTTGCTACACAGCAAGAACAAATTTTGAGAAAATAAGACAAAACAATACATTCTGATTTAGAAGGGAGTGGAACAGAGAGTTGACAGTGGCCCAGGTAGTACCTAAGGTCTACCTGAAGGATCTACCTAAGGTCTACTTGAAAGATGGGTGACATGTGCAAAGCTGAACCTGCAATGGCCACACAGTTAATGTTTCTTATGAACTGTATAATCACAGTAATGACATTAATAGAACTATTCTCATAGTTTGAGTAAATAAGAGCTTACTAGCTGAACGGTGAGTCTATTAGACACTATCGTACACATCGGTGATTGTGAACAGGTAAGTACATTTATGCTTTCCTTTAAAGGTAGGACCAAGTTAGCAAACTACATTCTCTTAAAGAGAGGAAGAATTCTCTTGGGCCTGATTCCATCTTCCCCCAGAGGAGGGCTTGCACAGACACCAGGGAAAAGAAACTTCCAAGCAATGGCAGCAGAACCCAGCTGTGTGTGTAAGTTAAACTATCTTGCATGGGAATGAACAAATCTCCCTAGCAAGCATGCAGAGGCTGCAATTCTCAGAGTAGAAACAGGATCCAAGCCAAATAACACCTTTTGTAGATACAAGGCTTGGATCAGCACATGGCCGGTATTCTGTGAATGGGCAAAGGGATGGAAAGGTATGCACTCAGCTTTAATGAGGTTTCTAGCATGATAGAGTAGAAGTATCTCTGTTCAGCTTTCTAATAGCTGACATGTCCTTGGCCAGGCAGGAGAGAGACAAATAATCATACAATTAGATGAGACATTTTTCAGACAAAACCTGAACTTAGGACATGACTCACTTAAGCAAAACTTTCCACAGGTGTCACATCTCCAGGATGCTTAAGAGTCCATCAGACCAACACTGGAAAACGTAGGGTTAAAGTCTCCCACACGGTGTATCACCCAGCATGGTGCCAGGCAAATAGTAAGAACCAGGAAACAGTTACTGAATTGAAATTAAACCTTGTGTGCCCACTTCAGAATAGCTATCCTGAGCACAGAATTTCTTAACATGCTAGTTTATATATAGCTTGTTAAAAATGTTGATTCAGACTCAAACAACCCCTCTAAGCATTGTTAGTTTTAATCCAACTGAACTATTTTAAAATCAGCCAAGGAAATAAATTCAGATAAATAAACAGGTGAAAGAGCCTCTAAATCCTCAAGAAACAACAATTCTTTGGCCTGTCTATCATCTCCATTTGTACAATTATTTCTTTCCTCTAAGGTTCACAACGCTTAGCCTTTTGAGGATATAAATACACCGCACAGGGTATTAACCTCTGCCAATGGAAATAAAACTATAATTGATTTGGTTCTGTGATTATTTAACATATAAACATGTGCTCATTGAGAAAAATGATGTCTGGACAACTGACATTGCATTTCTGCCAAATACCAAGCTGATGTTCATAAAATCTTACTGGAGAGCACCCAATGCTAACTATAGGATTTCAAAGTGCTGATTTGCAGAGATGAATCACAAAGCAATCTACATTGCGTGGCTAATCAGAATTCTCATCCTTACCCATGCTCTGAAAAGAAGCCTAAATTTTTTATTTGGAAGCCATTCTGGAAAGCTTTCATTAATTTACATTTCAGAACAGATTTCTCCCCATTATGTGTATTCAACTAAAGGCCTATTAAACACAACACCATGATAAAAGTGAACAAATAGCAGGTTTTTCCAAGGCATCCATTTTATTTTATTCCAGAATCCAAAGGCATTGAAAATTCAGGGATGCTATAATATTTAAAATGTTTAGAAGACTAGAAAGAATTAGAAATAATTTAGTGATCTCTAAGCCTCTGCAATTTTTTTGAAACATGTAAGACAAATTAGTCCATGTTCCTTAAAACTGCCCCCAAATTAAGGAATGTAATCATTGATAATTAGGTGTATTTAATTTTAACTTAAAAGGCATCTTTACTTGGTATACTCCTCATAGAAATTCTATTTAACTGAATCCTATTACAACATACATGGTTTATTTATTACACTTCATCTGAGGACAAATATAGATGTCCCAAAAGTTGCATTATTTAATCTAGGTATTAATTTGTTTGTTTGCTTGATAAGTTTATAGGTTTAATATTATTTGAACTTTGTGAAATATATGTGGTTTTGTCCTCTACCTTTAATATTTGGGGGAAATTTATTAGGGTTTTCAAGATAGCTAAGATTGTAGAGCAAAAATAAGATTTTTCAAGGTAGCTAAGGTTGTAGAGCAAAAATAAGATACAATAAAATAAGGCTGAGGTGGTATAATTCTCATTATTTTGTATCTATATAGGAGAGGACCAGGTTTTGAGGAAGTCGCAAATGGGAAGTAGACGTGTTGAGCATGTTGAACAGGGAAGGCTCCCAGCAAAAACAAACGAAATGCTGCACTGCCTCTCCATTACAGCCAACACAAAAGGAGAAAAGGGGATGACAGCATCATGGCAGTCTGCAAATAACTAATCACTCCCATGCACATCTTGATTTTCAGTCCTGCCTAGCAGCAGAAGCTCAGGGACTCTGTCACCTGCTTTCCCACCAGCTTCACATGATATACTGTAATTATTGGCAACATTATTATGACCACTTCCAGTTATCTTTTCTTACCTCTCTCCTGAATCTATTACAGGAAGAGACTGTGTAGACAGGGAAGGAAATAAATATCCAGACAGGGTAAAGTAGGCAAAACTGAATGTTTTCAGGAAACTTTGTAAGACTGATTAGGTAGGGGAATAGAAAGAATAAAATGATTATAACATGCTCCATGCATTCTGACAAGTTAATCCCTAAGTGGGAAAATTTTTTTTCAGCTGCAAATCTCTGAGTATAAAGTGTAACTGACAAGCCACAAACATAAATTAGTGAAACCAAAAGAAAGTCATTCAGAAGCTCATTATTTTACCATTTTCCACATTTCGATAAATTCATGATGACAAGTTGGGATTTAGAGGGAATTCCTAAAAGCATTAATGTATTGGTTTAATTGAAAAATAAAATAATATTACAGGAAAATAAGTGGTTTTGATAAACATACTAAATTCGGATGTACCATAAAAGGAAAATAGGTAGATGATCGTTCATTATTCATCTGAGATTTCCTAGATTATAAAAGTAAAAAGAGCCTGTTCCCTTTAAAAGACAAAGGAAATGTCATTTAGTGGTTTGATAATCAGGCCAGTTTGTGGGATCACTGATCTTCTGATTAGATATTAATCTCATTTCTAAGTGATTTTACTATTACAGTGTGATCTTAGTTTATCTTACTTAAATTTATTTTCTCCTATAATTTGTTAATAATCAGTTTATTGCTAACAGCATTGTATCACACGCTTAAAAATCTTTTACAAGGGTAGATTGACTAGTAAGTTTTCTAACCACAATAAAATAAGATAAATGACTAGAAAAAAAAATCTTATAGTAAATTTATAGGAGACTAAATTCAACATCCCACACTTATTAACACAAAGAATCAACTGCTCCCCCCACAATCAGTCAACTCCTTGCCCTTGAAAATGTTACAATTTTCCGTGTGTCATATAAAATGGCATGGGATATGAATTATCAAGAAAATTTCCTCCATTATCTATTTCACTTTGTAATATGAACACAGCCTGTATTTATAACCATAAATTCAGAGGGAAATGCTTAAAATATATATCAGGCTAGTGTAATCTAAGCATATTGCTTTCCTGTGGTTCCTTTTTAAGAGTGAATATCAAGATGTAGTCCACTGTGCCGAAAGCCTCTAGCTTTCCAAAAATTGAAAGCCTTCGCCAATAAATCACAACTGTTTTACCATATGCCTCTTTGTTCTGCCAAGCATTACCAGCCTGTTCTACTTTTAAGCAAATTTCATTATATTATAGCTCAGAGCAATGCTCATTAAAAAGTATTACTGAAAAATGTCAAGTTGTTTTTATATAGAAACTGGAATTTATTTTCTACTGAAAAGTCAGATATTTATTGAACACAAGGCATTTTTTTAAATGTTGATCTCATTTCACAAGTCACTTCGAAAACTGTCAGTCTCAATCTTGATTGTGTGGCTTCAAGTTGCCACATGATGATTGTCTGAAGCCCTTTCTGTCTTGCACCAGTTAACTTTCACTGGTACCTCCTGTGTGTGCAGATCCACCATTACTTTTTTGGAACTGACCTCGCCTCGTTATCTGTGGAAAATCTCTTCCCTGTTTCTTCACACTCGTATTCATCTTCTTGATCAATCTATTTTCCGAATAATGCCCCACTGAAGCCATATTTTAGGTGACTATAAACTTCATTACAGCCTATTTACTTTAGGGGGTATGAGACAGTCCAAACAAAAGCTAGACTAAAAAATCTCATCTCGGGGATCCCTGGGGGCTCAGCAGTTTGGCCCCTGCCTTCGGCCTAGGGCGTGATCCTGGAGTCCCGGGATTGAGTCCCACGTCGGGCTCCCTGCATGGAGCCTGCTTCTCTCTCTGCCTGTGTCTCTGCCTCTCTCTCTTTCTCTGTGTCTCTCATGAATAAATACGTAAAATCTTTAAAAAAATAAATAAAAAATCTCATCTCCCCCACTTTTAGATGAGTGACCCTCAATAAGCCACTTAACCTTTGGACTCTCAGCTTCCTCATTTGTAAAATGGGTGACTATATATCCTATCCTGCTTTCTGAGTCCTGTTTGTGAGCATGTAATTTGGGAATGCAACTTCAAACATTGGGTAACTGATTTACCACAAGCCAAACACAAAATGAGAGCTTCACTTTGAAGCTACACTCCTTCCTAAGGAACTATTTTTCTTTCTCTTCAGATAGCCGGGCTCCCTGGCTGTAATAGTTTGTGATTCAAGAATGACAGGATTAATCTTTATAGGTATTGTAACTAGGTTTAGCTTTTGATTCTTTTTTTTTTAAGATTTATTTATTTATTCATGAGAGACAGAGAGACAGAGAGAGAGAGAGAGAGAGAGAGAGGCAGAGGGAGTAGCAGAGGGAGAAGCAGAGGGAGAAACAGAGGGAGAAGGAGGCTCCCTGCAGGGAGTCCAATGCCAGACTGATCCCAGGACCTGGGGATCACCACCTGAGCTGAAGACAGAGACTCAACTGCTCAGCCACCCAGGTGTCCCTCGCACTTGATTCTAATACTAGGTTCACAAAATGGTAGGCTTAAAAACAAAGAAAGAGAAAGAGAGAGAAGAAGAGAAGAGAAGAGAAGAGAAGAGAAGAGAAGAGAAGAGAAGAGAAGAGAAGAGAAGAGAAGAGAAGAGAAGAGAAGAGAAAGCAAGCCACTCACCATTCCTGCTTTTCTGAGAAGAAAAAATGTTTCAATCCCCTGAGGAAAATCAGACATACTCAAACTGGGCAGCACTATATACATAAACTAACAACAACAATAAATAAAAAGAATAATGATTACTAATCCAATTATTCATGAATTCTAGGCCAAATCACTCTCTGAAGATTTCCAAGGCTTTCCAAAAATGAAGAGCCAGTCCTGGAGGGGACTGTGATCATGCTGGGAGGTTGCCTTTACTCTAACAGACATTTTTATGCAGCAAAACTAGGATAAAATTGAAATCAAGGTCATTTTTAATGTGAAAGACATGGCAAAAAGGTATCTAGAGGGACAGCAGGTGATGGAAGAGGAGTTGGATAAGAAAGAGCTGGCTTAATTTTATTTGCTTCAATGTTTATGAAGAGACAGAGCAGAACTGTGAGTTAGATGTCGGTAGAAAATCCTCAGGCTGTTCTTTGCACTTCCTTTTGTTACCATCTCTTTCCCTCCCACAGGGACCTTTCTCTAATATCGTCTTATTTCCTTAGCAATGAGAAAATGGAGGTTGGTCAAATCATCCATCATGAGACTGTCAACCCTGTTCTCTAGGTATGGCTCTACCTAAAATGAAATTCTAAGTTTCCATCTCACAAATACAGAGATCACAAAGCTGAGAGTAAAGAAATGCACAATCTGGATGCCAGTATAGAAATTATGGTCATTTAAGTAAATTGAACAGGATTTGCTTACAAAGAACTCAAACACAATGACAAAACAAACAGACAAAACCCACTAAGACTCCACTAGATGACTAAAAGTCACTTTCAACATTCTATTAAGTGATATTTATCAAGAACCTGAAAATGTTCATACCCTCTGTCTTATTAATTCACATCAGGAAATCTAAAGGAACATGGACAGTGTTGTTTGCACTGCAGAATTATTCAGAAAGGTAAAGCTTTGGAAACAATCTAAATAACCAACAATAACAAAGGGGTAATATTAATACATTTATGTAAAGAATAGTCAGTTAATTAAAAAAAGGGTTTTGGAATAGAAAGAATATTCTGATATGTTAAAATTAACATAATCTCAAAATTTTTTGTTTATATTATACACATAAAGATTAGGACATAAAAACAAGACCAGCAGTATTGGAATTACAGATGCTTTTTTACCTCCTATCCTCGAGCACTTTTTTCTAAGTTCCTAATAAAATCAATAAACATTATATCATACATATAACGCATTCATGTTGGATATTTATCTGTCAAACCTGAAAGCCTAATCTTTAGCTGAAAGTCTTTGAAACATGGCTGTGTTCCTGTGACTGAAGAATGCTTTAAAGAGGAGAGTCCTGACATATTAATGCAAAAAATGTTGTATGTATGTATATATGAATGTATGCATGTATTTTTTTAAAGATTTATTTATTCATGAAAGACAAAAAGAAAGAGATATAGCCAGAGGGAAAAGCAGACTCCCTGTGGGGAGTTTGATGTGGGACTCAATCCCAGGACCCACGGGTCATGACCTGAGCCAAAGGCAGACACTTAACCACTGAGCCACCCAAGTGCCCCCTTGCTTTTTTTTTTTCTTTAAAGGGATGGTTTTCTTGGTGACACTTCGAAGGTAGCTGAGTTAAACAGAAACAGTGACAGAATCAGTAAAACAAAGGTTATGGCACATACACAGACCAGTGTATAGAGGGGGCCATCTGTGGAAGAGACGACAATAAAGAGCACAGGGAAGACTATAGCAGGAAAAGGAACTCAAACTTTTGTTATTGATTTTGCAACCAGACAAAACCTGGCATGAGCCAATAACTTAATACTAAAGAAATAGAGACCAAGTCTTTAATTTCTCGTCACACATACAGGACATCCCTTAAAAAATCTCTCAAGAAAGTACTTAATCACATATGGTTTAGTAGATAATACCTGAGTAGTATCAGTAATAGCTGAATATATTATAGTCACACTGGGTAAACCTACCAGTTGTCTTGCCAGTAGAATGATGCCCAGGCACTGATGGTCTCTGAATGGGCGTGCCCATGAAAATGTTGAAGGCCACAAAACCAATAGCCTTCAAGAGAGGAGTTAGCATTTGATGTCTCAGCATTACCAACTGGATCCTCTTTCCAGTGTCAGCCCATGAGATGCGCCACACTCACAAGCAAAACAGGCAGCAAAAAGAATGGTGCTATTTTCATTCTCTAACATGAAGAAATCTATGTACTTCTAGAATGGAATGGACAGCTCTCTTGTGCTGCTTTATTACAGAGGTGTCTGTGGAGTCTGCAGCTGGAGGAGATTAGTGAGGTCCTTATCCATCGGAGAACTTCAAGTTTCTCTAAAACTAAAACAGGAAGCTAAAATAGTTGAAGCAACTCAGGACCAGATGCAACAATGCAAACATGTTGGATTTTCTTTTCCTTATGCTTCATATAGTTTCATGACAGAGCTGCAATTATGATGCTTAGAACTTCTGACCTTCATTTGATAGCTGACTCTCTAATGACCAAGATTAATTAGTTAAAAAACCAAAACTAGATGTTAATGAAAAGTAAAAGTTTATCCATCATGTAATGCAATGGAATTTTATTCTTTAAAGAGTGAGAAACAAATATTGATTATATCTTCCTTCTTATGAGCTATTTTAAAATAATCATTATTCTGCCCCTATTTCCCCACTCCAAAATGCACTAGGTTGGTGGTATTTTTTGCTGCTAATATGGACTTCTTTCCTTTTGGGCACATACGTCACGCAGACCAATTTCATGTTAGGAAATAAAAACTGTAAGAAAAAAAACTTTTTAGAGTTCTCACTCATCCCATATCACCAAACTAATCACAAAGTTGTGCTTCCAAGACAGCCACATATAGGAGTGTGGTCTATTCCAACATGAGGATTCTTTCCAAGACAGTTTGGAGCTAATTTACCAGGCTGATTGATGACTGAAGTTTCATCCCATAAAATGATCGTAGCCTAAGGGAATGTATCACAAAGCTATGTTCAAGGATTTATTAGAGTTATTTATTAGCATGAAGATTATTAGCAAACCCAAAATAAAAACAAAACAATTATTGATTCTTGGCAAAAGCATAAATACGAGAGCAATGGTGTGTATAGGTAGCATCTAAACCAGAAAATACTTTTCAATTCTTATAATAAACAATGAAATATTGGGGGTAAACCACATATTGCCTATTTATGTATATTTCAAGGCAAGAATGAATGACACTCCTACAAATTCTTTTCCATCTATCTAAGAGTGGAATTTGTAAATCTCACAATGCATTCTGTGCAACATCCTGCTCAATAGCGAGAAGAGGCATTGATGGGAGCTTGGAGCTCAGAGTCTTCCAAAGCTCAGAGGTTGCACCATTAAAGATATGTTCTACGTAGGCAATATGTCTTTCCAGCCTGGGCTTTTGGACAATTTACATATGTCAAAAACACTGGCATAAACCAAGACACGCTCCGTGAGTAATCAGACAACAATTTTGCTACCATCTTGGAATATGACTGGGAGAAGTTTCATTACTCTGCGTCTCAGTTCCTAGCTATACCAAATAAGATAAGCACATAGTTGGGAAAACAAAATCCAATGACATGGTGCGTGAAAAAGTTCACCATAAAGGATGTGTTATGAAAGTGCATGATACAAGTTGTAAAAGGGCTAATGTATCAGAAACATCAGTAGACTTCAGAATAAGTCATATAGTTTATTTTTGCTTCAATTAAAGAGATGAGGGTAAATATGCTTACGTTGTTTCACTCTGGAAAGCAGAGGTGGGAACCACTGCAGCCACGAGTTTTATTAATAAAATCTGGGCCCTTGGGCCCTTTCTCGACCAGTGATTAGCACTATCCATCTACCTGACCGAGGTTCTCTTTAATTAGTCAACAACTGATAAAGATTATCAGGGTGAAGATTACTCCTATCATATCTTGCACCAGCAGTTATTTGGAGGAAAAGCGTTCTCCACTTATCAAGTCTCAGGAAGCTGCCTCTAGGAGAATTACAGCTTCAGCACAAGCAGATCATAGACTCAGTTTACGCTTCAAGAAACTCTATTTAGTGGTGACTGCACATAGGTCATTTTTAAAAATCTCACTGCACACAGCCTGATCCTGTACTACTCAAACACGTCAATTGTTATGATTCATTATTCTTCAAAGGCCTCAAGTTGGTGTTCAATATTCCACTGGGAGCTTGGCAAATGGATCTGTCCCTTCATGAGTTATTAGGCAAGTTTCAACACGTCTTTTCATCAGCATGAGGGAATCCAGAGAACCCAGCCTCTGTAAATTCAGAGAAAGGCCCTTGTGTTTTACTACACACGGAAGGGGAGCTAGTCACACATTACTTGCTCCAACCATAGGCCTCTGCTCAGGCCCCTCTCCTCTCGGTTTCTTCTGCTCTAGCAGTCAGATCTTAGGTACTCCCCAAGACCCAAGATCCCCTATCTTTTACGAAAACACTTCTAATGATGGAAGCCTCTCCACCAGTGGACTTTACAGAGCATCTGTGTGGCACTGTTTCCCCCATCAAACCAACTCTTCTTTGGTAGCTCCTTTCTTGTCAAAACACCATGTATCCAAATCATACGACTCTCACCTTCACATGCAGCCATTCAAAAAGGTCTCTGACAGTCCCTAAATATATCTCAGATCTCAACACTTCCCCCTCAAAACAAACGAAGCCTGTTTCCATTAGAGCAGTGTTTTTCAACCATATGTCCATATGTAGGGGGGCTGATGGAGACATCAAACCTCCAGGACATCGTGTAGCATGGCTGCCTTACCTGGAGGTGCGATGCACGGTTCACAGACAGCACCCCTGGTTATTTATATTGTTCCAGGCTCTGGAATTTTACCTCACATGCAACATCCTCCCAACTGTTTTTTTCACCTTAAGTCCTATTCTCCTAACCATGACCTCCACCAACTAATTAATTCTCTCCCTTGTTTTCTGAGTGATCTTAACACAAGCCTGATTCCGCCAGGCCCTTGTTAAACAAACCTTCAGTGTCTCCTCATTCTCTTGCAGGCTAAGTTCAAACTCCCCAGCAAGGTAGAGAAGGCTGCAACTTCTGGCGTTTCCTAGCTTTCTAGCCCCTTCTTTTTTCATCCTACGCTCCCCTCCTCCTTTCCTAGTCCAGATCTTGCCCCTCAGAATTACTTGGGGTTTTCTAAATGGCATCAGTCATTTCTTTAGAGCTTTTGCATAAGCTCTGTTTCCAACTCGGGCTCTACTTTGTCTCACTAAATAGGCTACTTAGCTTCTTCAAGACCCTCTTCATTTATCACTTCCTCCTTGTGAACTCTTTTAACCTCAGAGAGCTTCTGAGGAGACTCTCCTCCTTTTCTTTAGCATTAACATTACCATGATCCTTATCGTAATATATCACACACTAATTACCCTAGCTCTATCTCCATCTCCTTGGACTATCAGCTCTTTAAACCAAGGAAAGTGTCTTATTTTTACTTTTTTTCTTTTCTCTTCTTTTCCTTTCTGTTCCTTCCCTTTTCTTATTTTCTTTTCTTCCTTCTTTCCTTCCTTCCTTCCTTCCTTCCTTCCTTCCTTCCTTCCTTCCTTCCTTTTTTCTTTCTTTCTTTCTTTCTTTCTTTCTTTCTTTCTTTCTTTCTTTCTTCTTTCTTTCTTTCTTTCTTTCTTTCTTTCTTCCTATCATTCTATTTTTCATCTCTCCCTTTTTTTCTTTCTTTATGTTCTCAATTGTCTAGCACTAAAGGATGACTAAGCAAATAAATGGATGAGTGAATGATATGACAGTTCAAAAAGCTAGGAAAAAGTAAGTGGGACAGTACAGTGTAGTAGAAAGGTTTTGAAATTCACACTCAGCAGTTTTGTAAAACTGGACAAATCCCTCTTTAGGGCCAGCTTCCCCAGTTTTATAATAAAATTAATAATATCTTGGGATCCCGGGGTGGCTCAGAGGTTTAACGCCTGCCTTTGGCCCAGGGCACAATCCTGGAGTCCCAGGATCGAGTCCCATGTCAGGCTCCTGGCATGGGGCCTGCTTCTCCCTCCTCCTGTGTCTCTGCTTCTGTCTCTATCATAAATAAATAAATAAATCTTTAAAAAATAATATCTTTAATTGTCTCTCTAGGTTTTTGTGAGAATAAACTAGTTTCTCCAGCTGAAAGCTATATGACACTACTATTAATTAATCTCAACTAGTTACTTCATTTCCTGACTGTCCAAAACACTTTTTTGAACTATGAGTTTTCAAATTTAGGGTCAGAGAGAATTGGGATCAGGTCTATTTACTAGTTTATCACTAATTACTTCTTATTTAATTTCTCTAGGCCTCAATTTTTTTTAACTGTGAAATAATGATGACTATTTCATTGGCTCTTGTGGCTACTAAGTAGGATAAAACATATAAAGTATATAAAATAATAAGAGCTTAATAAATGGTTCTTTTTCCTCCTCTCCCTTCATATTATTATTGTTATTATTATTATTATTATTACATTAGGTACCAAATAAATACTTGATGCATTAAAATTAATGAACTGAAAACTTTTTCTTCAATAAGCTGAAAACTTTTCATGTCTCAGAATGGAATTCCCAATTTAACTTCCTGGCCAGTGTGTAGCAAGAGAAAGAGAAGGGTCCCAACACTGAAAGATTATTTTTCTTCGAGCACATGTCAGAGTTCTCCACTTTTGTCTTGTAACTCTGCTGTTGAAGGTGATATTTCATCCTATGAAGTCAGTTATGAGATTTCCTATACAGGTAATGAAAAAGCCTATAACAGCTAGCGACCTGCCTTCCCTGCTGTTACCTCCACAGAATAATTTTGCCATAAAATATAAAGGGGACATCTCCTTTTATTGAATTATGACAAATTTTCAACTGACTTATTCGTCTTGGAACTTAAGACTGTCCTACTTTCCCCTCCAATGACACTCCCACTGAGATGACATGTGACACATCCCAGGGAAGCATTAGAACTAAAAGAAGGTTAAGGCTTTGCCACATCCATCAGCACTTCCTTTTGCTTAAGAACAAACATCACTCCCTCTTGTCTCCTTAGTCTATATCTCTTTGTTCTAAGGATCATTTTATTCCACTGGCCAGGAAGAGATTTACAGGCAAAAGCCCATGTAGAGCAACAGGGACACCAGCATTCCCCCTCCCTTCCTCCTTTCCTCCCATCCATATATAGTTATTGAATATCTGCTATTTGTAGCTCTGAGAATACAATGCTAAGCAAATAAAGTCTCTGCCCCTAAAGAATTTTGGGGAAACATAGCATAGAGCAGATGCATTGCTAAAAAAATTCCAGATTGAATAAATGGCGAGCAAAACATACTTTAAATGCAACAGTAAAACCTGACATCTAAAGCTGAGTTTCTAAGGTAAGTATTCTTTTTGGAGGCTGGCAATCGTTTAGCAACTATTTCACTTCCAGCTACAGAGAAGTTAAAAATGAGTAACACATATGGAACATTTACTATGTACCTGATATTTCTACCATTCCCTTTTCAGGTATTCTCACTTGATTGTCACTCATACACAAAAATTCCTATATGGTCATATGCTTATCATTATATCCATTTTACAGATGAGGAAATAAACTCAGAACAGTTAAGCAATTTGCCCAAAATTATGCTGTTAGCAGCTGCCCTTGGACCCAGGCATCCTGGCTGTGGAGAATATATCCATGAATATAGAAACTATGATACATTGTCTCCAAAGGTGTTTCAGAAAAATTCATTGCAAAAGCAAAGGAGTGGGTGTCATGAATCTGAAAATCAAATCACATCAACATGACTCAGAGACACTAAATTGCCAAAATGCTCAAAGGCTTGATTTGCTAGGTTTTTTTTTTTTTCCTGTAAATAATAGAATTAAGTAATTTATTTCTTTTTTTTTAAGTACTTTATTTCTTAAGGCAAGTATACCTGTAACAGTTCCTGCTGCTAAAGATATTAATCATGTATTTGTAGAATTTGCAGAGAAACTTTCCTCAATGTTCAACTGTCTACAAACTGCTTTTGTTACAGTTGTTTGTAAACAAAGAAAACATCTGGTCATTCCTGCCTCATTTTGTCTCAGGTTGATATTTGCAGGGGAAAAAAAGAGATATCAGACCAGCTACTGTGAAAACGACTCTGACCAACCAAGAGATAAGTTCTTTACATGAAAGCAATTTAATTACCTTGTAAGACATCTGAGGCACAATACTTAATTTCAGAGGAAAAAAAGGGGGGGGCTTTCTTTCCTCCTCTTATTCTAGTAGACTTTACCACATTTTCCTGTGTCTATAACCCTAACTGTTCACATTACAAGAAAAGCTTCCTAATATTTCTGAAATGTAAACACATTTCTACTGATCCATCAACTTGTAAATTCTGTCTTAGAAAAGGGAAGAGACTTCTCTTAGACAAGAGCTAGTCAAGTCTAAGTTGTCACCAGGAAAGGAAAAGTATCTCTTTCTAGGTGTTTGCCTATTTTTCCTAACTTCTCCCTGTTTTTTTGTCATCACCACCCAGAGAAAAAAGAAGGGAGAGGAAGTCCTGCCAAACATTGCTGTAGTATCAACTGAAGGCTAGCGAGGTGTGCACATGCCTGCAGGAGAGGGGGACTAAAGAGAGTGTGCTATAGGATATCAAATGCAATTATGATCAAGGGTTCTAGATAGTCAACAGAGCCAGGAGGGGTAGAAAGTCCAGCATTACTAGACACCTAGCAATATACTCATTAGTGAAAGTCATACCTAAGTGAAACAAAGAGTACTTGGGAGATCTATCTAAAGGAATGAACCAAGATTTCTATCCATACTAAGCCATTTCAAAGATAGGAAAACTATTTAAAAATATTTAAGTTAAAATTAACAAAATATTTAGAATTCAATAACTAGATGGAGGACTTCTGATTCTGACTCTCATGAGAATTTGGACAAATATGTCAGTTAATTTCAAGGAGCCCCACATGGTAAAGGCAGTTGCCCAGGGAATTTGCTAAGGTCCTGCTTCATCAAACTTAGAGATGACACAGTTATCATAGCTGTGGGGGAAAAATACATGGCCATTATGGGAGTGTATCTTAAATACCAAAGTTAAAAATGTCTTAGGATATTATCTATCTATTTATCGGTTTATCATGATATTATATGTCATGATGCTATAATTTTGATGTCTTTTCCCTCTAACTAGATTGTAAACTTGACTGCAGAATGGATTCATTAAATTTAAATCTAAAGTGGCCAGTATTTGCTGTATATTATATGTATTTTTCATAGATGCTTACCAAATAAATCTGTCCTAAATGTTTATTCGGCAGAGAGAATTTCTATCAGACAACTCAATGAACATTAATCTGGTGACTACCAGATTTCTGGCACTGTGCTAAGGCAGTGGGGATGCAGGTATGGATAGAAAATAGTTCCTGCCCTTGAGAAGGTCACAGTCTAGTAGATGAGAACATCTGTGAATGTACTATATACAATGTAGTACATACAATGCTATGGTAAATATCTTTGCTAAACAAATATTCCTTTAAAATGAGTTAACTCCCTGAATAACACATTCACATTTCTGTATGCTGAGTTTGTTTGAATTTACCTATGCAATGTAATTTACATTACTAATGCATTTTAACTCTGGGCCATACATGTAATACAAATAAGGACAATTTTTTTTATTATAAACATGCCTAAATATATAGCTGTACACTAAAGAGACATCAGAAGAATTCAGATTTTTGATCATGAGTGCTAAATAATCCTGATTTATAATTTATTATAATCTCCATTTGCCCATATAAAGACAAATAATAAAAACACTAACTGTATTTCTAATTCCAGACAGGATTTTGGCCCTGAATTCCTGCCCAGGACTGGTGACTATGCATTTTTGCAAATGTGCAGCCAATTCCTTTTCTCATGAATGTGATGTGTTTCTTCATGGCTGATAGAAAAGAAGAAATGTTAGGATTGTTGTTGAAGATTCCCTGCAGTAGAAGACATACGTAAAATGTTCTATTGAAAAGGGTACTAAAAAAAAAAAAAAGGAAAAGGGTACTAAACTCTGAGATAAGGAGATACAGATACTAGTTCAAAGTGAGTATTACTAAAACATGGCTTCAGACAGGAACCAAGCGTCTTTAGGCTTCTGTTTTTTTCTTTATAGCAGGAAAGCATCTGAGTAGGAGGTCTCTAATGTCACTCCTAGCTCTAGGTCTGCAGGATTTAGTGATGAGCAGTAACCTCAGAGAAGATTTTATGTGCAAGAGATGGTTGGTTGCAGCTGGGTCACTGACAATCTCCATGCGGGAATTCACACTCCTAATGAGACTCTTACATATTGATAGTTCACAGCTCCCTCAACTTCACACCCTATATGCGCTCCCTTGTCAAATTCCCAAAATGCATTTTGATTCAGGAACATCAGCTGGTAAAGCAACAGCCCCCCAAACAACAGCACATTCACAGATAGCCTGAGCTTGAAAACCAAACTTTTCTTCGAATTTTTAAAGACACAGTCTCAGCTTAAGTCAACTTCCTAAAGAATAAAGCAGGTGGCAAGTGTTAACACTTCATGTTTTCCTAAAAGTTGAGTAGAGAAAAAAAAATGTGAATCTGTTCCTTCACATCAATTTATGAGGCTTTGGCAATGCTGGGGGATAAAGCTATTGCTTCTGAATTCTGCCTAAGAGAATTCCCCTTTTTCCTCACCACTACTAGATTACCTGTTTTTAGACAGCACCAAAGGTATCTTTTCCAACGCCAGAGGGCAGCCCTTAAAAAAATCTGCAGTTAAGCCACAGTAGGCCAAACCAAGCCTGTAGGATCACAGATGGGTTAGTCAACTCAATCACAAGCATTCCCCTAATTTCCAGCAAGGAAACCTGCTGTCTCTCTAATGCACTGGTATCATTCCCCTGGGGCAAGGTCTCATTTCTCTGGGTGTCTTATTCATAGAAATATTATACTTTTTGGTAAATGCAAACGTAGGATAATTTTTTTTTCAGTCAAAAGCAATTCACAGAGTGGTTTGTTTAAAAGAGAAGGAGTGAGAAATCACTTTCTCCACATTTATTTTCCCAAGGTTTTTCACTCCTTTGCAGAATGAGATTCCAGCTTTGAGAGATATTAAGAAACCAGTAACCACGGGCCCCGTTGCCTGGAAACAGCCTGATTACAACCAACTCACTCAGCTACAAGGAAATTTTACCCGATCCTTTAGGACCATTTGTCAAGCCTTATTATGATGATAAAGAAAATTTATACTTTCGTAAAGCCTTCAAAAATTATTGCCATGAAACTCTGCAAAATCTGGGAATCTGCTTTGGGGAAAAAAATGGGAAATTAACGTGACCATACAGTGTCAAAAACTGACAGCCTAGACAAAATAAAGAAAAATTAGTTCAGGACCATGTGCAGAATTCAAAAATCAAAAATCCAAATCCAATGCTGAAGAAATAATATCTGGGAATTGTACTGTCTGCCAGGGGGGTTAGAAGCCAAGGCAGCCAGAAAGTCACTAATAAAGGTCATTTGTATTCTGTAGCAGCGCAGCTTAACTTGTACTTCCTTGTATCTCCAATGGGGAACTTTCAATTAGATGCTGCCATTAACAGCTGCTTTGAAACATACACCAGTTGGGCCTGTTGTGCCCTGACAGGTGGACAAGATTTGTCAGGAAAAGAACATGATATAAACATTGCAGAAGTTTAGTAAGTCTAAGAATGTCTATACAATTTTTTAAATCAATAATCATCTCAGAAAATAGGACCTGTTTTTTTTTTTTTTTTACTTTAGAGGAATAGGTTTTTTTTAAATATTTTATTTATTTATTTATTTATTTATTTATTTATTTATTTATTTATTTATTTATTTAAGAGAGAGCACACAAGCACAAGCAAGGGGAGAGGTAGAAGGAGAGGGAGAAGCAGACTCCCTTCTGAGCAAGGGAGCCTGATGGTGGGCTCGACCCCAGAACCCTGGGATCATGACTTGAGCGAAAGGCAGGCACTCAACCAACCGAGTCACTCAGCTGCCCTGAGAAGGAATAATTTTTTACAACCATATGAATGTGTGTATATATGTCTGCATGTATGTGTATATATGCATATGTGTGTGTAGAAATAATTTTTTTTCTTTCAAACATGAGTTACAAAGATGCATTGGTGAATCCTGGCTCCACCAAATGATTTTTCCTGCCATCTATCCATTCAGTTACATTAGACTTGGATACATCTCACAGGGTAGCTCAGATATGACCTGGGACTCCTCTTAATAAGGGCTTTGCCATTGCTTGGATTTATGATTAATTTCTAGATACATCTATTATATTCTGGCTGGTGATTAGAGATGCATAGTTCAGTGAAACTCAGCTATCAGCATTTTGAATTAATTTTTTTAATCTCGGTTATAGAAAATGAATTCAGTCTATTAACTGTAGGTAAATGTTCAATACTCTAGAGCAGGAGAGATTTGTGGAGAATGAAGTTCAGAGGCTCCTGTGATACATATAACTTCCAAAAAAAGGAAGGCCACCTGTAAATGCTATCTCGACTCTTTGTGCTCTTTAAACCCTATCAGAGCAAGACACAAGAATGTGATTTTCCACTTACAATGCCTAATTTGTCCTGACTCATTCTTGGTCATTGGTTGAGTTTCCCATAACTCAAAAGCCATCCCTTAAATACAGACTGATACACATATAGTGAAAAATTCTCTGGTACACAACCAGCTGGCCCAAGTAGGAAAGAACAGTCTATATAGTAAAATGCACCTGCATTGTGGCATTGTGGCTTCTCTGTCACATGTGGCATGAGGAGGTTAAACTCAGTGTCCTACAAACAGGGATCTCATGCTGCCAAATCAAGTGCATTTACTCGACAATATGAGAATAACACTTTCTTTTTGTGCTCTGTTTTTGACAAAAATTTATTAGTGAAAATACTAAATCTTAGTAACAAGCTACGGTACAACTACCTCACCTACTTCACTTCCTTTACCCATATAAGAATATATTTTATTTCTGTATTATAGTAATTTGAACTTTACAATATTTCAATCCTTCTTATCACCATTATGGTTAGCATCATCTCCTAATCCATGCTCTCTGGAAAAACTCACTCTCCTTATTCAACTCCTTCAAATTTAGCCCAAAGGATCTCTCTTCAGGTCTTATATTTTGCTTTGCACTTTAATTTGTAGCTCTTAACACTTATTATTAGTTTCTAATGAGACACAGAAAGGCTATAGGGAGTTAAATGTTTTCACAGGCAAACCTGTATTCCTCTCCCTTTTCAGGGGAGGGAAAAGGATAGAAACAGAAGCTGCCAGATAGAAGGCCTGAAATAAATGACCTGCACCACCCATAGCTGAATTCACCTCTTCTTCCAGAATGTTTCATAAGAGAGAATCAATAAAAGCTGAATCTGAAACATCGGTGCAGTGTAGTAGCTAAGCTCAGTGAGCTCCCAAGCTAATCCTGTGTTCTCAGAAGCTGTAAGTGCAAATCCCTTCACCTTTGTTCAGGGGGATGAGCTCACTACATAAATTGGCCTGTTTTTTGACCTCAAATTCCAGGTGGGACAGGGTTGGGGGTGGCAGAAGCAATGAGAGGGAGGATTTCCAGGCCATTTGTTCTAAACTGAGGTACTTTGGCAGAAGGAAGGACAAGGTCTAGTTTCCATGGCCCTGAGCTGAGTCACACAGCTGGAGTCACACTCTGCTCGACACAAATGTCTTTTGCTCACCCACAAGCAACACAAAGACTGCAAAGAACACTGCCAAAGAACAAGCCAAGTGCCAGTGGCCGTTCTCATTATCTAGGCTAACTAATAAGGTAACCCCATACAACCTGCCTACTAAATTAACATTCATAGCAATTTTTCTTTTTTTCTATGCTATTGATTAATATATTCATTAAATAAGAATGAAGACCAAAATCGTCGGTCAGTATTTTTAATTATACAGAATTTAAAAAAAAATTATGTAATGTTTGTTCTTTTTAATGATTATGTTGCCTTAGGGAAAAATACTCATTGGAATATTTAAATTCCATCATCATCCCCACAAAAGTATCTATTTAAAAGAGAGAGAGAGAGATATTAAGCTTGCTAAAAAGCCCCTAAATATCTGCACTTAACTGAAATAAGTAGTTGGAAGCATAAAATTAAACACATTTTAGATGGGTTGATTTTTGGACATTTAATACAGCTGAATAATATGACTGTCATCTTATTTCAATTTCTTTAACCTTGTAGAATTCTCTGAAGTAGCACTAAACAATAAATACTGCATGCATGTCACACAAAAACGTAAATGTTTATATTTAAGGCTCTATTTTAGCTGATTGTGTATTTCCCTTGAAAGTAATTTTTTAATAAAATAATGCTCAAGTAATTTCTACTACATGTATGGCATATGTTACTCAAAAATTAAATATCATGAAGGAAATTGTAATTACTTCAAAATGGTATATAATCAACTGATTAGAGCCATGCATTTAATATGTGTTTTGTAATTCCAGCTTTTATAAGAATCTTGGCTTGGAAAATCAAACCATTAAACTGCATTGGAGCCCTGATGACTCAAGTCCTTGTTCCTGATGAAAGCATCCAGACAGTTTGAATGTATCACTTGCTTCTCATCCATAAATAGTTTCTTACCATTTATGAAATCCTTGTTATGATGTCAGCTATTATATAGCATATTTTCTTCTATCTTTAATCACCAATGAAATTTCTAAACTACCTAATGCTGTCTAAACTAAAACAAGCAAATAAAAGCAAAAGTACAAAATACCAAGCACAACTTGATACATTTACTCATGCCTGTTGATTACATATTTTTCTTCTCTTGCTTTGTCTTCACTATTAGTATAAAAATTCCTAAGTGTAAGAATGTTGCCTCCTCATTCCTTACCCCATCCTCAGCTGTAGCATAAATAAAATAAAATATAAACAGACAATATAATTCGCCTCATTATAGCTCCAAGATGGTCTGATTTCCTGTGTGGTAAAATGTTTCCACTTCCTCATTTCAATCTCCACCCAAGCCAATTGGTAATATAGTCTAGAGAGTCCGTTAATACAAGCATCCCAGATGAATAGGATTCTTAAACAATGACAGAGAGTAGTTCTTTATCCTGTGAGGCCCCAGAGGACAACGAAAATCTCAGCAATACTGTATTTCTTTTGCTGCTGCTGTACCATTCTAACAATTTTTTCTCCTCTGAGATAATCTCATCCTGTCCTTTGATTTGTATTTCTCAACCACCTGATGAATTTAGATTCTATAAAGATTTCCTCCAACTCATGTCCTATTGTGATCTGAAAAACTATTGTTAACAATGACATGTTAGAGTTGTCATTCCATTAACATATGCTTTGAGAATTCCTAAATCCCCATATTTATGACTTAGAGAATAACTAGCAAAACTATGAAGACTATTTATTGAGCTTTGCCTTTAAAGATACAAGGGCAGGGACACCTGGGTGGCTCGGTGGTTGAACATCTGCCTCAGCTCAGGTTGGCTCAGGGCCTGATCCCAGAATTCCAGGATCAAACCCTGCATTGGGCTCCCCGTGGGGAGCCTGGTTCTCCCTCTGCCCCTGTCTCTGCCTCTCTCTGTGTCTCTCATGAATAAATAAATAAAATATTTAAAAAAAAATAAATATACAAGGGCTGATACACTAGTGGACACTGTCAGAGTTCTGCCCATGTTGTCAATACCAACTACAGAGAGAAGACTCCCCAAGTAATCATTTAATGAATAAGTTGAAAGGAAAATCAAAATAGTTTTCATTCACCAAAAACATACATTTGTACTTTTTTCTCAATTCAAACATTTTGTTTGGCATTTGGTGTCTTTATAAACTCTTGTTTAACTCTTCCAGGAAAACATCCCCAAGTTCACTCAGGGTGATTCTTTTCTATTGGAATGGGAACCATCTCTAAACACACATTTATGCATTGTTTAATTGGGTGTGATATGGTTGTTGGCATTGTAATAGAAAAACTTCACAGTCTTTGACCTCTAGATGCTTGAAATATAAGATAAAGTAAATATTCCAAAATATTACTGTGGAACCAATGCAAAATGGGCCATTTAAAATAATACTATGAACAAATCAACTGACGTTTTGACATTTCTGAGAACAATGTATGTCCCTTCAAATTTTAGCTTCTGTTGGATCATTAGGCACAAGTTTGAACAATTCCAAGAAAAACTTAAAAACAAAAATTGGATATAAAATATCAAGGTTTAAAAACATATTTTAGAGAATGATTTGCTTAATAAAATTATTTTGTGTACACATTTAAAATAGCATATTTTTTCTACTGGATTCAAATGGATTAAAATATGTTATTATTTCAACAGAAATTTGACATGGATTCAGGATTTGTTAGTAATGCCAAGGATGGACAAAAGGAGGAATTTCTTATGCTAATTTCTGATCCATTATTTTTAAATATTCATGTTTTTTAAAGTGCTGTATCCAGCTTTTGAACCGCTAGTGGGAACTTCTCCATTTGATTAAACATCCCTGTGTATGAATAATTGGACAAAAAAGCTTTTATACCAAACCCAACATGCAAACAGACACACAGAGTAAATCCTCATACCAACAGACATTTCACGTAAAATGATTAAGAACATCCAAGTGAAGCCCATATTTCATTAGTATGGAGCGACTTCCACAAGTCCCCAGGCCACTTGCAGTTATAACTCTTAAGACAAGTTTTTTCTTCTGAGGCTGAAGTCCTGCCACATTACAGTGTCAGAAGCCAATATTCTTCAGCCAGTGTCCACCAGTCCTACTCCCATGCAAGAAACTGTGACACAATCTACTGCTAGGTCTTAAAACACATAAATCTTTGATTGCAGTGTATAGTTAAGTGACCATTTTTTTTTCTTCTTATGTCTGCCTAAGAAAATCTGCCAGTTTTCTCCCATTAGAATTGGCTGGCAAAAAAAAAAAAAAAAGAATTGGCTGGCAAAGTTAGGAGGTCATCTGCATGCTTGTAGACAAAGGTAACCATTTCAAACGATGTAAACATTATCTTCTGATGAATATTTATTTTCTAAATACACAGAGTAAAGATCCAGTTATTCTTATTGGGTTGTACATGTTGCTAAAATTAACTGCCAGGAAAAGCCTCCAAGAGGTATAATGCCTTTTTATAATATTACTTTTAATTTCTTTTAGAAAATGGGATATGAGGTTTAAATGGGTCAAAGAAAATCAAGTAAAAATACTTATGGTATATATACAAGTTTTCATAGTCAAGTGCCTAAAAGCAAACATTTTGAGATTAGTTTACTATGTACCAGGTTAGTAAGGGAACCTTTCGGAAGACAGAGCCTTGATTTTTGCAATGGCTTATAAATTGATTGATAAGTTCCTGGTAACATTTAACGAGCAGAATTGCTTTGGGGCTCAGCCCATGTTGACTACCACTGGCTATTCTGCTATTTTAGAAGCCAAGTACTGTAGAAACAAAAGCATTCCAATCTGTATCTGGTTGTCTGGCATTACACGAACATCAGAAGAATATATTAACGGAAAAATGTCAAATACTTGACATCCCTATTAAGGAAAATACAAAAGAAAATATTGCATGCTATCTAAATATCTTAAAAGGCTAAGTTCTAACTGATATAAATCCTCGAGGGTCAGAAAAGCAGCATGATGAAATAAAGAAAATATAGTGGACTGAGAATTAGGTCTGGTACAGGTCAAACACATTCTGAGTCTAGTTTCTTCAGTTGTTAAAAGGGGGTACTAAAGTTGCTCTACTGACCTCTAGTTTATGACAAGGATAAAAGCCTGAATGTGAAAATGCTTTAAAATGTAGACAATTTAACAAAGATATCGGATAATACCATATCATCTTCATTTTTCTGACAATCTTGCCACAGGTTTCTGAACAGGACTGGGGTACTGAGTCATTAATAACATAATTGGGGAGAAGACAGTAGTTTTTAGTCATCTCATTTTTTTTTTTTTTACACCTGATGAGTTTCTGAGATACAATCAGTCACCAAACTCCTCAGACACATTTAGCAGCAGCAGAAGCAGGTGCCGCTGACAATCATGTCTGATTCTGCAGGGACTGAAGGTATAAAAACAATGAATCATTACAGGTGCGTCTGCCTCTCTTCATTCAAAGGACAAAATGAAAAGAAAATGAAATTCACCAAGCCCAATGTTTTTAAAACAAAAAGAAAAGAGATCAACTAGGAAAGACTTTTCCCGCTAATTTGTAGAAGCAGAATTCAGTTATCATTTAGTGATTGTTTTTTCATAGTCTGCTACTGTGCTAGGTGTTGTCCCAGATTATGAGTCCTGCATAACTTCAAGAAAAACATGGCTTAATAACAGAATATGGGACATAATAATGGTATACAACTAATTCCATTTTCAAGTGGAACCTTGGTGAAACAAGGAGTAAACACCAAAGGCTACTAGAATTAACAAAAGAAAGGTGGCAGGATATTTTATAAGGTTTAAATAAAAGCAGTAAAGAAGATGGCATTTGAAATAGCTAAATGACTCGGATTTTAGCAGGAGAAATATCAGTGAAGACAAAAAACTTGAAAGATGGATATATTCAACATTGAGAAATTCAAAATGTTTTAAGAATATCCTGCTACAGAATCCCTTTTCTCTTACACTTGCACGTACTTGTACAAAGTGCTCATGTTCATTAGTTACAACAGGTGATGTGGATAACCTAAATTTTTTTTAAAGTCCTTTTCAACTGGCAAATAGTACAGTTGAGTTGATATTGATTAAAAAGGTAACGTTTTATATTTCATGCAATACATGGTTTTAGAAATATAAAAAATGCAAATGTACAGAGTGAAGATCACATATAATCCTATCGCTCATAGCTGTTTACATTTTGCTATATGTCCTTCAAGATTACATCTGAAGGTCTAGCCATAGTGATTATAGTCGACAACATTATAAACAGTTTCCAAGAGTCTAGATCTGAATTGTTTTCAACACAAAATGGTAATCATGAGACATAATAGAGATATTAACTAATGCTACAGTCCCTGTCATATTGCAACATATAAATATGTCAAATCAACACTTATACACTTTAAAGTTATAAAATATTCTGTATCAATTATATCACAGTAAAAATATTGCAATGGTGAAAAATATTGCCTTTAGGTGAAAAATATTGTCTTTATATACATAAACATTTATAATAAAAAAATACAAACAATATACATATATGGCTCTGTAATGTGCTGTTTTCATTTCTCAGTATAGCTGAATAACTTAACATAGCATTAAACACTCTGTGGCTCCCTAGTATACGATTATGTGGGTTGTCCATTAGTTAATTTTATTAGTTTCTACTATTCCATATCCAGGTCACTCTTATTTCTTATGTGAATAACAATGCCATGAACATCTTTTTAGATAAATCATTAAAACCTCTGATTACCTATTTAACTAATTCTAAAATTACAATTACTTGGCTTTTTGATAACTGCCTTCCAAAAGAGTTATTCTAGTTTTCATTCCATCATCAAGCATTAGCCTTACTCCAATAAGATTTCCTAAATATTGGATATTTGAATTTTAACCATCTTTTGCTATTCAATATGTGAAAATAACATTTTATTTATTTTCCTAATCTTTAAGTTCCTTTTTTTAATACTAAGTTTAACATTTTACAATGCATTGATTACATTTTGTGTGTGTGATACGACTCATCCTCCACTGAAATATAGTAAGTCCACTTTGGGTGCTTTTTCATCTTTAATTTTCCTGTGACTGATTACTGGGTTTCTTCCACTTCACTACTTGTAATATTCAGCTCATATTACCCTTGGAAATATGCTTGGATTCAGGATTTTGTGCATACTTAGTGACAAGGAATGTCCAGGCTCTGAGATTAACCAATTTGAAAGCCAACAAGTTAATCTGCTACAGTGTTATAAATGCTGGTTGAAGACTACAGATTCCTAGATCAGAGGTGAAGAACAGTTCATTACTAGAGAATCAGTATTTTTTGGTGCTTATTCTATGATTCCCATTTTCCATAGAATAATGCAAAGAATGCTAGAAGCCACCAGCATGTGTAGTAGGTGATGTTCAAGGAGGGGAGCTCTGAGCTTAGTAAGCATCAATAATTTATAACGGGCAGTAAAGGTGCCTGCCCTTTGCTCCAAAGCAAAATATTATCTTTATTATACTGGACAATATGTATGCATGGAGGGAAACCCATAGATATAATCTATGTTCCAAGAACATTCATGATAAAACATTCTTGAAATGATAGTCTGGAAAAAAGGGCAGTCAGTATCTTACTATGCAAGAGATACAGAGGTTCAAAGGATTTATGGAAAACTGTGTCCAAACACTTATTCCTGAATATGCAGAAAGACAATAAAATTTTTTTGCGACAGAAGGAAGGAGAGTGAATCAGGGGCATTCAGCATTCACACTTTCTTCTCAATTTAGCTCCGTGTACCATCATAACAATAACACATTAGCATAAAGAAAATAAATGAGGGGTAGGTCCTGGTTAAACTGATTTTTGAAAAATTGGACTTCCTAAAATGGTTAAACAGACAGTGGATTTTTATCTTATAAAACAATTCTCTATGGGCTTCTTTAAATGTCACGTACTCCCAACATGATTAGAAGACAAGTTAATCTGAAATTTTTTTTAACATGTTTGTTAAGAGGGTGTGCTAAAGACCAAGCTTCCTCAGTTCAAATCTGGCTCAGTGTACTTGATTAAGTTACTTGGTTAAATTCCTTCTGCTGTAAAAATGGATTACTGATGGATATCAACTACATTCTCATAGAGCTGGTGAAATGTTTGACTGAATCAAGGGATATGTATTGCTTTTGATGGTGTCTAATACATAGGAAATTCTCAGTAAATGTTGGTCACCATGATTCTATTCTTACCACCTAAAATGAGGTCATTAAGTAAATATACTCTCTTCTGCTCGTTTATCCTCTGTGTACAACTAACTACAAGACATTTTCTTTTCTTAATTTGGAGGGTAAATGCTACATAAAATAAGCTTTACAAAACTAACTCCAATAAGAAATGGATATGGTTTCATTCGTATGAGTTATTTCTAAAATTGAAAGAAAAATATTAAGAAAAAGATGCTGAGTTCTTTAAGGTTGGTTGTATTGTCTATGAGAACCTCTTTTATTTCTATACTTCTGTGTATTGTGCTAACAAAGAGCCATGAATATTAATAAAAATTAATTTGTAGAGTTTGTAAAGCTCTATAACATAGTATTCACTTATATATAACAACCTTGGAAGCACAGGGAGAGAGTCCTAAAAATGTTTCTGAGGGTACAGAAGGCTGCGTGGCCTTCCTCTCCAGCATTTAATCACTATTCCTCCCTGGGTAAGAGTTGGTTCTATCTATCATCTATCTATCTATCTATCTATCTATCTATCTATCTATCTATCATCTATTTATTTATTTATTTTGAGTTGGATCTTTTAAATCTGATACCAGTGACTCTGGTCCTTTTCAGAAGACTCTGAACTAGAAGGAAAAGGCTATAGTTGAAGAAAAAGTGGTGAACAAAGAGGGGAGCTAACTAACAAATAATGGCCATTGAAAAGGCAAAGCCACTGAACAATTATGAGGGGAAAAATGATTTGTGCAAACGAACATAAACATTTGTAATAGTTCTACCTTATTTCTGAGACTTGCACTTTAGAGATGTAGAAGGAATTTGTTTCCCTTCCACCATCACCCTATTTTATTATTATTATCATGCCCATTTTACAGATGAAGAAACCAAATTATGGAGAAATTATCTGATTTGTTCAAGATCAGGCAGGCAGTAAACAATGGATCTAGGTCCTGAATCCCGGTATTAATTTTGTTTTCATTATATTATAGTGCCTCTGTTGACCCTGAATTCCAGCCAAGTTCTTATTCCCCTAAAGCCTACATTACAAACCACTGACAATTCTCAGCCAACCCAACTATCGAATAAAGAATAGTCTCATCTCCTGGTTCTAGCCAGTACAGGGATGCTGTTAAATTAGTGATATAGCTGATGCTCTTGGTTGCAGGGGATCCTTCTGTTAATTCTGGCACCTGCTGGGGTTTTCTTAAGCTCTTATTCTATGATATTTTAAACTATTCAGCTGTACTCCTGGCTAAGCCCATATCCTAGGAGAATAAAACAAAATCAGAGATCAGCCTGTTCTTTGTATTTTGTCCTGGACACTCTTATTTTCTGACTCCTCCAGATAAATCACAGGTGCAGCTACAAATCTATGGGGAGAAGAGATGACACAAGTTCTATTTGAACAGCATTCCCTGCCGTCTTTTCCACAGTGTAACCACCATTCACAGTGAGTTGTTATTTAGAACATTTTTCTCACTAATACATTAGCTACATAAATCACTTCATAATATACATAACGGTTTATTGCTCTTCACACATAAGCATGGTACTTCTTTCCAAGGGCAGGATAACTCATGCTGAACCACCAGTCTCCCACAGACATATTCATACTCCTTTATTTTTCCTTTGACAGGAATCATAGGACTAGGTACCTATGGTTTGTGGACAGGGTATCTGATATCATGTCACCTTTTCACATAGGAAAGCAAACTGGTAGTAACCTAGTCTGTTCCATATTCTTAACTCTGCATCCATTATTTACCCTGCCCCATATTTGAAGATTACTTTCCATTTTCTCAAAGGTACATGTAACATATATTCAAGGCTTCACACAATCAGGTCAAGCAGGTCTCCTGCTAAGATCTCAAATCTAGGTTTTTCTAGGCAAAAACCTAGAAAATGACATCTAGGTAATACTGTCGAGGTTGGGTTAGTGGAGTATTAGTGTGTATGTATCCGACAGAGAGAAAGAGTATGTGTTGGGGAGAGCGAATGTGTGTGTATGTGTAGTTGTCAGTGTCAGCGAGGGAAAGACATTGGCTAATCTGATTGATCTATTGAAAGTTTCCTCAACAAATATATGATTGGGTATCTACAATTTATTAGGCATTGTGCTAAGTAATGAATTACAAATAGACTCTGACATTGAAGAAATTCTTTGTTACATTTTAGTCAAAGAGTCAGATGCAGAAACAAATGCTTTTTACTATATCATCATAAATACCATGATATAAATGTGCACAGAGCACATTTGTGAGCAGACAGAAGAGTTACTTGATTTCTGAGAAAAAAAAAATTCTTGAAAATGTGGTAGTGGATACTATGCATGCATGGGAGTGACCCTGGAAAAGAAGAGTTCCAGGTAGAGGAAACTGAGGCATGGAAAAGCATGATGAGTACAAAAAAGTACAGCAATTTATAATCACTAAGATTTAAAGCATGGGACAAGCAGTGAGTGGTAGGGAATAAAGCTTGAGATAGGTTATGATAAAGAGATCATGGAAGACCATGTATGTTACCACAAAGCTTGAAATTTAACCTGTAGGTTATTAGGAAATATCAAAAGGCTTTAGGGTTGAGTGTGGCAAAATAATATTTGTTTTTAGGTAGGATTGTGAATGATGAAATAGAGTTAAGGTCATTAGCAGGGAATACATTACGAGATTAATGGAATAGGGTCCAATAGATATGATGAAGGCCTTGGTAAGGGTTAGAGTAGTAGCGAGAACAGGAGGCCTGTCATGGGACAGCTATCCATATTGAGATCCTCGCTCCTGGGACACATGAAAGGGACACCTATCAGAGGGTGTAAGAACCAAATTCTGTGCCCCACAAATTCATACATTGAAGCCCTAACTTCTGTTGTGACTAAAGTTGAGATAGGGTCTTTAAGGAGGTAATTAAATTGATGTCATAAGGGGTGAGAAGAGTCCCTGAATACACTGGTATTCTTATAAGAAGAGGAAACAGCATCAGAGTCCATTATCCCCACTCGGTTTTCCCCTCTGACTCCCTCTCTACTTCCCTCCGTGCGTGCGCACGCACACACCCACACACACCCACACACACACACACACACACAGAGGAAAGACCATATGAGAACATAGCAAGAAGGCAAGTCTCCGTGAGTCAGGAAAAGAAGTCTCAACAGAAACTAACCCTGATGAGTGCCTTGGTATTGGACTTCTGCCTTTAGAACTGTGATAAAGTCAATTATTTTGTTTAAGGCACCTACAACCCTGTGGTATTTTGTTATGGTGACCACAGCAGACTAATGCAGAGTGTTTTGTAAGAAAAAAGTAAAAGTAGCAAGGTAAGCAAAGTCCCGAACTAGCAGAAACTCTGAGGTAGAAAAGTTCACAGAATAGAGGAAGCTTTCATTTGTTAGCTTCACAGCATTGAAATAGAGTACACTCATGAGTATCTTGTACAAGTTCTAGCACAAAGGGCCATAGAGATTTGTTTCTGAGGAGACAGTATTCTGGAGTGGTGATTGGATCAGCCACACAGTTGTCCAACTACTATTGTATCCTGGTCTCTATTTTCGTTCCTGGAGGCTGTGTCACAGCCAAGGCTGTTTCTTGTACGACTTGATTCCCAGTGTGGTGTAAGAGCTATGCCCCTGCCTCTCTCTGGAATCAACTGGAGCAGGCCTTTTCACTTGCACTCTGCAACTGCCAAATAAAAAAGTGGGAAGGAGAATTCAAGTCAGGATGAGCAGAGCGGAGATAATGACTACAGACTGACTCAAGAAAGCTGGGGAAGTGATGTTAGTAATCCAAAGATTTTGTAGAAAATATAAACTTTTTATTTTAGCAACCTGGTTTCTAATATTGAAAAAACATGCACATAATGAGAGCCATCTATGTAACACAAAACGTGTGGCATGAGGCTGGCTCTAAATGAAGAGGGACTCTTTAAAAATGACACTACAAAATCTGTTTTTATTCACCTCTATAACAAATTGGCTCAGTTTAAATGCCAGGCTATAAAAGGCTTCATCCACATTCTCAATACCTACCGATTTTGAGAAAAGAAATGAAGGAAAGCTCTTAGTGCACTTTTTTTCAGCACCTGCCAACATGGTGCCTGGGTTTTCGGACAGAATTTCATAAATGGAACAAATGAAGAATAATGATCTTTCCTTTACCTCTGTGCCATTATAGCCCCATCAAGCCGAAGACAAGTAAGATTATAGGATTTAGACAGTCCTTGTAGAGGAATTGGCAAGTAGATTATTCTTCTGCCTGCTTAAAAATAGTTTCAATTCTGATCTGAGGCATATCTGTGTGTGTGTGTGTGTGTGTGTGCGTGTGTGTGTGTGTCTGTGCATCTGTATGACATAGAGAGAGACATACAGAGTTTCTGAGGCAGATTCCCTCCTTTTGTTTTCCACATTAACACACTCCACCTGTGCTTTTAACATCCAGATGCTATCATATTTTAATTATACTGATTAATGTCTATGTAAGAATTACAAATGGTAAACCAACCTTCCCTCAAATTAGGCAAGTCAATCTGTTTAAAAGCAGAACAGTGAAATAGGACACCAGGCTAAAATCATAGAAGAGATGGAAATGTCTTCATTTGTTTTTGTTTGTGTGCTTTTAATTAAAGGTGACAGAATGGCCTTTGCTACCAGTGCAGCAAGCGTGATGTGCAAAGATGAATGCGTTTACAGCTGTAGGTAGTGTTGCTATTTTAACATTATTACTCTCACCGTTGGGAAAACATCTGTGGAAAATAAGAAGAGGGGGAGTTATCTTAATAAAACTGAGAAGAGACGTTGAAAGAAATGCTGCTGTCTCCATCTTTGGAGAGTTTCAATCATTTTGACCAGATATTCCAATAACTCTGAAATATCTCTTAGTGTATCCAAAGTCTCTCTCCAGTGCATCTCTGGCACACTTCTTTAGGAAAACACAAAGTAAGAAAACAAAACACCTCCATTATAATGTACCATGTAATTTAAAGTAAAATCATTTTCTCCCTGACCACACCATGATTTAATGATTTTCCCCGAGTAAGGGCATTTGTGAAGCGGAGGATGAGGAGTGCCTTTGGCACTGGTGATCTGCCCTGAAGCATTTTGAATCCATGATTTTCAGTTCTAAGAATGGAGATCTCTCCACTTCTCAGGGATGTCACAGGATTAAGTGACATAATGCAGATGAAAGTGCCTTGAATATTTCTGTATACTAATCTACGGTGAGTTTGTACAGATAAAGATCCCAAAATATTTTTGTGCTCCAAAATATGAGGAAGTAAATGCTGCTTTTTCATTCAGGTATTTTATCTTATCTGCATCACTGCCTTCCCCACTCTTTACACACTATTTGCTAAGAGCTTTCCATTTAGAGTGCATCAATGTCATGTAACAATCCCACACTAAACATGTTTATATGAGCCTGATGCTAGTGTATAAGGACAAGGTCATCGGTTTTGGGTAACTTATATGATATCACAGGCTCTCGTTTCCAAGATATCTACTACTGATGAAGTGTGTATGAGTGTGTATGTGTATGGGATGGGGGTAGAGAGAGAGAGAGCGAGCACAAGCACACAAGGACGAGGGCACACACCTTTGACAATGGCTCCTCAAATCAAATTCTGAGAATAACATAGAAATTTCAACCTAACAGTGATGGTATGCATGGTAGTTATCTATTGTGTGGCTAATATGTGTCCTATCTATAAGGAGATTATAATATACAAGGATAGAGTTTCCTGGGTGGCTCAGTCAGTTAAGTGTCTGACTCTTGGTTTCAGTGCAGGTCACAAGATCAAGCCCTGCATCAGGCAATGGGCTAGGTGCAGAGGTTGTTTCAGATTCTCTCTCTCCTTCCTTTTCTCCCCCATTCCACTTGCACACACACTCTCTCTCTAAATTAAATGAATAAATTAATAAAGATTTAAAAAACGTCACTATACGAGGATAAAACAGACAAGTAGATTCAGCAATTACCATATAAGAACAAGAATTAAGGTAATTAAAGGCTTGAGCGGTCATAGAAACTTTGTCAACAAAGGCATTACATAAAAAATAACTCTTTGATGGAAATAGGGAGATAGAAAGGTTGAGGGAATGGATAAGTATGAATTCAAAAGTGGGGAATGGGATAGAAGAGAAAAAGAACATTACAGGCAAAGGGATAGCTTCTGTAAGGTCTGCAGGTTAATTTTCTTTTTAAATTTCATACATTCCAGAAAGGCTGAAGTTTTAAATCATAATTTACATCTTTTGTACGTTTTCATATTTTCCTACATAAACACAGATAGCCACATCTTTCTATACCTAACTGCATGGATCTAAAACCTAATTCCTGGCTCCCATGTCCTCTCCATACAGGCAAGAAAAGCCAAATACAACATGGCTGTGACATCTAAAAAGGCTTCTATTAAATGCAACCATGAAATGATAGGGTTTAACAAAGATTCATTGAAGTTTCATCTTGCAAGCACAATGCAAGTTTAAATAGATTCCAGCTCCATTCAATCTCAGCTACAGGGCAATCACAACTGTAACTAACTCCTACGTCTTTCATCTTTTGACAATGAAATTAAAATATTGCTTCATGCTACAGAAGGAAAGAATGATCTAAAATAAATAATCCCAAAGTTGAAATAAAACTGAAAATAACAGCAGTGCCTCTCAGAGACAGTGGGCGGCAATGTTAATGAATGGAAGCTTTGCATACAAATAAACACATTGATTTTAAAGGAATATGGGAAGAAGATAAAGGTAAACTATGGACAGCAGGGGATCCCTGGGTGGCTCAGTGGTTTAGCACCTGCCTTTGGCCCAGGGCGTGATCCTGGAGTTCCGGGAAATCCCACGTCGGGCTCCCTGCATAGAGTCTGCTTCTCCCTTTGCCTGTGTCTCTGCCTTTGCCTCTCTCTGTGTCTCTCATGAATAAATAAATAAAAATCTTAAAAAAAGATATGGACAGCAGATAGTTCAAAGTCGAAGTCACAGCCAACCAAATTAGGTAAAAAGAAGTAATTATTTTCTAAAAGAAGTGGTACATAGGGAAAGTACTGAAGAAAACCGTCATTCACCTGAGATACTAATTTACAGAATAAGAATCAAACTTGGACTTTACTATACATGGTGAGATGCAGAAGGATCATTTTAGAATATTACATTTCCCCTGCTCCTAGTCTGAATGGACAGAAAAACACTGAGTCCTAGGTTTTTCCAAATTATATTCCTTAAAGTGAATGAATAGCTCTATGAATTAAGGCAGGATAAATCCTTTTTCAGCCTATCGTTACCTGTTTCTGTACTACTGGTAAAGACATTCTGGCCTCCTATACTTGGGTAAACCTGGTCCTTTGGTTTTTCCTACCATGTTGGCCACGAAGCAACCACCAAAGAATTGGATTAACTGCTTTTAACTTTATTTAACCCTCATCATCCTCAGACAAAAACCAGTCCTATTTGTCCCATGGCTTCCTAATTATGAAACACTCCCATTCAGTTGTTACACACTCTGTTCATCCTCTGTTGGGAATCTAATCTCAACCCAAAGAAACTTAGTGATATGTAGAAGTGGCAGCTGCTTTAATAATTCAGTAGACATGATGATCTCTTATATTACTTGAAGTCTGCCTTCCCATGGGCAGTTCCTCTTTGGATTTGGATCCCCCAAATCACCTCAATTCCTGGCCACTCATTCTCCTTTACCTAAATAAGAAATAAAACCAAAAACATTAGAGACAGGCTATCTCAAGGAGTTAATATACTGCCCACTAAGAAAAATGACTTCACTGATCCTTCAGAACAAACTCATAGAGTAAAATACATACTAGTTCCTGATTTTTGAGCTTTCCTGTTTGGAATAATTTTTCCAAAAATGACAAAAATGCAACAGATACTACATAAAAACAGTAACTGAAACTCAATTTATGTTGCTACTTCTTTCAGTAGTAAATGCAACCAAAATAAAACAAAAACAAAAACAACTCTCAAAAGCGAGGCATGCACTAAGAAGAAAAGCTTTGGAGAGCTAGACTCTGTACTTCACAGCAAAATGTGGATATAAACGCTTTACTAACAGTGGAATTGGAAATTGGAGAAATTCCTTTGTGGGATAGAAACAGTCTAAATACTACAGCAGATTCCAAACTTTTTGCTTTGAAAAATCCCAGCTTTGCCTGTACAGCTCTCCTTCACGCAGGAAAGATGTGGTCTTCCGTCCCGGGGAGAGTAATGGCTAGGCTTCTCAACTCTCGTAACAGAATGTCAACAGCACCATCTGCTCATCTGGCTTCCAAAGGATGCATATGGATTCATCTTCTCGCCCAGATTCTCCTCTCGCTTTGGGGCTTTTCCCTTCCGTTTGGTCCTCGGTGTGCATTCCTAAGTTTGCCAAATGCACACTGGAGGCCACTGAAGGCTCTTTGCTGAAGAATACCTCAGTGATGAATTGAATCCTTATCTATTCAGAAGGTTTTCTTAAAAGAAAAAATTCTCTGCAGCATATTCAACTGGCACAACCCCAATTATACTCCTCTGACTGTGGCAATTTAGAAGTTATTCCAAAATTAAGACCTTTGTTCATAAATACTATTTGCTTAAAAATTAGAATTATACCCTTTATATCAAATAACAATTTCCATGTGTCTTTAGATCTGCTTGTATTAATTGAAACAGTAGGGTCAGGGTCTCATTAGTCTTTCAGAACCACAAAGAAACCTCTGGAAGCAAACATTTCTGTTGTTGTTTCTGTTCCACATAGGTTTAAAATGTGCTCTGAAAACACAATCCTGTCACAACTGAAATGTGGGTGGGCATTATGCATAATTAAATGAGAGTGAAGAGAGCATTACAAACTAAAGAAACAGAAAAATTTCTTAAAGAATGTATAAATTCCAGTCCCATTTGAAGTATAGTTCTTTGGAAGAATGTTAGGGTCTTTACAACTAATTAGCTGAGTGACTTTGGGCAAGACATAATCTCTCTAGAGATTTATGTAAAATTAGAACTATGTGTGAGAAAACTGAAGTTTGGAAGGATGAAAAGTAATTACAAAGTAAAGAAGTTGAACATAAATCTTGAACATGATCATTAATTGAGTGATAGAAGAAAAATAATAAAAATATCATTAATCTTTGTTTAATTTTCTATCTTCTCCCACAAGATTCCAAGCCCATGAGATCATATATATCTTGGTCATCATTTTATCTTCTACGTAATACAGTGCCTAGTACAGTGCAGATTAAAAAACTGGAGAAAAGACTAAATAGGTTTTAACTATCTCATCTGGTATTATAATATCATGATGATTCTGTCTTTCAGCTCCTTGCTAATAAAATAGATACACTACATACTTTCTAACATAAATATGGGAAGGAATGACATTGGTGATCGCTGAGTATGTAAAAAGAGGTTAGGTCTTGCATAAGAAATAAATTTCTCAAAATATTATTAATGGAAAAATAGGTATAAACTTCAATTATACTGAAAGCAGAGACTTGTATCACAAAAAAGGGTCAATGGTTAGTTAAGAATCAAATGAAATAAAAATATAATATTTTATCTAAAAAATTCAATTTAATGAACATAAATTACAAAAGTAAAATTTCTCAACAATTCAAATTATAGATACAATAACAGTTTTAAATAAGAAAAAAATAAAACGTAAACAAAGTTAAGTGACTTACCCAAAGTCACATGAACTGTAAGCAGGAAAATGGGCATTTGAGTCTTGCTACCATAGTTCTAAAGTTGGCCCTCTTTCTTGTATATATCTCATATTAAATGACAGTCTACCAACCACCAGATATTGAGCTGAACACTCCTTGGGTAGGAAGACAAACTTTTTTAAAGATTTCATTTATTTATTCATAAGAAGCTCACAGAGAGAGGCAGAGACATAGGCAAAGGGAGAAGCAGGCTCCCCACAGGGAGCCTGATGTGGGACTTGATCCCATGACCCCAGGATCCCGCTCTGAGCTAAAGGCAGACGCTCAACTACTGAGCCACCCAGGCGTCCCAAGAAGACAAATTAAACATTGGCTTCAATTAATGAGAACTGTTTCCCTCTACTAAGTGTAAATAATACACTTTGGAAATGTAATGTTATGATTGTTATCAAGAAGAAACATCAAAGTATTTAGAGGTCTAACATCTATTTATAATGAAATAATTGTGGAAAAACCAACACAAATAAACTCCTTAAGATCAATGCTTAATGAAAGCCCATAATAGTTAACAGTATAAGTAAAAATTCATGATTTTCAATGGTATGGGAATGTCCAGAGAAAGAAATCATGTCTACATAAGACAGAAAGTTTATGTCTCAGTTGTGTGGTCATCAATGAAGTATTAATATTCATTGAGTCAAGACTATTATTCCTCAGCTTTGACATCTTCATTTTCAGTGGGGGGTAGAAGAGCCATCTTTGATTCAAGGTTCCACTTAGCCTTCACTAATGGTAAGAAAGGGAGCTGAGCTGTATGAGATAATCCTTCATATGAAAGCAGAGATCCAAAGGTAGTAGAACTTTCACTCATCAGAAACCACTACACTAAAACCTAAAAAAAAAAAAAAAAAAAAAAAAAAAAATCTGAAAACCTTCATAATGCCCCCTTGTTTATTCCCTGATTTTATTACCATGGGAATTAGCATAAAATCTTCCAAGTACAAAAGAGTTTGTTCTTTCAAATATATAAAAGAAGAGGCAGCTGAAGAGACTTTACCTTGTTTCACACCAGAAGATAAACAAAACTCAAAGGACCTACTGGATTAGGGTACTCACTGTATGAGAGGAAAATACCCTATATTCTTGGATTTCTGGACAAGATAGAAAGACGAGTGCATAAAAGAATCTAGAAAATCCCCCAAAAGGCCCTGAGACTGAGCAGCAGAATTATCCAAGATGACTTACGTGCAATAGGTCTGTTTTTGTTGTTGTTGTTTGCTTGTTTAAGTTAACAACATTTTACAGTTTAAGCTTGTATTTCAATGACATCAAGCAATAGTTCTCATCTAAGGGGCAATCTTGAGACCATGGAAACATGTAACAACATCCGCAGACATTTTTGGTTGTCACAACTTGTGAGAGGACGTTGTGATAATACTTCTAAGTATCTGGTAGACAGACACGGGGTATTGCTAAACATCCTACAATGCATGGGTCCATCCTTTGCTTTTTTAAAAATAATTTATTTATTCATGAGAGACACAGAGAAAGGCAGAGACATAGGCAGAGAGAGAATCAGGCTCCTCGTGGGGGAGCCTGGTGCACGACTGGATCCCTGATCCTGGACCCCAGGATCACGCCCTGAGCCAAAGGCAGATGTTCAACCACTGAGCCACCCAGGCATCCCTGGGCCCTTCCTTAGAATAAAGAATTAAACAGCCCAGAATGTCAATAGTGCCAAGGTTGTAAAATCTTGGAGTAAAGCAGAAACTACAATCTAATTTTTTTTCTATTTGGTCTGGTTATAGGCATTTTTCACGTTTCTTTGATACATCTGACTCAAACAGCCTAACTAGCAAACTTCAGGAGTGACCTTGTTACAAGACACATCATTTGTCAGCATCAGATTCACAATACTCTTTCTTATTTAAAGTCTACCATTAGTTATTTCTCCCCAAAAGCCTTCTACGATTTAACAGTCAGGACATGTTATGGCTGTGAAATAGATGTCCCTATCATCCTGCTTTAGATGAGAAAAGAAACATTCTGCAGTGTTTATAAGTCATAAAGAATTCTAAATATCTCCCACTCAACACATTCAGGCAAAATGATGGTATAATTTCTGTGCTGGGTGGCACTCTTTCCTACCATTATGTGTCTTGTGAACCAACCGTAGGTAATGCGCTATCTTCCTTTAATCAAATCTGCATTGTAATTTCTATAAAAAAATCAATTAAACACAAGAAGCAATTACTTATTTTTTATCACAGCATAATTTACTTTCCCAGAACAGCAGCATGAAAATGTGAGGAAAGATCTCATCTATGTCAGTGTATTTAAATAAAGAATGCATATTTTTAAAAGAAATGCAAAGGAAACACTGCCAAATGTGCAATATATTACCTATACATAATTCCCCATCCACACCAACTTTATGGATGGGTAATATGGTATAATGGCAGAAGACAGATTTTTTTAAAAAGCTTTTTTAAATATATTCAATATTATGCCCGAAAACCTTTTTCAGATCCTTGCAGTGATATAATTAGACAACAATTTGCTCATCAACCTCATCCAGTTTTATGAATGATCCACTTAGATGTCAAATAAACCCTAAAGAGTAATTTCCTTAAAACCTCACAAATTCATCCTTATTTGTATTTCTATACCTATCTATAGTTATTATTATCCTTAAAGAATTTTATTAATTATTTGCTTAGTTTGGATTTATGTTAGTTTAGGAGACTTAGTATCCTTCCAAATAGGACCTCTAGTCTTTTCAAATTCATTCTTCACTATTAATCAGTGGTTCCCAAATTTGAGCCAGCATCAGAATCACTTGGAGGTCTTAATTAAGTAGGTGTGGGATGCCCCAAAATTTGCATTTCTAACGAGATCTCAATAGTGCTGATGCTACTGGTCTGGGGAATCACACTTTGAAAAAGCCAATTATCATCATGACACAGTGATCTAGATGCACTCTTACCCACTAGGCAAGTTTATTTCTCTTCTAGTTTTATGTTATCAGTCTCTTTCTCACTAGGATAGTTAGAACAATCCTCTTCCATCTGAATGATTGCATTTGTTCCTCTCTTTCTCCCCACTCCTCCCCTCTCCTCCCCTCTCTTTTCCTTTGCCCCCTCCCTCCCACCCACTTGCCTGCCCGTCTTCATTCCTTCTTCCTTTCCTCATTCCCCCCTCCCTTCCCCCTCCTCCTCCTCCTTCTCCCCTGCTTCTCTTTTTCTCTCTCTTCTCTGTATAATTCTACAGTTTTACTAATGTTGTTTCCTCTAACATTCTGTAACTATGATCTCTTTCAATTCCATATTCATCATGGCAATGAAACCATCGATAATTCACTTGATCTAATGAAAAATCTCCCCTCCATCTTGAACCACTCAGTACTTATGTACTCACTTTTAAGACATTCCTTGGTACATTACTTAATAAATTAAGGCCTTCGTGCATGCCTATGATGTATGGCACTAATCATATTATTATATTATTTATTATATACATAGTTCCTTATTCATGACAATGCTTGCTTGGATGATTGGCTCACAATCAGTGTGTAATAAATGTGATTACCACAATATTATAATGAACCAGGAGTACAAAGCAAATCAGTGTCCCATCACTAAATGACTGAAAGTTCAAAAGATATCTAACTAGCCCTACAACCAAAGCCACCAGCCAAATCTGGAGGAAATCAGCTATAAAATATGCTGCCTTAGATTTCCCAGTGGCTGCTGCTATTATTCTATTGATGAGGGAACTGTATGGAAGAGAAAGCTTAGTATGTTGTGAGGGTGTCTGCACAATATCCAGCAGGGAATTTGGAAACCCTTGTAAGCATGTTTAAACTCTCCTAAAATGGCCACTGTTGACAGAGGAAAGAGAACTTTCAAAAAATAATTTCTACACCTCTTTAATAGCCTGGTGTGCCCTAACCCGTAATTGAGAAGTCTCTTAACTATCCTGTCTTATTTAATGTGTCATTCAGTTCTGAACACAAGTAATTTTGGAATAAAGACCTTTTGGACATATAGGTGCTATGGGTATCATGAATAGTAGGACAGCAGAAGTCTTAAAAAGATGATCAAAGCTTCTTCTGTGTCTGCGTGTGCACATGTGCGTGCATGTCTCTCTTTCTCTCTCTCTTTCTCTTCCTCCTTCTCTCTCTTTAAGATATAGATGGCTAATAGAAGATTAATTATCTAAGGGCTATAGGAAAATTCCACACTTTATCAGCACTGGATAAAAAGTTTGGCTTTTCCCACGTGATTCCACACAAATGAAGTAACAGAGAAACTCTCTGAGTGTTAAGGAATTTCTATGAAGGTGACAAGGCACTTATATTTAAAAGTGGCTAATGAGGTTGCACCTTATAGTTTTAGTAAAGTATAAGACTCTTGACCTTGGGGTTCTGAGTTCAAGCCCCATGTTGCAGATAGAGATTACTTAAAAATAAAAATATTTAAATAAATAAATAAAACTTGCTGATCAGATTAAAGGACCCAATGTCATGGTTACTTCACATTAATGATCAGAATTTTAATCTTAATTTGATAACCAGGTCATTAATCCAGTGTTTTTGTTTGTTCATTTTCTTTTTTTCCCCTCCCTGGTTGGTTCATAATTTGATTTATTGTTATATGAAAGCTTAAGTTGTGGATATTTTTTCTTATCATTTTCATGTCATGGACATGATATTAGAAATGCAGTAAGGACACAACACATGTCCAGGTTTAATTAGACTGTGGTTCTCGTCTAGGGGAGATTTTATCCCCCATGAGACGTAAAAATATCTGACAACATACTCGGTTGTCATAAAAAAGGAATGGGTTTCTACTGGCATACGGTGAGTAGAGGTCAGATATGCTGTTAAACATTTTAAAGGCACAGAACAGCCCCCTCAACAAAGAGTTATCTAGCCTCAAATGTAAACAATATTGAGGGTACATCACAGCCCTGGTACATCTTAGGGACTACATAAATGCTATCTTCCATTAGTTCAAATTTACTAGGACTATAAGCTCTTACCAGAAAAAAAAAAATCATTCTCAGATAAACCATTCTCTGTAAAAATGTTCAAAAATTCCCAGTGTAAGCTAAGAGAGCAGTTTCCTTGTCCATAAATACTTAATCGGTTTCATTTGTCCATGTAAGAACTCAACTATTTAAATATTTCCTTGATATTTGTTATTTATTTGAAGGAGGCTAATGGAAATTGTGCATTAAAAATAGATATATCCTATTATTCCATAAAATATTTACTATGAAATAAAACAAACTCTGTTTTTTTTTTTAAGGAAATAATCACCCAATAAAAAGTTTACTTAGAGAAAAGAGTAATAAAAAGAACTTGGGAAGAAAATAAAAAGCTATATTTAACTAACCTCTTAGAAGATTCCAATAGCAATAAGAATACTTGTGAATTTAGTTGTGACTGGGAAAATTTAGGTCATTAAAATTCCAAACCAATATTCTCCTCAATAAGTCAATATTCATATTTTATTTGAAAACTACTTTGTATACATGGAACATTTCTTCTTTTCTTAACCAGGTACTGCTTCTTAAATCTGCTTTTTTCAAGTCTTAAGAGGACTTACAAAAAATTCAGACAAGCAATTGAGTTTCAGCACTACATGAAAACGGAGTGATAACTTTATATGTGTATCTGTGATCCAGGGCTTATTTTCTGAAGCTCTCATCATTTGGACTGCTGAAACTCTCTGATGTAGCACATTAATGCTGTACGTTCCTTCTTCATCAAGAAAATTTAATACTTTAGAAGGCAAACCCAAAGGAGGAAATATTTTCCTTACAAAATAAAGTCCATCGAAGCCACATACTGATTGATATATCTGTATAAACTAGAGAAGCCATATCAGATATTACAACAAGGTCTATTCCATGCCTCAAATGCAGTAAAATTACAACAGTCTAAATCAGTTCTCTTTTGAATAATAGCTTACAAAGCCATTAAAAAGAATGTTTAAATACTAAACAAATTCAGATTTTAATCTATAATACCAGAAGATTAGAAGATTGTGGTGAAATAATTTGAGAAACATTTTCTACAGTGGTACTTTAGTTGTTGGAAGCAAGTGCTGAAAACTTAGTAATTTTACTTATTTTTTGGTAGAATACATCTAAACATCTTAGAACAGTTTTATCTATCTATATCTATTTTTTTCTTTTATGGGGTTTGAAAAGATTAATATATATGAATCTCTCCTAGTCATTAATATATGCAGTAAGATGATGCTCAAAATAAGTTTATTTGGTAAATAAATGAGTTATTTTGTACTTTGTTCCAAAAAGGTATATTAAGCTTCACCAAAATCTTGTATTATGTTTGGATTCCTATAAGAAGTAGTTTTTGAATTTATATTTGAGAAAGGGAGTGATTTTATTCCTATAATGATGGCAAAGTTGAAAGTCATATAGATATGAAGAAATACCTACCTTTTTAGGGGTTAGGGGAGGGAGAATGAGACAAAAAGCAGAGAGAGAGAGTCTGTCTGAGAACTATCTAGCAAAACTACTTGAAATCTTAGGTGCACTGTGTGGATGTGTTCAGAACACAGTATTTGTTTAGGAAATACTTGTTGTGATCAATTCCCAACTCTAATTTTGTGATACTTCAAGATACACACACACACACACACACACACATGAATTAAATATATATATTTAAACTTAATTAAATTTAAAAGATACTGTGTATATAATATGTGGAAATGAATGATGGAAGTGGTTTAACAAAATGAATGTTGAAGAATCATCATCACACAAAAAAGTAAAAAGTCACTATTTTATGACTCCATGGTCTTTGACCTCTAAGTAGGAATACAGATAGTTTGTTTGTTTGGTTCGTTTGTTTTAGAGAGGCAGAGAGAGAGAGGAGGGGCAGAAGGAGAAGGAGAGAAGAGAATCTTAAGCAGATGCCACACCAAGCACAGAGCCCTATGTGGGGCTTGATCTCAAAACTCTGATGTCATGACCTGAGACAAAATCAAGAGTTTGATGCTTAGCAGATTGAGCCACCCAGGTGCCCCTACAGATAGTTTTAATCTTGTCATTTTAACCATTTTACTTTGACCCATTGCTTGTATTGACTTCAAAGATATTTTGACTTTTTTAAATGTATGCAAGTATACCATAAGAAATTACACAGAATTTTCTTGAATGACTTCCATTAAATTAAATTAACTGCTTAATTTCCTCCAAAATGTTACATTTTTGGAGAATTTTGAAATCTCACTTATTCCTTAACTAAAAATTACTGTTATCAATTATTTCCTATGTAATAGAAATACCTTTTTTTAAAAAGATTTTATTTATTTATTCATGAGAGACACAGAGAGGCAGAGACATAGGCAGAGGAAGAAGGAGGCTCCCTGCAGGGAGCCTGATGTGGGACTTGATCCCAGGACCCTGGGATCACAACCTAAGCCAAAGGCAGATGCCCAATCACTGAACCACCCAGGCACCACTAGAAATACCATTTTTAATAAAAAAATACGTGAGTCGCTAATCAGTTCTATCTATATCAAAATTTTCTATTAATATTATTCTGGCATGGTGAGGCTTTTGTTATAATTGTTGTTAAAGTTTCTACAAAACCCCATTTTTCTGAGACAAATTTTCAGATAGCAGCTTTTGTTTTGCACAAAAATTTACCTATCATAACTGTTATTTGGTTTCCATAATTTATATGCAGTTATGTTTACCAGCAGTGTGTATTGTGAATCATTTTATTTCTTGGAGTAAAGGATTAGGTAAAAGTTCCAGATTTTGCATATCTTTTTGGGAAAAAATTTCTGCTCCACAAGACACTGTCAAGAAAATGAAACATACTACAGAGTGGGAGAAAGTATTTGGAAGTATTTATATCTGATAAAGGATTATTAACCCAAATAAGAAACGAACTCTTTTTAAGAGTTTAAGAGTTTAAACTCTTAAGAGTTTAAGAGTCAATAATAAGAATGCACACAGATTTAAACATAAACCAAAGACCTTACTAGACATCTCATCAGAGAAGACATACAGATGGAAAGATGTTCTACATCATATGTCATCAGGGAAATACAAATAAAAACAATGAGATACTACAACAAACCTATCAGAACAGCCAACATCTAGAAAAGTGACAACACCAAACTCTGCTGGCAAGAATGTGGAGCAACAGAAACAATCATTCATTACTGGTGGTAATGCCAAATGATGCAGCCACTTTGGAAGACAATTTGACAGTTTCGTACAAAACTAAACATACCCGTACCATATAACCCAGCAGTCATGCTCCTTAGTATTTACCCAAAGAAGTTGAAAACTTCACAACCATACAACAATCTGCACATGAATGTCTATAGCAACTTTATTCATAATTGTTGAAACTTGGAATCAAGATGTTCTTCACAGGTAAATGGATGAATAAACTGGCCCATCCATCCAATGAAATTTTATGAAGTACTAAAAAGAAATCAAGTCATGATATGACATAGAGGAAATTTTAAATGCTTATTACCAAGTGAAATAAGTCAACCTAAAAATACTACATACTTCGTGATTTCACCTATATATTTCAAGTCTTTCTACAAAAGGCAAAACTATGGAGACCCTAAAAAGATCAGTGGTTGCCAGGACTTACAAGTTAAGGAGTGATGAATGGGCAGAACACAGAGAATTTTTAGAGAGGAAAACTACTCATTTTGATACAATAATGGTAGATACATGTCATTATACATTTGTCCAAACCCACAGAATGTAACACCATGAGTGAACCCTACTGTGAGCTATGGACTCTACATGACAATGATGTACCAAGGTGGGTTCATCAATTATAGCAAATGTACCTCTCCAGCAGGGATGCTGAGATGGGGGGTGGATATACATGTCTGAGGCAGAGGATATGTGGGAAATACATTTTTCTCAATTTTGCTGTGAACCTGAAAGTGCTCTAAAAAAATAAAGTCTATTTAAAAATATCTTTGTTAGGTAAAGATACAGGATTCATGTATATAGTAAAGTTTAAATAGCAGGTATAAACTCTAAGGCTAAAACATCAGATGCTATCATATTAGGCCTTTGACCCAAACTCCATTCTTTGTCCTTTAAAAACAAACAAAAAAAACCCTGAATTATTTTGAAGGATTTTGCAGAAGAAAAGTTCCAGTTATACACAGTTTTGTCCCTAATTTTTTTTTAATAGGAGTCTAGTTTTTGTAATTTCTGTAACTGCACTTCCGTAATTTCAGGACTACATTTGATGTAATGAAAATAGGGGCTAAGATTTGATAAAGCTGGTGCAGGATGAGATGTGGGCTTGATCTTGCCACACTGCTGTGTGCATCCCCACGCATGGCCCTGGCCCTCGTCTTGACCCTGCACTTCCCGGGAGCTCCTGTGCCTACCTCCCTGCTGAATTCTGCAGCCGCGGAGACCAGCAGTGAGCATTGCTCACTTTTCTAAGTTCTCTTTTCTGGTAACGTATTGCTTTTACGAGCAGGGAGAAAAACAAATAGGACATTTTAAAGCAAAAAATATATGTTTTTTCTGAAGACAAATTATGCCTGGTGTAACTTTTGAATAAATGTGTATTTTCTTGTATCAAGTTACCTTAGAATGAAATCAAACTGCATTGACATTTTGGTTTCCCGGGGTCCATTGTTATGTGGACCATTCAAAAGCAGAGATAGCCAAAGGTTTTTAAGTTCTAATGTCACCATTATAATCTTACCAACCAAGAACAAGAATGCCGCAAACTTTGCCATCTTTAAGATTTTGATAATTTCATATTTATATGCAGAGAAAAACCATGCCCAACAAAAGAAAATAATATATGATATAGACTTATAAAGTCTTCTCTATTTCCAGCTCCTGGTTTAGCTGTGTCTCCTGACCAGAAAAACAAACAAACAAAAAAACATGCTAAAGTCATAACCCTTAGTATCTCAGAATGCGACCTTGTTAGGAAACAGGTAGACAAATGAGGTTAAAATAGGCCCTAATCCAATACGACTATTTCTCTAAAAACAAGAAGATGCTTGGAAATAAATCACACATAGAGGGAAGCCAGGGTGAAGACACACAGTGAGAATGCCTTGCGCAATCAAGGATGTACCTACAGGCAAAGGAACACTAAAAGTGCCCGCAGACTACCAGATGCTAGGAAGAGGCAAGGAAGGATGGATGCCTCTACAGGTTTCAGAGGAAGCATTGCCCTGCCAACACAATGATTTTGAGTTTCCAGTCTCCAGGACTGCGAGATAAGCAATTCTGTTGTTTTAAGCCACTAGCTTTTTTTTTTTTTTTTTAAAGATCTTATTTATTTGAGAGAGGGAGGGAGAGAGAGAGAGAGAGAGAGAGAGCACAAGTGGGTGGAGGGGCAGAGGGAGACGCAGATCCCCACTGAGCAGGGAGCCCAATGCAGGGCTGGATTCCAGAATCCTGAGATTATGACCTGAGCAGACACTTCACCAACTGAGCCACCCAGGTACCCCATCAAGCCACCCAGTTTTAGCTGCTTTGTTAAGGCTGCCCTAGGAAACCAATATGCTGCTTTTCCCAACATTTTCCCACGGCAAAATCCCAACAACGCCAATAATAAAAAGCCTACTTTTCTGCTTACTCTTCTTGTAAAACCTGCCAGGGACTCATTTCCTCTGATTTGATTACATTTACATACAATTTTAATTAAAGAACTACTAGTAGATATTTCAAGTACAGGAAAAAAATACACTTAATGAAGAGATCCTCAATGATGATGATTTGACAAGTCTTTTTGTCAGAAAACTTCATAGATATATTTATTTTTCTGTTCTGATGTCACAGAAAAAAGTGGGGGAGACACTCATTCAAATCCCGTACATTATCAACTGAGTAATGGATCCCTCACCATTATAGGTAGGAATTCATAGATGCTTACCCCATAAACTCTTCAGTAAATATTTCTATTTATCATTTATATATAAAGAATAATACATTTTTATCCCTTAGCATAATAAATGTGTAATTTTTGCAGTTATTCATTGTGCACTATTTTATAAAATGATGTCAATGCTGAGAATTTTCTTGAGTAGTCCCTCTTGGCAGATAAAATGAATTTTTGGAAGATTTTCAAAATAATATCCTTGCAAATGGGAATGGTAAGCTTAATAGAGCATGTTGTTTGAGGTCAGTATTGCTGAACCTTACTATTTGCATCATCTTCAGATGTATAAAGTCATGAAGCATGCCTGCACGGAAGATCCTAAGTGGTATGTTGGCATAGCTAGGCAATTTCTTTTCCAAACTTAAGACATTGCTTTCAAAAACAACATGTATTCAACATATTTTTTACTCTCTTGATAATAATGCAGGGCTTTGATATTTTTGTCATTCTTTTGGGCTTTAGGATCGGCCCTTTGACACATGAACATATTCTATACCACTGACAAACCTCAAAGGCTTTATTGCACTTTCCTTTAAATTCTCTCTGGGTTGACATTTAGAGTATAATCCATTAGCCACGTCCTTGCAATAACCACAGTGGAAAATGGAAGAGAAAAGTAAATATCACTGTGATTTTTTTACTGAGATATTTTCCTACTTTCTCCCCTCTCAAACAGCAAATCAGTTCTATAGAAGAAATGCCTTTTAGAAATGATTACCAATTATAAAAAGATTGTGGTGCCAGTCTTTTTTAAGTTGGATCAATCGCCAAGCACCATTAAGATTACCTTGCTTACCTTGCATTAAGTGAACCACAGTATCTACAGACACTTAATAGACAAAGCTGAGCTTATACTAACAAGAACTACCATTTATTCAATGTTTTCATATACAAAAACTGATACTTTGCAAGCATTACCTTGCCTAAACCTGTTTTTGTTTGTTTGTTTGTTTGTTTTTAAGTAGGCTTTATGCCGAACATGGGGCTTGAACTCACCGATCCAGAGAGAATCAGTAAGGTACCCCCTAATCGTAAGCCTATGAAGTGCATGTTATTTTTCCAAATTTACACGTGAGGGATGTTATCCCCACTGCCATATAGGAAATATGTCTCAGGCAAAATTTTAAGTTTAGTCTCTCAGATACCAAAGCCTGGTTCTTTTTCAAATATGTCACCTCAATTTCTACACTGACACTTTTTACACTTGCCATAAAGTCAGCACATCCTCTTTGACACTGTGAATACAGTGAATGCTGTCTACTTTGAACAAAAATAAGAGGAAAAGTACAAGACTATCTTCAGACAAAGGAAGGAGTATCCCAGTTTGTCTTTTTTGTTGCAGCTTCTCTTCCTAATTCCCTCTTTTCTATCAACCTCCCCAAAGAAAATGTATGTTTGCACCTTCAGGAGTTTAAAGGTTGCTCTCTTCTCATTTAACTACCCAAACTGTTACTCTAGCTCCAACAGGTCCTTGACACCAATAAAAAAATTTGATATTAGCAATGTTACTGGATGACTGTGAATCTGTTTCTTTCCCTTTGTTTCTTTCAGGGCCAAGGTGTATGTACGTGTAAGAAGCGATGCAATGTAATAAAGTAGGAGGGTTTGGAGCTAGACTCTGGGATATGAATCTCTGTTCTGCCTTTCTTTAGCAGTATCATCTGACTACCTGCTCAGCCAGTTTGTGTCTCAAGTTTATCATTTGTAAAGTAGGGCCTATCTTGAAGGCTCATTGTGAGAATTAAATGAGGTAATATATATAAATGCTTAAAATGATGCTTGGCACATAGTTGTCATTATTCTCTAAATGTATCTGTATCTGTCATTAATTAAAAAAATAACTAAACTCTATCTTCTACCAAAGGAATTGCATAAAAACCATGTAGTGGTAGGTATAAAACAGTTATTTGGTGGTGGGGATTTTATTGAAATCAGATCCCATTAACGTTTTAGACATACAAGGTCACTTCTATGAGGAAGTAAAACGTAAACTATGTCAAGTGATTTAAGATTTTCAATTTTAACATTAACATATTTTTCCATGTACATATGATTTCATTTTGAATTAATGGTGTTGTATGGGCAATTAGAAAATTGACAAAAACTGAAATAAACTTAAAAATGTGCTTGATTAAAAAAGACAGAAATATTCATTCTCTAAATTCTGTAGGAGTCTGGATTTTGTGCCTTAGAGTCTCTTGTTACCTGTCATGATCTATTTTGCTGGTTGCTTTTATAGGGTATTCCACTCTCTCCCTTATTACCTTGGCTTTTAAAAGTCACATGGAAATGTATTATTTTCATCTAGAGGCCATAGATATCTACATTTTTTCTGTCCTTCAAGTTGTATTATTTTCCAACCATATTTACCACTTAAGTACATAAAATTGACTTTTATAATTTTTCTGATGGGCTATATACAAATATACAAATGTGTTTGAGACACAATTCATTTCATTATACTTTACAATCCACACTGCCAGCTATAAATAATCTGAAACCACTATAAAAGTGTATCTCTTTAAATGTAACAGCAGGCATTCTTTATTTTCCAATTTGCTATAGGCAAACTTCAAATAATGCCTAAAGAAATGATGGTCAACCTTATCAGCACGAGCAGAAATCATTTACTGTATATCAGCTTGAGTTGAAATAATTACAGATATGAAAACGTTTTGTCAATTAATGATGGCTTTCACTCCATAAACGGATGCTTTACAACTTAAGATATATAACCTTGTATTTAATCATTTTGGTAGGAAACCTCATTATGACATCCTTTAACCCTATTATTAAACATAAAATGACAAAATACATTTTTTTTTTTTGCTGTTGTTATTTTACTCAAGGTCTGTTCAAGTGTTTTACTTTCACATAATCGAACTTCCCTTCTCTGCTTAAGGAGTATATAGCTGGGGGAAACACATAAACCCTAAAAATGACAAGTTAAGCAAAAAGAAGGAAAGAGGGAAGGAAGGAAGGAAAGAAGGAAGGAAGGAAGGAAGCGAGGAAGGAGAGAGAGAGAGAAAGAGACGGAGGGAAGGAGGGAAGGAGGAAGGGGGAGGAAAGAAAAGAAGAGAAAGGAAAAGAAAAAAGTTTTAGTGCATCAATGTGTCTATATATGATGAGGTATTTTTCCCCCTCTAACTAAAAGATGGTTTCCTTTCCATGCTGTCTATGTCTTTCATTGAGCCACCTCTGAATATGCAAGCCTAAATTAATATAAGCTTTCTATTCTACCTATATTCAGAAATATATGATTTGAAACTTCAATATAATCTGTCTTGTATTTTTATCTAATTGTTGGTAAGCATTATCCTTTAGTTCCAACTTTGTGTTGCAGTTCTAATTCATGTCATATAATATTTAGTCCATTGTGAACAATAGGCTGAAATTAAAAACATAATTTGTGATTATTTATTTTGCTTTATAGGTGGAATTATGGGAGTACCATACATTCCTAGAAGCCTTGAAATTTAGGGCCACCCCGGTCGCTCAGTGGTTTAGTGCTGACTTCAGCTCACGGTGCAATCCTGGGGACCTGGGATTGAGTTCCCTCATCGGGGTCCCTGCATGGAGCCTGCTTCTCCCTCTGCCTGTGTCTCTGCCTCTCTCTCTCTGTTCCTCTCATGAGTAAATAAATAAAATCTTAAAAAAAAAGAAATTAATAAAAACTGCAGTGTCCTTGAGTGTTCCAGAAAAGTCAATGTATTAATTAATGAAGTCTTTGACTCAGGTTGAAATATTTGATTACTTTCTTCTCTCTCTCTTTCTCTACTTCTATTTTTCTCTCAGATATGAAAATTTTGCTTAACACTGCTTTGGAGAAACCTTAACTAAGATACTGGGGATTATTATCCAGGATAAGTCAACAGCAGGTTCTGGCCTTAGCATAGCTAAAGTAAGTCACCTGGAAAATCAAATGATTAATGACAAGATTAGGGCTCCTATCCTATTGATGAACTTCCAAGAGTTCTATGCCCACTTCCAAAAGGTATTATAACAAACTGATATGAATACTGAAAGTGCATGAAGGAATGGTAGTGACATATGAGATAGGTTTTTGTAATAGAGAGCTTTCCTAGCAGAGGAGGTAAGGATAAATAAGCCTTAAATTTTGTCACATCACAAACTTGCAAAGAGGGCCCTCCAGTATTGAGTTTCTTTCCTTGGTCCAGCTCTACTAATGTAAATCTGATCTATCACTCATTCTGCTTGTCTTGGTCTTGTATTACTATCTTTAGTGACTCTTGACATCAATATATTATAAGTTTAATCCTACCTGATTGCAAGTAGGCATTGTATCAGGTATAGAAAATTCAAAGCTTTATGAAGACTAAGGGAGAAATGTAAATAAAGATATTTGTATGCAAGGAAATGAAACACAGTCAAACTAAGAACCAAGCAAGGGCATGCACATTTTAAATATAGGGTTTTCAAACTCTTACTGCATTGAAAAAATACTTATCGGTCTTTGTGAAAATATCATTTTGGCAAAACACAGTAGTATTTTTTTTAAGATTTTATTTATTTATTCATAGAGACAGAGAGAGAGAGAGAGAGAGAGAGAGAGAGAGAGGCAGAGACACAGGCAGAGGAGAAGCAGGCTCCATGCAGAGAGCCCGACATGGGATTCGATCCAGGGTCTCCAGGATCATGCCCTGGGCTGCAGGTGGCACTAAACCGCTGCACCACAGGGGCTGCCCAGCACATTAGTATTTAAACTTTATTTCAGAAGTGCTGAAGTGAACATTATCAGGTCAGTTTATTCAGGTTTACTCAGATAACTAAACCAATTGGCTTAGTGGATCACCCAACCTTCTGACCTTCAACACACAGAATACTTTAAGTTGATGTAACAAGCTTTAAAGATCTTCTGAAGACAACAAATTATCAAAATTTTGTCAATTACTCCAGGTAAACAATATTATCTTGACTCATGCAATTTCCTTATGAATATATGGGAAACTTTTTGGAAAAGAATGTTTCTAAGATTATACAGAGAACTTCTAACATGTTGAAATTCCTCAAATAGGTTCAGTAGCACATTATATGCAGTGTACATATAGAGTTCACAGACTGAGAGACAACAGAAAGGGGTCTCTTTATGGAAGAGAATGAAAATTTATTTTTTTTGAGAATGAAAATTTATTTATTTATTTATTCATTCATTCATACATTTATTCATTCATTTGAGAGAGAGAGAGCAGGAATGGGGGAAAGGATAGAGGGGGAGGGAGAAGACTCCCCACTGACTGCAGGGCTGATCCCAGAACCCTGAGATCATGACCTGAGCTGAAGGCAGACACTCAGGCCAACTCAACCAACTGAGTCACCCAGGCACCCCTGAAAATTCACTTCAAATTCATTAATAATCAGAGATTTTTGTCAAGTTATTGCAAAAGGTCTAGCTTTCTTTTTTTTTTTAATTTTTTATTTATTTATGATAGTCACAGAGAGAGAGAGAGGCAGAGACACAGGCGGAGGGAGAAGCAGGCTCCATGCACCGGGAGCCTGATGTGGGATTCGATCCCGGGTCTCCAGGATCGCGCCCTGGGCCAAAGGCAGGCGCCAAACTGCTGCGCCACCCAGGGATCCCAAGGTCTAGCTTTCTGATAATACAACTCCTCAAAAGAAGCCCAAGCATGATGATAGCCACTTCTCCCACGAATAAATCAAGATACTTGGTGACATCTACCTCAAGCTCCCTCAAAGCCAAATGGCCAAATATTTTTAGATCATTACTCTCACATTAATGCTTAGAAGTTAATAGTTCATTAAAGATTCTGTGTCATATGAACAGAGGAGAAAAATTGTTGGAGATACTTTCCAAGACAGAAAATAATCCAAAACAATTCATATGTTATTCTAGAAACTGCAAATGCGTAAAATTCTGTCTTTAAGTATTTTCCCATTTTAATTATATAGAGAAAACATTTAATGTTTTCTGGCTATTACAACTCCTGAAGTAAAACTTGTTATGCTCTATACTTTGGGGCTCCAGAAAACATAAAAAGCAAATTTTAATTTAGAAGAATTAAACTACTTTTGTGAATAATTAGCTTAAACATTCCTGGGTCAGAGAAGAGGGTACCAGTTTATTGTGATGTAAACATGTCTCAGAGTGCCAGATCAAGGTCACTTACATTTTCCACACTGACTCCCAAACAACTATCAGCAATCAAGGGTTTGAGGTCACTACCCTTCATGAGTTGAATTCAAATGATTCTCTAAAGGAGAAATAATCCACTAAGTTTTGTTCTTTCATTGGTGGAGAGGGAAGTATACCTGTCAATTTCCTATATAGAAATTCATTGTTGAGTTTATTTCTTTAAATAGGCTTTCAGCCCTTCCATTTCAATTTCTTTGCTAAACTCACTAGTGCATTGTCTTTCAATACACACACGTGCAAAACAAGATAGCATGCAACCATTGAGGGAGGAGTATATATTTCATATAGTTTTATTGCTTCCTCCTACCATCTACTGTTGATGAATATACTCCAAAACATTCTAAAGCAATCTTTGAGATCAATTCTTGGACTTAGAGTACAAAGAATAGAAGTTTGGCTAATTCCAAGAATTTCCTTATATGGTAAAGATGCTACTTTGAGGCCAAATCCATGCTACCTAACACTGAGTAATTTATTTCAAATGACTTCAAATCTTCCAAAACACAGCAAGCATTTTTAGATAGATAGATTGATAGATATCAAAAGTTTCTGAATAAAGTAATAAAGTGCTTTGAAACTTGAGAGTGAACCAAAGGACGTTTATTACTAAGATGTAGTGTCTTTCTGAAGAGTTGACACCTGATACTTCAAACACCTTAATCTCGCCAAAAAACATTTTACACTCAGAAATGCATCTTATAACATAAACAAGAATAGTAAGTGGCATTATTAGTAGAAATCTCTGGCTGAGTTCCATACATATATTCAACTTCCTCTAAAAAAATTGTATCTTGCTTGACACAACACAGAAATTAATCAGCATAAGTAATACTTCAATAAGTGCTTGCATCTCACTTTGAGAACATTAATAAAGAAATGCATACCTTGATAAATGGGTCAGATAACCTAAAATAATTCAGGAGAGGGGTAGTTTCCCTTAGATAATGATCTTATTTAAAATGTTTTAATATGCCAATTATATCTCAATAAAGCGGGGGCGGGGGTTATAGTTGGCCGGCAGATAAATGAAGTATAAAAATTTTGCCTTTAATTCCTTAATATAACATACATCTTCTCTCTCAAAGATGTGCTCAAGTAACACTGATGACTTCCCTGAAAATTCACTTGACTTAAATTTATACTTTCTAAGAACTTTTAGTGATTGGATCTTGCTAACTCACTATATTTTAGTTATTCATACATTTAAATATTCTATTGGGATATTTGAAACATTTGGTTTCATGCAGTATATATTTACATTAGTAGAAGCAATTTGAATTAAATACCAATCCATCAATCACTTCTGTGATTTTTAAGTAAGATGTTATATAGACGCAACCGAGTGACTGACATGACATATAGCAAGCAGCATGTACTTGCCAACATAATGATGAATTGAATATTTGATTATATGGAAATATATTTGTGGTTATACATATTACTCTAAATCGGACAAAACTGTTGCCTTTATAAGGTCAAGATGTAAGGAAACCAGAGCACCAAGGCAACACCCAGAAAGTATAGAAAAAGAACACTACATAAGGCATAGGAAACTCCTAATTTTAGACTTAAGCAATTTTGCTCTTTGTCAGTGTCTAATATGGTTAAAGGAAACTATGTTTTCAACAAATATAGGGTATGTACTTATTACATACTTAATACTTTAGAAAAACAACTCAAGTTAATATTAACCTCTAAGAACTCTTCTGATGGCACTTATTAAAAAAAAAAAAAAACCTGCACAGATATTTGGGGGAAAGATTATTGATGACTGCAATCAACAATATATGTCAATATAAATATAAATATGTAAAGTAAGGAAGTCCATGGTAAGCATAAAAGCAATGACAGGAATCACAAAGGTAAATATAGTCGAATCTAGTTATAGAAATAAAAAAAAAATCGAGGGGTTATAAAACACCACCAAAAATGACCAGGCAAATAATAAATGGGGAAAAAGTTGAAAATGTACATTACACAAAAATGAATAGATTTCATATTTATTATTCTCTTAAAAACCCATGCAAAGCAAATGTTCAGAACAATGGAAAAATGGCAAAGCACATGAATATTAATTTTACAAAGAAGAAATTAAAATGCAAGCATTAAATGTTCTTTTGGTTTTGTTTTTATTATTATTTTATTTTTAGAGAGAGAGAAGGAAAAGGGTGGGGGAAGAGCAGAGAGAGAGAATCTTAAGCAGGCCTCATGCTAAGCACAGAGCCTCATACAAGGCCAGACCTCACTACCCTGAGATCATGACCAGAGCCAAAATCAAAGACACTTTACTGCCTAAGCCAAACATGAGCCCCTAAGATATTGTTTATAGAAAAATTATAATTAAATTTAAAAAATATATGAGTTATATGAGATATAAATATATATCTTTCATATTTGTCATTTTTAATGAAATATATGTTTTTCATTTTTAATGAAATAGATATATAAATATATATATTAAATATATATATTTATATGTGTATGTACATATACAAACGTGTGTATATGTATAAATAAAGACATAAAATGATTCCATTTTATACTCTGAGTAAATATGTAGCTTATATAGGTGGGCATCTATATAAAATTTAATTTGGCTACTTCATATATATATATGAAATATGTATTAGATACAAACATATAAGTATATATTTAAATTATATTGCTAGAGAAAACCACCTAAATACCAAATCACTATCACTTTGTGATTTTTAAATATGAGATTATATAAATGCAACACAAAAATTTACATATAAGATCACACATATAAGCATATATGAAATTACATGAGTATATGTGATATACATTTGTATATACTGTATAAAATTATATGTGCGTATATATATATAGATAGATACACACATACATACATATGTATATACAAAATTTAGCTGTTAATAGTAGGAGGAAAAATAAAAAATTAAAAGTTAAATCCCAGAAGGGACTAAATCAATTTAGTAGTAGGTTTCTCTCAGTCATAAGAAAATGTTATTTCTATTGTTTGATTATTTTATAATTTCAAAATAGCTAGAATAACATGTAGTGAGTTTTAATAAAAAAGATGTTTAAGAGTGTAAATATGTATCATATCATGTTTGTTAAATTACCATTATGCATGGTTATACATTTACTAAATATTTTATCATTTTACTTTTTGTTGTCAGTTTTTAGATCTTCGTCCAAATACATACAAGTAAATGAGAAAATATCTTCCAAGATTTTGATTTTGTATCTTTACATCTGTACTATCTTTTCCTCTTTATTGATTTTTTTTATTTTAATGTTTCAGTTTTATTTTGGTTTTATAAGTAATATATTACATTTGCATAGCATTTTTAGATTATGTTGAACCATATGACAGTGTCTTTTGTAGTAGAAATTGTTTATAATCTATAATTTCATATGGCTTACATTAACACTCTTTTCAAAGTACAGTTTCATGATCATCAACTCTGTCATAAGAAAACTTATTATATTCACATTACAGAAAATAATATAGTGTTTTAAAGAGTCATTACCAAATTTAGATTAACCAGATCAATCAGGTATGTTAAAGGAGTGGAACTGTGATTGGAGGTTGAAGATTGTGTTTATAGAAGCCATTATCCCAGATAAGATCCAAATTCCCATCTTCCTTATACAACTCCCACCCACCAAAACAAAAACAAAAACAAAACAAAACCACACAAAAAAACCCTATCATGATGACATGCATGGAACCTGTCTTCTTTGAACTACTAATCATTCTCTCATTTCTTCCATTATTTTATTATTGTGACTTAACACATTTTCTGTTCTCACTAATCTATTTTTAATTAAGAAGCTTAGTTTATTCCACCAAGATTAAATAGGAGATCATAATCCAGTTTTATTAAAAAAAAAAGTCTTATTCTTAGAAAGAGAAGAAAAAAAAATGAGAACAACAATTAGTAAAACTAATTTAGGTCACTCATTCATATCATAGGGTAACTATGGCAACAGTGTGGAAAATGCAGCAGCCAAGCACTTTATCAATATATATAATAAAATATTATATATATATAAATACATGACCGGGCTTTCTTCCTAATTTTTTTAAATCAATATAAACCCTGAAACTTCATTCATTAGGTTGAATAACACTCTTGACACTCTGCACTTCTATCCCTTTCACCTTCTCATTCCCTAAGATCTGTGTGTCTACTGTGAAATGAATTCATAAACCAAGAAATAATGCTTTTTTTTTATTCCAATACTTACATATTTACATGGCAAACACAGAAAGAGATTGGAAAGTACTTTCTGGAAAACCATAGAAAGAAAAATCCTGAAGAATGGAGAATAATTTCTAGGAGTATACCATACTACATAAAATCTGAAAAATCCCTTCATTCCTGCCTATTTCCCTCTCTCAATTTATCCCCATATCAGACAAAAATTATGTCTGGAATTTGATCAATTCTCTTATACCACCTGCAAATATTACTTCAAAGGTCTTAATGGGAGCCCTGCCCCCTCAAAAAAAAAAAAGAAAAGAAAAGAAAGAAAGAAGGAAAGAGACAAACGAAGAAAGAAAAGGCTCTTCTTTTAAAATCTATAGATAACCGTATTTGATAAACATTTATTTTTTGAGGTACAAATTTGAATTCTGTTTTGTGTCCCCTTATCTAGCATTTCACTGAGAATAAAGTGGGCACCATTTACACTACTCAATTATTTACTTTAAAAGGAGAGAGAGTTTCAGAAAAAATTCTAAAAAAAAAAAAACTATGTTGATGCATGTTCTGATTCTATATCATAAAAGCACAAGGTGCACAGAGAGAATTCTAGAACCATATCTATAATCAGAACATGAATGGGGCAGAATTCTTAAAATTATGTTGCAAGTAGGGACGCCCGGGTGGCTCAGTGGTTTAGCGCCTGCCTTTGGCCCAGGGCGTGATCCTGGAGTCCTGGGATCAAGTCCCACGTCGGGCTCCCTGTGTGAAGCCTGCTTCTCCCTCTGCCTGTGTCTCTGCCTCTGTCTCTCTCTCTCTCTCTCTCTCTCTCTCTGTCTCTCATGAATAAATAGATATAATCTTTAAAAAAAATATGTTGCAAGTAGATGAATTAACATCTTTTTCCCTCTCTTTCCTATATAATCAACTTGCAACTATTTACCTTGACCATGTTAGTATTAGTCCTACTTCATTCTTACTGAAAAATATGTTCCTTCTTTTATGAAAACCAAAATACATTTTATAACTTTCTTTTCATTAAAGCAGATGCACTCTCTGTGATTATGCATGTCATGTACACAGATCAAGACAGACACAAGTCTCCAGTGTACAAGTACATCAGACAATGTGACAACAAAAGCAGTGGTAATTATAAAAGGCATATTGACATTATGTTTTTTTCTAATTCCCATTAGGATGACGTATGGTTTTTAATTTGTTATTTAATCAGGATGAAGGAGGTGAGGTAATTAAAATCTTTACAGGATCTATACTTGATATATACTACAAAAGAGGAAAAATATGTGGAAGTACATTTCAGGCACTGCATTACCTCTGTGTCTTATAAGTCTCTTGTTGAAAAATCCATGGTATTTAATCTGATTTCTATTTATATATTACTAATTATTAAAAACAGTTATAACCACATTATTGATATTTCAGGGGAGATACAATATAATAACTTTTAAAACTCTTTAAAAAATTTTTGTGACCTGCTTAATAAATTTTAAATTAAAAGCATGAATAAAATAAATACCATGGCTATTTCAAAACCAATGTGTGGTGTGTGTGTCACAGTAATCTTAAGGAAGTCATTGAAACATATACTTAAATACTAGTTTAACTAGTCTTCAAAGCAAAGCATTATTTTTACACTGTTTTATCCAAAGAATCAAGTTTTATAATAGAATCATATAATTTTCCATCTGAAAAGGTCCTCAGAGCCCACCTTTCTGCAGATCAAGTCATACATAAGCTTACCCCCAAAAATGTTAGAATATTTTTCCTCAAGGAAACCCATATAGTGAACTACTAATTTCTGTAAAAGAGACCTGCTGTATTTGCAGGTCTTTTTTCACTATGCCTAGACAGACTTCAACTTATAAACGGACATCCAATAAAGTCTGAAGTATAATTAATGCAACCAAAACTCATAAATAACACTTTTATTCTTTATAATTGCATTAATTTCAAAATACTAAATCTCTTTGTTCCCTAAGAACCAGAGCCCTGTGGTTTGCTCTTAATGTTCAAGGAAAAAATTGTATAATGATAAATCAAAGTCACATTAGAAAACACATATCTAGTATGTTAGGAATGTTTTGGGAGGATGATGTTAAAGCTTCTTCTATTTAGTTCAGGGCTCTCATTGGATGTTATATCTCAGTTTACATATTTTAGTGGCCCTCTTTGTCTGATCTCACAGAATGAGGCAAAGGGTATTATGATAAGAGAGCAGGAATGTTTCAGAGTCTTTATTGCAAAAAAAATAAAATAAAATAAAAAATAAAAAGCAATCATAAGTCAAATAGCTTTCAGCAATCATGAAATAGCATGGATGGTGTCTTAGAGTGAAATTAAACAAGTCGTGTAGGTATAGAACTTGAAAGGGAAACAAAACTAGCACTGTTAGAAGGCAGAGGCTGCTTATCTCTATGTATTTTGTTTCATTCTGCATTAATGAAAGATCCTTTAAAGTACTGTTTGTTTGACATGTGGGGTGAAAATCTTCAAAAAGAGAAGAACCAGGAGTTACAAGAAGAGAATTTCTCCCATGTTGATGCAATTGATATCACCCAGACCAGAGAAGATTCTGGCTCTAATGTTGATGATCATTTGAACCATACGTTGTTTGCTAGTAGGCTCCCTACAGAAGGCCTGACCAACTACTATTTTTGCCTAACAGCAGAGATTCCAAAATTTAATGACTCAACAAAAGTCTTTCCCTAAATAGATTAAAGATGCAAATGATCCAGGGAGAATTCAGGTATCTTTATTTGAGATAAAACAGTATAGAATTGCTTTAACATTATTGGTAAGTTATCTTTAAGGTAGTTATCTTTAAAAATGCCATGAGGGCTCTCTCAGACTGTAAGAATTCCATAGGGTTCTCAGAGACCAAAAACTGCATCAAGAAAGTGCTTCAGCTCTCTGTGTATTCATGACTGAATTTCCACGTTTGGGTAAATCTGATTTCTTGCAATGAAAGTGAGACCATGAGGAACACAGAGAGAGAGCAAGTTACCTTAAAAAGAGATATAGGATAGTAAATGCTTTACTAGTTAGAATCTTAATGACTTTGAGGGGATTATGAAGTTTACTATGAACAATTATACACCAACAATAGGAAAACATAAAAGGAATTGTTAAACTCTTAAAAACATGCAACCCACCAAGACTGAGTCACAAAGAAACAGAAAATCTGAATAGACCAATAATGAGTGAGGAGATTGAATTAGTAGTCAAAATCTTTCCAACAAAGAGAAGTCCAGGACCAGATGGCTTCACTAGAGAATTATATCAAACTTTAAGGAAGAATTAACGACAATCTTTCTTCAAATTTCCACTGAATAAGTGCAAATATACTCCAGAAGTCATTTTATGAAGCCAGCACCGTCCTTAATTCAAAGCCAGACAAAAACACTGTAAGAAAATGAAACTACTATAGGCAACTATCCTTGATGTATATATTTTTTTCCTTGATGTATATTGATGCAGTATACATAACAATATACTAGCAAGTCGAATTCAATAGCACATTAAGATAAATTATACACCATGACAGACTGGTATTTATCCTTGGGATGTAAGAATGGCTCAGCATACACAAATCAATGAATGTGATACAATATATTAATAGAACAAAGGATAAAAAAAAATCACACAATCTTCTCATTATATGCAGAAAGTGCCTATTACAAAATTCAAAACTTTTCATGACAAAACTCTTAACAAATTAGATATAGAAGGAAATTATCTCAAAATAATAAAGGCCATATACAAAAATCACCGAGCTGACATTGTAATTAATGGTGGAAAACTAAAAGCCTATACTCTAAGATCAGGAACAAGGTAAGAATATCCAATTTTGATACTTCTATTCAACACAGTACTGGAAGTCCTAGCCAGAGCAGTTGGCTACGTAAGAGAAATAGAAGGCATCTAAATAGGAAAAGAAGATGTAAAATTATGTATTCACAAATGACATGATCTTCCATGTAGAAAATCCTAAAGATTCCACAAAAAAATCCTGCCAAAACTACAAGAAATTCAGTAAAGTTGTAGAATATAATCAACGTATAAAAATTAGTTGTATTTCTACATACAATGAACAATTTGAAAAGGAAATTAAGAAAAAAAAATTCCATTTTTACATAGCATGAAAAGAATTTTATTCTAAAAGAATAAAATACTTAGGAGTAAATTTAACCATGTAGGTTAAAGACTTACACATTGAAAATGAGAAAACACTGGTTAAATAAATTAAAGGATACAGAATTAAGTACAATGGCATTTAATGTTCATGAATTAGAAAACTTAATATTGTTAAAAATGTCTATACCACTCAAAATGATATACAATTCCTTGTAATTCCTATCAAAACCACAATGGCATATTTTACATAAATAGAAAAAAATCCTAAAATTCATATGGAATCCCAAAGGACCCCAGAGAGTCAAAACAATCTTGAAAAAGAAAAAGATGGGAGCCACATATTTTTTTACTTCAAAAGATAATTACAAAGGTACAATAATCAAAACAGTATGGTACTGGCATAGAGACAGAGACCAATGGGACAGAATTATAAAACCCCAAAATAAACCCATGCATATTTAAGGTCAAATTATCTTCCACAAGGGTGTCAAGACTACACAATAGGAAAAAAATATAGTCTCTTCAATAAATAGTAAAACTGGATATCCACATGAAAAAGAATAATTGTCCCTTATTCTCTATATAAAAGTAAACTCAAATGGATTAAAGACATAGATGTAAAACCTGAAAGTATAAAACTATAGGAGAAACTATAGTTGAGGGATCCCTGGGTGGCGCAGCGGTTTGGCGCCTGCCTTTGGCCCAGGGCGCGATCCTGGAGACCCGGGATCGAATCCCACATCAGGCTCCCGGTGCATGGAGCCTGCTTCTCCCTCCGCCTGTGTCTCTGCCTCTCTCTCTCTCTCTGTGACTATCATAAATAAATAAAAAATTTAAAAAAAAATTTAAAAAAAAAAAAAAGAAACTATAGTTGAAAAGTTTCATGACACTGGTCTTCACAATGATTTCTTTGATATATCACTACAAGCGCAGGCAACAAAAGTAAAAATAGACAACTGAGACAACATCAAACTAAAAACCTTCTATGCAGCAAAGGAAATAATAGTGTAAAAAGGCAACCTATGAAATGGGATAAAATATGTGTAAAGCATATGTTTGATAAGAGATTGATATCTAAAATATATAAGGAACTCCTACAACTCAACAGCAAAAGAACAAAATAAACTAATTTAAAAATGGGCAAAGGATTTGAATAGACATCTTTCCAAAGAATATATACAATGGCTAACAGGTATGTGAAAAGCTGTTTAACATCATTAATTGTTAGGGAAATACAAACCCAAATCACAAGGAGCTATTACCTCATACCTATAAGAAAGGCCATTATAAAACAAAACAAAACAGAAAATAGTGTTAGTGATGATGCAGCTTAATTGGAACCCTTGTGAACTTTTGATGGGAATATAAAATGGTGCAGGAGGCAGGGAAACAGTAGGGAGGTTTCTCAAAAAAAATAAATAAATAAAAGAGAACTACCATATGATTCAGTAATCTCACCTTTAGGTATTTGCTGAAAGAACTGAAACAGTGTCAGATATTTGCACTTCAGTGTTTTACAACATTACTCACAATAGCTATGGGGTGAAAACAACCTAAATGTCCATAGACTGATGACTAGATAAATTATGATATGTACATAATCATATTTTATGGACTATTCTTTAGCCTTAAAAAAGAAGAAAACCTTTCATATGCCACAACATGGATGAAATTAAAGGACATCATACAAAGTGAAATAAGTCAGTCGTAGAAGGACAATTAGTACATGATCCACTTATACGAAGTCTCTAAAGTAGTCAAACCCACAGAAGCAGAAAATAGAATGGTGGTGGATAAGGATGGGGAAAGGAAGAAATGGGGCAGCTATTACTCAATAGGCATAGAGTTTCAATCACGCAAGCTGAAAAAAATGGATTTAGAGATCCACCATACAACAAATTTGCATTTACTTATTAAGAATATTATATTGTACACGTAAACATTTGTTAAAAGAATAGATGTCATGACTTTTGTAATACAATAAAAACAGAAAAAAAAAGAAAAAAAGAAACAAAAAGCTTGGTTGCTCATTCAGCCATAGAATAATTGCTATAATCCCTGACTCATCAGTACTTGCCAGTTGACACTGAACTGAGCCGACTTTGCTCATAACAGTCACCGTGTTTGCCAGTTCCATTATACCACACTGACTTGTCCCTGGATGCACCAGCACCACTCTACTTGCTTGATAATAGACATGTTTTCCATCTGTACATAGTGGTCACAGGTCACTCTGTCCTTACATTTAATTGTTGACTTCAAAATAAGTAGAGCAGAATCATAAATATTGAGGTGTTTGGTCAGCAAGGATGGATTAACTAGGACTCACGCTCTTGCCTTAGTTTATTTATAGCAGACCATATATACTATTCTCTCAGCTCCAGGGATAGGAATGTGCAAAAAGAGCCATTAAGTGGTCCAGAAAATTTTTCTGGCCCATCCTGATTCCTCTCCTCTCTAAATTCTTATTAATTTTACTACTCATTCTATTTGGTTTAGTGCAAAATTGCTTTCTGATAGTGCCTGTCATTCATTATTCTGTTTCCCTATTAGATTATTTCACTCTGTTTTTTAGTTTTTCACACTACTTCCAGCAGAGGATTGTCTCTCATAATCGTACTGCTTGAGTGATCCCAGTTAATTGAACTCACATGACCTTCTTGTAGTTCAATGAAGGGTGCCCTTTAGACAAAACAGAGGAGAACCTTGACCTCAGAATTGCTCAGCTGTACTGCTAAGGACCTATTCTGAGACCACAGAAACTTTTTTCAGTGATTTATTTAAATTGCTGAACAGATAATATATTCACAAAGCTTGAAAATCATAAAACACAAAAAGATGTATGGCACAAAGTGTCCCTCCTACCTTGGTCTTCCTTCCATCCTTCCTCCTTCCCATATCCCCCTAAGTGATCCTGGGATGTAGTAAACTAGAACATTGTTCCATTTTTAGTCATAAGTAAGGAGAAGTGCCTGGTATAATTTCAGGGTCTGGTTTCCCGGTGCTGCCTGTCCAGTGTGGTTTCCAGGTGCTGCAGTGTCAGTTTTTTAAAAACCAATTAATCGGGATCCCTGGGTGGCGCAGTGGTTTGGCGCCTGCCTTTGGCCCAGGGTGCGATCCTGGGGACCCGGGATTGAATCCCACGTCGGGCTCCCGGTGCATGGAGCCTGCTTCTCCCCCTCCCTCTCTCTCTCTCTCTCTCTCTCTCCGTCTCTCATAGCTAAATAAATAAAATCTTTAAAAAAAAAAAAAAGAATAGGAACAAAAGGTTTTTTGAAGCTATCATTCGTAAAACATTTATGTGGAAAATCATCAATACGAGAATATTTCTAATCAAGCAAGTGTGAAATTTTCATATATACATTTACCCCTATCAACATATTCATTTATTTAGGGTTTGGCAGAACTTTGGGTGTCATCAATGCCAATCCATACATTTAACTAATGAGGAAAGTGAAATTCAGAGAAGCAGCAAGATTTATAATTAAAACCATGAAGCCTGACTCAGTTTAAATCCTAGTTCCACCATTAGCATTGTGTGAATTACACAAAGTACTTAACTTATTTGTGCTTAAATCTTCCCGTCTGGAAAATAGGTATAATAAGAATATTTCTTTCATAGGAATATAGTGATTATTATATGGGTTAATATATATAAAAGGTTATTTGACACAGAATAAGCACCATAGAAGTGAAAGCTATTTTCACTGGTTAATGACTTGTGAAAGATGAAACAGCTGAATGGCATGGAAAGGACTGTAGCCTGATAAAATTCGGTATTGGATTATTCCTTACAAAACAATAAAGGTATATAAAATTCCTAATAAGGTAACAACATAGTGTACAAGTGAAAAAAGGAATCTTAGAATAAAGAGGGAATGAAAATGATACTTGATTTGGTTTAGTTAGCTCTTAAATAATTAAACAGAAAATTAAGGAGGTGAGCAAAGTAGGTTTTTATAAGCATCATTGGTCCAGGAACAGGTCCTAGAGACTCCAAATCTGCTTCAGGTGGAAATGTTTCCCTTTGCTTTTCTTTTTTATGTTTTCTAAAGAAAAAAAAAAAAAGATGGAAAAGAATACTCATAGGTAAGACCTAAATGTTTAGGGTCGGGGAAACATTTTAAACACTAACTGACTTTCAATCGGGACTGAATAAATTCTAGTCTTTGTTTTAATTAAGTGATGGCACCTTTGATGTAAGAGTATTAACAAAGGGATAAAATAAAAAGGATGAGCTACTACTCACCTGTTCGTATGTGAATGCTAACATGAATTTTAGAAATGCAAAAAGTTTGAAAGCTTAATAAAAGTTCACTTCTTAACTTAAAATAAATTTAATTTTCCCTTTAAATTCTGTCATGGAATACTTTTAACAGCAAAAAAAAAATTAGTACATGTGGTATGCTTCAAAGTTATAATACATACTTTTATTGAAGAGAAAATGGAGCAAAGCTCACAAATAACACTGATCTAGAATTTCCAGATTGGTTGTGTTTCAGTGATTGAACACCTACTAAGGAAATCCTTAAAAAATGAATTTTTTTTCCTGAAAGAAATTCACAACCTAGTCTTGAGAGCTCCTGCCTTTTGCATAAGATGGGACACTCACAGGATGCAGTAAGCCCAGAGAGCCTTTAAAGACAAGGCAGCCAAATCTAATCAAGTTGAGATTATCAGATAAACCAAAGGGAATCACCCCTATTTTATTCAAGAGTTAATTCTAAGGAAACAAACAAAAAAAAAAAGGGAAAATGTATCTTGCACATTATGAATAAGATAATTAGCTACCTTGCTAGTGTAGTCCTTCCGATATTAAAGTCCTTCATCTTCATTCTTCTTTCCTACCAGATCTAACATAACATGAGAACTACATAGCACAGTAAGAAAAATAATAACGTACTTAAAGTCTCTGTTTGTCAGTACAGCTTATACCCCTACCTAGAGTTTAGAACTTGGCCTTTTAATTAAATTGCAGACAAATACTTTTTTTTACAGTTATAGTTTATATTTTGTAATGAATTAATTTGAGTCTTTGACTTACCATAGATTATTGAGCATATTTTGTGGCAATGGAAAAGGTAAGTGATTGCATTTCCAGCACTCATTCAACTTCATTAGACAAACCACACAATTCAGTAGTTGATGTGCACTTGCACCAGGGATCCTGAGCACCAATGAGCCTGAAAGGTTTCCAGGGACTCCTCTGTCACTTTAATTATTTGCATATTAAGATCTCTTCAGATAGGCAATGCTTCAAATGTTAGGACAAATAACCCCTTCAGAAGTCACTAAGCCCAGTGTTGCCAAATATTTTAATTGTCATACAATTTTGATAACTAACAAAATGTCTTAAAGTCTATTATTCCAAGCCTGTCAGAGTGAGGAGAAGGGCTGAGGTATTGAGCTATGGCCATAGGCCACCAGTACAAGCTGGAAGTGCTGAAGATTTGAAATTATACATAGAAATATTTCCCTTGGAAGAACGACAGGAAATAACAAATAACAATACCTACCACCATATAGTTGTAGTCAAATAAAGCCTTTATTTTAACAAGTCACATAGTAGATAATAACTACAAGCTAACCTTTGCCATCGTAATTAGTGGCAGAGGTAACTTAAGAGCCATATTCCTGATTCACATATCACCACTTTTTAATGGATTAATTAATTTGGTTTCCTCAAACTAAAATGCAGGGCCAAAAAAAAAAAAAAAAAGTCTTCTTTTGCCAAAGCACAAAGTGTTTTGTTTTGTCTATATGCTGATTAAGTTTGCCAAACTATTCTCTATGTTCCTAGAAGACAAATAATTAGTGTTGGGTCCTACACTAAGAGCACCCAAAAATTGTGCTAGATCCACAGTAAATGTTCAGCAATTGGTTATTTATTGCTGATTTTTGAGTAAGCCTCAAAAATGAAGGACTCAGTGTTAAAGAACCAAACAGGCATTGATGAATGGGATCAATCAGGGATGGTTACCATCCTAAAGGTAAATTTAAATTATTTTGTTCTTCAAATCACCATCAAATGTCTCTGCAACATAAGGAACTGATGCTCTTCTCTGTGAATGGCATGTGGCACTTGTGCTGAGCTTTGACCTCTCCTACTCCCATACCACCTTACATATCCTTTGAATAAGGGACAGGAAGTCATATTGGCCAGACTATCCATCATAGAAACAATCTGCTTACAAGGCAGGATTTGATATAGAGAATAGTAGGGAAGAAGATGCCACAACTATTCCTATGAAATCATCTTCTCACTATATCTTTTCATGAAAAAAAAAGAGGAAGGAGCAGTGAAATTGTGAAATTAGAAGCTAAATGGAGAGAAGAAACAGTATTTATTGTTTATATCCAATATATGAAAAACTTATTTGAGAAAAGAAAAATACGACTAGAGTGTGGTATTACATTATTATTACTGCAATTCCAGGCCTTTGTGTGTATGTGAAAAATAAAAAGTTAAATTTACAGAAATGCCAAGTGTGGAATTTTATAATCTTAAATATTTTAAGCGTATGACTATTACACCTTGGCCAACTGTCACTTACATTTTAAATATAAGAATACAGGGGAAGGTAATACTTGAAAAATTTACCATCCCTAAAATTCTGGAATTTTACATTTCTGACTAAAAGTAAGCTGCTTTTAAAACAAGATGATGTATTTCAGCTGTGAGCCTCCCCAAGAACAGATTATGCAAGGACCCAGCACGGGAAAATAGAGGCTTGGCCTAAGGGTTAAACAAATAAGCATGCTGAGGCCAGAGGAACAGTCAAGGGTCAGGTTTGGAGGTAAGACAACAGTTCCTGTCTGAAGCCTCTAGGTAAACCTGGAGCCCAGACAGAAAAATACTCACTTTTCCAGGGGATTACCAATCTAAAACAGGAAGTTGTGGAATCAGATTAAAAAGTTAAGTGGACTCCAAGAAGAACCAGAACCCCAGAAGTCATCCCCTCAGTAAGGGACCTTCTGATGGGTGAAATGAAAACACTTGTTTTAAAATTGCATCAAGCTAACTGAAAAGTAAAGATTAGGTAAAGGCGTTCACCAGTTATAACTACTTTTTAAAGCTTGGACACTGAAATTTTCTCATGTGCTTGAACTGACTGCATTCAAGTGACAGACTATAGAGTAAAGTGAGAACAAAATCAATAAATTGGTAACTAAGTAGGGCGGCTACCACCTTTCCCCCCTGAATGCTTCAAATGTATCCACAGTTTATATTTATTTAGCAAAAAAAAAAAAAAATGTTGTAGGAACAAACTCAGAGTACATAAGACATGAAAAGATCAGTAAGACTGAAACAAAGCAAGTGAAGGAGAGTAAAGTAAGTATGAGGCAATCTGGGGTCACAGAGCAAGAAAGGTGCCAAGTCATGTAGATCTACAGTAAGGAGTGATTTTAGAGATTAAATCAAGGGCTATTCCAGTCATCATGTTACTGGATGATGATGGCTTGATTAGAGTGTTAGCTGTGGCAATGGAGAAACACAGAAATTGATATGTTTTGAAAGTGGACTCATATGGGCTTTCAATTGTTGGATCACATGTGTCCTTATATTTTAGGGAGGGGCTCAGGGAGGAATTAATAACAATTATGAAGTATTAGATTTGAACAACTCGATGTATGATAATAGTATTTTTTGAGAAGGGATTTCTGCAGAACTTTTGGGTTTGGAAAGGGAAAATGGACAGCTCTGTTTCAGTCCTGAGAAGTCTGAGATAGCTCTTAGACATATTAGTGGAAATATCAAGTAGGTGGTCAGTTTTGTACATTAGGAGTCCATCGTAGGGATGAAGATTCCAGATACACATTGGGGATTCATCAGTATATAAATGACATCAAAAGCCACAATATGATGGACTGAGTAAGTCTTATTAAAATGTGGCAGGGCTCTTAGCAAAGAAATGCTATCATTTTCACTCATAGCAATTCATGCCTGATTTTATGAATATCACAATATAGGATTTGGTAATAATTTATTGTTTCATTGTAGTTATTTTTTTAAGTATTGAGAACCCACAATAATTAGCAGCAAATAAATTGTATGTTTTATAAAATGCTTTGGGGAAATATGCCTTATTACCTAGTGTTCCAAATGGCACCATTCTTATAAGTAATAAATGTGACCCTGTGGCTATAATATTGAAAAAAAAATTAGGAGAAACAAAGTAAACTCTTCTAAAGACGTATTTTCAAATGTCACCAGAGCAATAAATTATTGATTTCCACATCTAAAATTAATGTTTTTATTTATGAAGTAACTTTTAACTCTTGGTAACATAATATATAACTTTGCTTTAACAGACCATTTTATTTTAAAGAATTATAGAGTCTGAATGAACCCAATTAAGTGTGCTCTGTGTGTCTTCTCAGTCGGCCCTTACCAAAGCTCACAATGTGAGTTCTGTTCTACTTGGTATCAGGGAAAACCACACAGGAACACAGAGAATATTGCTTGCTGGAAAAAAAAAAAAAAAAAAAAAAAGGAGCTTGTTTCTTCATAAAGTCTCTAGCTGTGGTCACATAGAACACAGCATCCATTTATACATCTCCTAACTGGCCCTAAGCCATTGTCTGAGCTTGCATTTCCTTACTGGAAAATGCACTTCATTTTTATTTGTGCTCTTCAACAGATACAGTTACTAATACCTACAGATGTGAATTACAAAAAATTATCTAGGCAGGTAGAAAGAATTAAAATTTAGAGATAGTTCAGTGGCTTAGCAGGAAGAGGGAAGGAGGCCTAAACTACCTTGAAGAAGGAATATTTTGTGAAAATGAACAAAGCCCCATGTTCTCTTTTGAATAATAAAAAACACTCATCCACATACTGACATGACACAGGGATTTTATTATCAATTGTCACACACAGTAGTTTTATTAGCACCTATTCAAGACTAAGCTAATTTAAAAGCACTTGAAACCTTAGGCAGATGTTTTTAAATGCAAAAAAAAAGTTCAAAAAGCTCTGCATCATATACTATCTACTATAAATAAAAAAAGGATCAGTTCTTCCTCAGTTTTTTTTTTTTCGTCAGTTTTAGAACACATTCATTTACACATGAGCTGCCTGTACCAGGATCATAGTCATCATTCTTTAGGGCATCATTCTTTAGGTCGTTCTCTCCTTTGTAAGAACTTTATGACATGTATTTTTCTTTTTTGCCTAATTTTAACTGCTCTGTCTATTTAATGTTATAATACATCTCCTCCCACATTAGATTCCTATAAATAGTCTCATTCAGATTCTTTTAAAATTTGATGAAATAAAGGGAGAGTGGGTGTCTCATTTGGTTTAGCATCGGACTCTTGTTTCCACTCAGGTCATGATCTCAGAATTGTGAGACTGAGCCCCACATGGGACTCCACACTCAGAGTGAGTCTTCTTGAGACTCTTTCTCTCTCCCTCTGCTTCTCTCTTCACTTGTGTGCTCACACACGCACACACACACATATTCTCTCTCTCTCTCTCTGTAAAATAAATAAATACATCTTTAAAAATTGTTGAGGAAATAAGACTTTGAAAAATTGGTGGTCTTCACTAAAGCTCAACATAAGCATACTCCACAACCTAGATTTGCCTTTTTTTTTCAACCTAGACTTTCCATGCCTAAATACAGATCTCACAGAAAAGACTTAACACATGTTCACCAAATGGCATGCACTATAATAAATATTATGAGATACACCACTATTCATAATAGCACATAACAGGAAACACCCTAAATGTGCCCAAATCAAGAACAGAATGGATAAAATTATCACACAATGGAAACTGTACTACAATGAGCATGAACAATCTACAACATTATGCAACAATGGGGGAAAAAAAATCTCAAGAATAGTTTGTTGAATGAAAGACATCAGATAGAGATTACCAGAGTGAATGTCTTCATTACATAAGCCATAATACCTGAATAACAAAACATAGTTAATAAAACATATTGGGAAATTTGGCTGATGTGAACATTAACGATTTTGGAGGGGTAGTTTTTATTGGAAACAGGTGCACAACATGTGTTCTAAAAATCTCTTCAAATTTCAAGTTTAATTCTAAATTCTATCCCTAATAAGCGATAATTTTAAAATATTGTATTTATTTTAGAGAGAAATAGAGAGTGCATGAGCAGGAAGATGAGCAGAGGAAGAAGGGAAAGAGAGAATCCCAAGTAAACTCCACAGGGAGCATGGAGCCTGACACGGGGTTAATGTGAGGCTGGATCTCAAAACCCTGAGATCATGACCTGATCAAGAGCTGGCCACTTAACTGACTTAACCACCCAACCAGGTGTCCCTATTAAGGAGATTTTTTAAATGACTGCTCTTTGTTTTATTTTGGTTGTTTGTTTTCTTCTTTCTTTTTATGCCCACCTTCATGTTTGGGCCAAATTTTCAGTTTTATAACATAATAAAATAGTACAGAACTAGTAACTGACTTTTAGTGTCATACAAATAGCCAGTTTGCTATATAAACTAGATTGTACATTTCCCAAGAGCAGGAGAGTAGAAGCCATTTCTATATACAGCACTGCTGCAAAGAGAAAGAACATTCTGAGTGGAGCTGATTGCTCACTCTGAGTAATAGTCGTAGGCAAGCAAGGAGAAACAGGACTGAAGTTTGGAAGATCTTGAATAATAATAGGTTTCCAAGTTTGGATGCCATTCTCCTCACAATGGTGAGTTACAGGAAGTTTTTAAGTAAAGATCACAAACTGAAAATATCATTTTGAGCATGCATGCTAGACTAGAACCTGGTAAATAAGTGCTAGCAGGCCAGTTAGCAAAATTTGTATGAGGGGATAAATAGACTCTGAACTAGGATGATGGTAGCACCAATGGAAAATAGGGGTTCCTGTATGTGAAGAAAGTTAGACAAATAATCTATTGAACTTGGAAACTGGCAGAGTAAAAGGGAGTTGGAAGGGTCTAATATGACTCAGTTTTGGAAACAGAAAAAGAACTTGAGAAAGAGAGGAAAACTTTATGGGTCAGTTGGTTTGAGAAGACAATGAAAAAAAATGACCAAATGAATACCTAAGGGTGAAGGTCAGTGCAGGAACAATATAAGTATAAGGCTCAGAAAACATATAGTCAATGTTTCTGTTTTTTCCAATGTACTACAAACACTAAGGGGGTGCACAGTTACAGTGAGAAATCATGAGAAGATTTAGAAACGTTAAATACTATCAAAATTAAAACTTTTGGGCAGCCCAGGTGGTTCAGCAGTTTAGTGCTACCTTCAGCGCAGGGCCTGATCCTGGAGACCTGGGATCGAGTCAGATCAGGGATCCCACATCAGGCTCCCTGCATGGAGCCTGCTTCTCCCTCTGCCTCTCTTTCTCTCTGTGTCTCTCATGAATAAATAAATAAAATATTTTAAAAAAATTAAAACTTTTTCTCTGTGGAAATAATGGATAAGAGAATAATAAGACAAGCTACAGGCTAGGAGAATATGCAAATCTCATATCTGACAAAAGATTTGCATCTAGGCTATATAAATAACTCCCAAATCTTAACATTAATCAAATCTCCAATTTGCAAATGGGCAAAAGAATTGAACAAACATTTTAGCAGATAGGATATACAGATGGTAACTAAGCACAGGAAGAAAAATGTTTAACACCATTAGCCATTGGACTCAGTGGTGGGTCACTAAATTCTACACTGAAACTAATATTACTCTATGTTAACTAACTGGTATTTAAATAAAAACTTGAAACTACAAAAAAAAAACCATTAGGAAAGCCATTAGGAAAATGCAAATTAACACTTCACTGAAATACCACAATATACACATTATACTGATTATAGTAAGAAGTACTGATAATAACCAAGTGTTGGCAAAGATGTGGAACACTAACACATTGCTATTGGGAATGAAAAATGTCACAGTTACTCTGGAAAATGATTTGGATATTTCTTTTAAATTTATATTTATCATATGGCGCAGAAATCCCACTCTTAGGTATTTACGTTAAGAGAAAGGAGAGCATCTATCCATAAGAAGATTTATATATGACTATTTATAGCTGCTCTATTCATAATCGTCAATGACAGGATACTTAAATGAACCTTCACTTCACCAGGTGAATGGATATACAAATTGGTACAATTCTTCAATGAAATACTGTGATTCAGCAATAAAAAAAGGAGCAAACTATTGAGACACAGAAAGGGCATGAATCTCAAAGGCAGTGCTGAGAGAAAGAAAGCAGTCCAAATGGTCACATAGGGCATGATTTCATTTATACTATATTCGCAATAAGACAAAACTCCAGTGACAGTAGACAGTTCAGTGAATGCTAGTGGTTAAAGATGGGAGAAAGGTATACCTACAAAGTGAAAGCAAACACTATTTTCTGAGTGATGGAAATTTCTTTAATCCATTTTGTGGTGGTGGCTATACAAATCTCTTCATGAGTTAAAATTCACAGATTTATGTACTCCATCCCCACAAGTCATTTTTATGTTAACTTAAGAAAACAATTTTAATAATGACATCTGTAAGGAAATACACAGATGCAAAACAAGTGTTTCAATGTCAGTATTATTTTACACTTTGAGTTTTATGAGCATAACTATTACTGCTTCTCTAACAGGACCTCTAAAGATTAAACAATAGGCCAAGTTACTTACCAGAAAATCTTCAGTATTCCTTTTAAAAAGACATAAAAAACAAAACCATCAAACTCAAAAGGGTAGAGCCTTTTTTACCCGATAATCAAACTAATTTGTACCACACTGCACAAAATATTTAATGCAGAATTCGCTATTAAATCTATTAGCAAGTTTATATTGCCACTGACTGAGATAGCTGAATACCGAGCAGTACTTGCTAGGAAATTAAAGACTAGTCAAGAAACAAAAGATATTTAACTAACTGATCATGGGATGGGCTACAATAATGGGTTACAATTATTTTAAATCAGTTTTTGATAATCTGAATATGTTCTCTAGATAAACAGAGACAATAATAAATCATCAGTGAATAATGTTTTGTCAATTTTGTTAAAATGGGGCTCATGAGCATATCCTGGAGTTCTCAGACAATTAAGTGGTTCTGCACAGTTTTGAAGAATCTAGTGCTCAGTTTCTTTTGGTGTGGGTTTAAAAATAATTCAACTGCTTGAATTTCATGAGGAAAGAAACAACCATAATAAAATCTATCTATGGTGGCCTTTCAAACTAAGACAACCTTTTCAAAAAAGTTAGTCTAAATGATCAGACTGTTTTCATGTGTCATATTGGTGTTGAATTAAGATGGGAATCATTGATAGAAGATGTCAAAAAACCTAGATTTGAAGGATGCTGATAGCAAAGTAGATGATCTCAGGTAAAGTCTTAAATCTCTTTGGGCCTCAGTTTACTCATTTGTAAAATGAAGTGTCTGGATTAGATAAATCATTCTAATCTTTCCTATATTCTCCCTCTCCTTTTCTTTCCTTCTCCCTCTCCTTCTGTGTGTGTGTGTGTGTGTGTGTGTGTGTGTGTGTGTTTGTGTTTATATGTGTGTATCTTAAGATTCTTAGATAAGGGTCAACACCAGATTTGAGTTACAGCTCGAAGATCTACCTTTGTAATAAGGAGCCCTAATGATGCTCAGCTAGGTAGTCCTTAGATCACACTTTGAGAAACACTGAACTAGATAGAGAGGCAGTCCCTCCCTCTTGCAGCTCTAATACTCTATGATTTAGTGAATGTCTTTGTAGCCTACTTTCATATTGTCCTTCCCTGCTCTTTAGCAGTGCAGACCAGGCTATTAGATTTGTCCTCTTTCATATCAGAAAGGCAAAAAAATTACTAGGGTTTCCCTTAGATCTGTATTTTCTGTGAATAATACAGATAACCTCAGACAGCCCAGGGAGAGCTTACTTTTCACAACTGCTTTCAGATGGGGTATCTTCTACTCTGCAGTCTCACCTTCCCTATAATTTTCGTAATTCAAACAGGGCTCATAAACCACAATTGATCTTAAAGGAGTCACCTTTTAGATTGTCTCCTCAAAAAGACTGAGACTCCTAACTGTGAGATGGAATAATATGATATAGATGAAAATCTACTTATATCCTTGAAATTAGATTGCATTTAGGCAAACTAAATGACCTACTAAAGAAAATTATGTTTGACCTTTACTTTCAATTTCTTACGTAATTCTGCCTTGTTTTTTTCAACAATAAAGATAAAATTACATTTAAAATATTTTGATATTTAGTTAAGGGAATTCTACTATTGGTTCTAAAAGAAGGTTTTAATTTTACTTCAAAAGTAAATTCTAGTGGGTTAATCTTATCCTGTGATTTAAAAAATGTAAATGTTTCCAATAATAATGATAATTGACATGCCAGTAGATGACATTTGCTTTGAGAATATTAAAATTCTCTGAGGAAATATGGGTATAAACATTCAAAATTAAACTTTGAGATAATTAATTATTTTAATTCTAGGTGAATAATAAATCTCCAGAAATAAAAATAATCTTTAAGTGCTAGAAAAATCAACATAATCATATTCATTTATGCTGCCCAAGTGTACACACTGTGTGGAAGAACCCTGGCGCGGAGGGCTGAAATCTAACATTTCAGCCAAAACCAGATGAGAATAATGGGTCAGAATCCAAGATCCTTTCTTTAAAAAATAGATTGTTTGGGGAAGATAATTTAAGCTTACTGAATCCCATTTTCTTTATAAAATAGGGATGACTCTGGGCATATAACAAAATCTGTGTTAATTCCTTAAATTAAATGAGGGTAGTTAAAGGACTCTGTTAATCCTTATGTTGTAGCATCTACATTGTGGTGCCTGAAAAACTTTTAAATATTCTCTTCACATATGATAAATATGAAAACATGCTATCAGCCACTATAAACTATAAAATAAATTGCATGGTTATAGTTTTAGAAATTAATAAGAAAAAGAGACATGCTTGGTTTTAGTCATTCACAATAATAAAATTGATTTTATTTTTCATTTTTTAAATGTTTTGCTCCTATTTTCCTTCCGTGATCTTCCATAGTCTTTTTTTTTTTTAATTTATTTATTCATGAGAGACACAGAAAGAAGCAGAGACATAGGCAGAGGGAGCCTGATGTGGGACTTGATCCCAGGACCTCGGGATCACAACCAAAGGCAGACGCTCAGCCACTGAGCCACTCAGGTGTCCTGATCTTCCATAATCTTGATCTAGATTACAAATCTGAGGATCCTTTAGGTTTTCATATTCTTGGGATATGAGAAATATTTAAGTCATTACAGTATCAGTGTAAGAAATTTGGAGGACAACAGATATTGACTGTGGCAATACTGATAGATGCTGCTTAGTTTATATAAAGTTTAAAAATTAGATATAACTGAAATCACCCGGGACAATATTCAAAGTCAAGATCCATAGTGCACGGTCATGTCTCAGTTTACAATGCTAAAAAGTTATAAATCCTAAAGATACTTGCATAATAGCCTCATCACCTTAACTAGACTTTGTTCTGTGAAAAGAAGTCCACCCTGGTTATCACTGTATTCCCAGAGGAAAACACAATGCTTTCTACTTAATAGGTGTTAATTTTCTATAATTGAAGAATGTACTAATGAACAATGTACACTAGTTCTGAGGAAACAACAGAACTATATAACCTTAGTGTTATCTACACATAGTCAAGTGAGAATCCAACTGAATATCCTGAAGATTGGCATAAAGGAGACCCTTTAAAATATGAGTGAGATCAATAATTTATTTAACTGGAAACTGAACATCTTTGTATTTAGTTGAGGCTGCACAACATAATGGTTTAGGGCAGGAATAATGTTTGAGTCAGATAAGAAGGGTAAAATATCAAGCTTCCTCTGTACAAACATTGTTAACTTGGGCAAGGAATTTCATCCTGTTGAGGCTCATTTTCTTTACTTACAAAACTGGGCAAATTAATTTTAACTTATGGTGCTATTGAGATATTGAAATGTCACAAATTGTATAAAACATTTAGTATGGTGTCCAGCACATAGCAATTGCACAATGAACAACTGTTAGGACAGCTATTAAAATCACCATTTACATAATTCACAGCTATCCCCAAAGGCTGGTGTCAACTTAATAGATAAGAAACAAGTTAATCATTTTTATATTGTAGATATTTTTCAAGACATAAGAAATTCAGTTTGCTTTTTAAGTCCTCCTTGCTTAATTTGTATTACTAGCACCAAGATTAATATTGTTAATATTAACATTAGCTAGTCTTAATATTAATAATGTTGTCTTTTCCTTACAGCATGCAATTATTAATCCTCTTTCATACACATTCAAGCTCCACCTCCTCTCTGACACTTAAAGAATTTCAGCCCATACAGTCTCTCAATCCTTTATTATTTTTTAAGATTTATTTATTTATTTATTTATTTATTTATTTATTTATGATAGACATAGAGAGAGAGAGAGAGAAAGAGAGAGGCAGAGACACAGGAGGAGGGAGAAGCAGGCTCCATGCCAGGAGCCTGACGTGGGACTCAATTCCCCGACTCCAGGATCACACCCCGGGCCAAAGGCAGGGCTAAACTGCTGAGCCACCCAGGGATCCCTCTCTCAATCCTTTAACTTTCCACCACTATCAGACACATATTTTAGCAGGTTGTGTTTATGCTGATTTTATCTCTGTAGCTACACAATGAGCTCCTTAAGGGTATAGGCCATGCACAAAAATTAATACTGTTTTGTCTTTCTTCTCCATACTCTTAGTGCTGTCTTCTTTTAATATTAATAGTTTAATGCATTATATAAATTGTTTCTTTCCTCTTTTCATCAAATAAACTGCATACCAGAACCTTTACCTTCTCTTTCTTTGCCTTACTTGCACACATGTATCACACTTTAAAAAGAGGCTGGTACAAGTATGTGCATCATCAAGAGATAAACAAGGTAATGCTTAACCTACTGAGCCACCCAGGCACCCCAATATAACATATCTTAATTTCTATTTAAAAATATAATTCCTAAAAAAATATATATATATATATATAATTCCTGAAATTGATATGAAATCACATTTGTTTTATTTTGTCTTTTGGGATGGGATAAGTAATTTCTGTGATCTAATTTTTCTGTGACCTCAGATACAAATATATACATGTAAAATTTATTTAAATGTAATTATATTTGTATGGCAATATATAATTTATGTATTTATTATAAATTAATATGTCCATACAGTTAATATATTCAAAGCAGCATAATAAACTAATACTCTAAGGTTTAATTACAAATAAGATTTGTATTTTTAGATTATAATTTGTTATACATTAAATATAAATTATATATACATTTATAATTTAATTTCCTATATCTCGTAAGATGGAGAAATGTTTTAAGCCAAGAAATATATATAAATGCTTATAATATGCAAGGTTATCTTGCTAGACACTGAACATGTTCATGATGGCTTAGAAAGTGGCACTTGAGAGATTTTTATTATGCAGTGTTTGTTGCTGGATTGTTTTAGTCAACTCATATTTTGACAGTTGTATTTAAGTCAGCATACGGAAGTTTGCACTTGATTTCAACATTACTATTGAAGAAGTCCTCACAACAGTCACTTAACTTAATATTACAGACAGCAAAAAATAGGTTGGCATTCTGAATATTTACAACTAAATTCTGTTCAATTAGCTAGCTGCTCTAAAATTCAAAGACAAAGTTATCATCAAGATGCTTTCCGCAAAAAAAAAAAAAAAAAAAAAAAGATGCCTTCCGCCTATTAAGAAGTATGATGGTATCTCATTTTTGAGGGTCCAAGAACCTTTTTCCTTTTTTGAAAAAAAAATAAGTTTTTATAAAAATGCAATTAAGCATTCATATTCTATTTCCGAATATCCATAAAAATGATCCTACTTTATACTTTCAATAGGATCTTGCTTACTGTATGGATAACAATTTTTATACAATATACTATCTTACCAAGCTGAGATGAGATAAAATTTTTATTTTCTTAAATCTATCTTTCTATTTATTTATATTGTCATTTCCGAGGTATATTAAAAATATTAAAAACCTTAAACTTTGGAAATTTACATATAATTGTCCATAAAAAGAATAGCAAGTATACTTACAACAAATATATTATTGAAAATATGTCTCTTCAAAGTTTCACAAACCAGTATCAAATAGGTCAGTTCTTAGAAATAATTTACAAATCAAGAAATTCAAACTATATTAAATGATCTAAATTGGAACTCAAATACTCCACTGTTTTGCTTTTCTATTTAATATCAGTGTTGACTTTGTAATTGAAATGCCAAGTTATATTTCTATAAAGATATCCTCACTCTTAGAATTTTGTTTTGTAAGCTAAACAATGTTGAGTTTTTATCTTAACTCATAACTTTGTTTTCTGATTAAGAAAGGGAAATTAAGAGGGAAATTATCATTTCTATACTTATGTAAATTTATCACATTATCTAGTTATGTGTTAGTTACATGGTAGGATATTCTATAACTATGTTTTGAATGGTCTATTGCTCAGAGACATGTTGATGAAAGGAAACTATTTTATATCTTAAAAACATGCTTGTCAGATTATACATTTTATACACAAGAGTGTATAACTAAATCACAGTGATGGGTTGTATGAGACAGACTGGTGTCAGAATGACCTTTCTCTCACAGTTCACATCATTTTCAACCCAATATTCTTTCCTCTTCCTTTCTTGTCATTTCCACTACTGCATAGACATAAGATTTCAGGGAATAAGAAAGATTCTGAACATGGACACTACACACTGAACCCATTAAAAATAGATGACTATTTCTCAAGTATGCCACTCTTTGAAGTGGCAACTAAGAACAATGATAATGGCAAAATAAAAATAAACATGCACTTAAAAAACAACAACACTATTTTAGGAGAGGATATAGTGGACTGGTCTTTGATTAGAACACACACACACACACACACACACACACAAAAGAACACTCACACAATGTTATAACACATGCCTTTCTCCTGACCAAGGAAAGAGAAGGAAGTGAATTAAGTCCGCATTGTGTTAGAATCTCTGGTAATGAGTCCAAGAGCATTCTTCTATTAAAGACACGTCTCTGTGTGAGATAAATGGCTTTTCAAAAGAAAACATGTTGACTATGCCCAACGGAGGCTTTACTATATCAACTTCTGCCAAAAACTTTCTAAACCTCAGTGAAGATGTCAAAGGTGCTAATGGATTTGCACAACTCTTTTGAACAAATGTTTTCTAGAGATCTGAAATGAAATCAAATTTGATTTGATTAAAATTTGAAAATAATTAAAATTTGGAGAAAAAAAGTAAAAATTAAAATATATTTTATCAAAAAAATATATTTTATCTATTCTAATATCTTGAAAATTTTAATCTTATTTAGGGGGTCTCACCGGCAATTTGCGATGTTGTATACCTGAAAAGCATTTAGCTTCTTTAGTAATGATGAATTCAATCACTACTCCTTATGAATAGGATTTTCTATAATAGTAAGAAAGAAATGATGTTTTATTACGTTAGAGGTGTATGCAATAATATTTTTCCATAAATAAGAAAAGATACAGAATAAGTTTTAACAGATTTAAGTGATTCAATGTGCTTAACATTTATGAAATTGTAGTAGTTATCATAAAAATAAATAAATCCATTTTTACACGGAAATACAGAAATCTGGTACAGAAATCCTTTTCAGAAGTATTCCTAGAAATGTCTAAATATGAATTCATGGTAATCCACAGTGAGTTTATTTCTTTACCTTAGTTATTGTTTTGGAAACCTATTATGTTACGAGTCCTTCAATATTCTACATTGTCGGCTTTTTGATACTAAGTGAAATACAGCTAAAAATTACCACAATCTACTTTGTTCTTATGAAGTGGCAGAGAATAAATGGTTGAAAAGAGTTGCTCAAATTTTATAGAAGTTTCACTGTCTACTACAAACTGTCCAGGTTCAACATAAATCCTGAAATCTCTCTTTAGTTGTCGAAATCACATTTCTTTACAATGATGTTAATTTAGGAATTACTCTGAAAACTATTATAAACAACTTAAAAATGTATATAAATCATGAAAATCATTCTATCTTCCATAATGACCTAGAAAATCTTTATATTTATATGATGGTAAAAGAATGGGTAGATATGGTTTTAAAAGTTATCTGGTAGAGATCTCCAAGTGATAGATAGATAGATAGATAGATAGATAGATAGATAGATAGATGATAGATAGATATAATTTTTTCTTTTTAAATTTACTATGAATTCTTCTTGATATTAGTTAGAGTTATAATCACGTAGAACCTAAAGGAACTGTTAAGGGTTAAACTGTGCCCCACGGCTATCCCCCATCCCCCCAGAAAAGAATGTTGTAGCATGAATCCGTGGTACTTCAGAATGTGGCCTTATATAGAAAGAGGGATTTTGTAGGGATAATCAAGTTAAAATTAGATCACTGGGTAAATTCTAGTCCAAAATGACCTCTACAAAAGAGAAATTTGGACACAGACATGCACAGAGGAAAGGCAATGTTATAATAGTGAGGGATAAGACAGCAATGGGACTATACAGTGATGCATCCACAAGCCAAGGAACACTTCTATAAGTTGGAAGAGGCAAAGAATGATCCTCTTTAGAACTGTCAGGGACAATGTGGCCATGCCTATACCTAGATTTCAGAGTTTAAGCCTCCAGAACTGTGATGAATCTCTGTTGTTTTAGGCCACTCAGGTTTTGGTACTTTGATACTGCAGCATTAGGAAACTAATACAGGAACCTTAAAGAACTTATGATCCCATAAGTCAAAAAACCGATGTAAGAAATGAATGGAAAAGAATATATCAAAAGTAAAAAAAAAAAAAAAAAAAAAAAATGAGGTGTCTTGCTGCCCAAGATCACATAGCTACTTCAGCCTGGTTTACTTAACTACAAGTTGATGGCTGCCTCTTCCTCACCTTAGAGAATGAAAGATTGAAAATTCTCAGTTCTAAAAGGTTCATTTCTTTAAGCTATTTTATTTAGTCTTCTGTTAAAACTGAAAATAAACATTAGTAGTCTTGCTTCTATTTTAATTCTTTCAAAGTAGCCATGGATCAATTTCTAAAGCTAATTTTCTTTTTCATTTTTTAAAGATTTTATGTATTTATGTATTTATGTATTTATTTATTTATTTATTTATAAAGATTTTATTTATTTATTCATGAGAGACACAGAGAGAGAGGCAGAGACACAGGCAGAGGGAGAAGCAGGCTCCCTGATGCGGGACTCAATCCCAGGACCCCAGGATCATGCCCTGAGCCAAAGGCAGACACTCAACTCCTGAGCCACCCAGGAGTCCCTTATTTATTTATTTTAGACAAATAGTATGAGGTGGGGAGAGGGGCAAAGGAAGAGGGAGAGGGGCACAGAGAGACACTAGAGACAGAGAGTGAGAAGCAGACTCTCTGCTGAGCATGGAGTCCAACTCAGGGCTCGATCTCAGGACCCTGAGATTATAACGTGAGCCAAAAATCAGGAGCTGGATGCTTAACCAATTGAACCACCCAGGTGCCCCTAAAGCTATATTTTCCATCTTCAAGATAAAATTAAAATGTCTTTTTAACCCATTTGTTCCTTGATTTTTATCAAATGATTCACTCATTATTATGTGCAAAATGATGTGACACTTAAAAATTATTAAAACAGGGGCACCTCACTGGCTCGGTTGGTAGCAAATGTGACTCTTGATCTCAGGGCAATGAATTCAAACCCCATGTTGGGTGTGGAGCCCACTTAAAAAATTATTAAAACATAATGAAAAGGAAAATGAAATTATCATGAAAGACCAGACTATCAGGGTTTGATTACACAATACTTTTGGTAATATTTGAATCATTTAACCTTGTAAAATACTAATTTTACAAAACCCTACATACATATGAAACCTCATTTTTTTATTTCATCTGTAAGAATAATTATTTCTTCCAACTAATTTGGAAGCTTTGTGAAGGCAGAGAAAGATTTTTGTACCTCTGAACATCTAGCACTATGCCCAGCACATAACTGGTGCTCCAAAATGGAGCAATACATATAGTGAGCATTTATTTAGCAGTTACTGTGTGTTAGATATAACTCTGTATGCTGGGAATAAACCAATGGAAACTTAGGAAATTCCTGCCATTACTGAGTTTATATTAGAATGAAGAGCTACAGAGAAGAAAAAAGATAAATTATATCGTATACTGAAATATGATAAGTATTAAGGAAAAAATAAGGCAGGGGGCAAAGATTAAGAATACTGAGGGTTGCTGCCCTTCTCATTAGGGATGTAAGGGGTTTTGGGGCTGTTGAAAATTTCAACTGGTCATTGACACTTGAGCAAAGACTTAAAGAATGCATGTTTGAGCAGCTCTAAGCTTGAAAACCAAGTTGTATCTTTTCATCATCAAGAAATAAGATCCTGGTTTGCCTGGATGGTGCCAGTTTCTATATCTCTTACCCTAGTATAACTACTAGTAGCTCTACCTTTAACTCTTACTGGTATTTCAGATTGAATGATAAATTACAGTGTCAGACCACTTAGATCATCATCTCTACAGAGTATGTGCCAAGGTCGGTTAAATGAATGAGTAAATAAAAAAAAAAAAGTGTATCTCCATCTCATGTCTTATCATTTATTATTTGTCAAAATATTTAACCTCGTTGTACAGCAATACAGCCATCAATCCCAAAACTTTAAGACCAAGATTGGCACTGAGAGAATCTTTTTAATATCCTTAGGTGAAAAGCTCAAAAGATATACTTATGATTAGCATCAACAATAACAATTTTCTCTCACTACGTAAGTTTTATTTAGTATCCTCCTTGTCTTTCATTTCACCGCTGAGACCAACATCTTTATAGAGGTCCAGATGGTGCAGAGAGATTATAACAATGAAAGGTAGCTCATGCTGAGGGCCTAAAGGAAAAACAAATCACGGCTTGCCTGAAAGACCAATTTCAATTACATACTTACTATGTCCTTATCAGATGGAGCACTTGCTCTGTACCATGCCTTGTGCAACTTAAGATAACACATGAGTATATCAGTAGTTGCATACTAAAGAGGGGTGCTGTGGACCATTAAAATTCTTACTACTATAAATAAGCTACATTACATCTATTTTAGATGTGGGGGAATTCATCGAAAATGACTACCTGTGCAGAAATCCCATGTTAATCATCTGACATTGTATCTTACAGTAGACTTTTAGGGTTCCTTGTTATAAGAGGAAACTTTGAAGCATACCATGTTTGTCAGGCTGGCCATTCCAATTTGTATAAGTAGGTTGTCAGAAGAAGACAAAGACTTCAGCTCAGATGTGTAATTTACTTTCTCCACCCGGTTCCAGATTTAGGAAGAAATGATAATTAGAGTTGGAGTTTCTTTTTGGAGTCTGCATAAATTCAGCCCTGTCAACTTTGCCTATGCCCTTCTGCAAAGTGGAAAATAGTGATGTTCTACATACCATGCTAATGTATAAATAACTTCTATGCTCCTTTAGCCACGTTAGCACATCCGAGAAAATGACATTATGAATGAGCTACATTACCTAGAGGAAACAGACAGACTAAATGTGGGCTCCTACACAACTTAATATGCATCTAATGTACGACTTAAGCAGTATCTTCTACACTAAGTGACAGGCAATTTATCTCCATACATCAGTATGTGTCATGAATATGACACAGCTTTATTGTTGAAGGAATTTGAAATTTCCAGCCATAACTAGCTTTTCCTATCTCCATTTATTAACAAGCTACTTGCAGAAATCAAATTAATTGCCACATTCATGCCTACGCTTGCCTGCATTTAATTAATTTTGTTTAAGCTTTTCCTATCCTTTATTGAAATCAATCCAAGCAGGAGGTCACTGTTGAAAAGTGACAATGTTACATAGGTGTGTGTGTATGTGCATATTTTGCATTGCTGAAATCCCTCTATTTCTGTTAAGTAAATGTTTAGATCTATGTTAGTTATAGGACATTTACCTCAATTTAATATCTGTTATTTAGAGCACTTGTTTTCTGGCAAATGTCAACAGTTTTTGAAAACTAAGCACTGCTTATTGTTTAGCTGGCAGTTATAAAATAAGCACATCTAACATTATCTAACATTTTTGTTATTTCTTAGAAAAGATAGTTTGTAATTCCTGTAATCCAAAGGGTTTCTGGAAAAATTTCCACAGTTTGTTTCATAAGGTCTTCATATTCTTGGCACCAATTCCTTACTCTTATGTTGCAAAACCATTTATTAACCCTAGCATGTACATATTTGGCATTTAACTTAATGAAGTATAATCCATTTAGATGAATAATTTGTGGAAGAAACAGTCTTTTACATGTGGACATACCTAAGTCTTACTAAAACTGGTTTATATTTACCAATAAATACAATTTCATGCAAAGAATTTCATTTTGACCACATAATACCAAATAACTAACTTGGCTGAATTTCTCACAGGAATTTTAGCCCCCAAATGGACACAGTTGCTCTTTATATATAGGCATTGGGTCTATTTCCCTTCCTCTTTCTAGGCATCTTATCTGTGAGTGAACGAGTTATCTGTCACCAGAACTGTTCACCAATTTACCTTTCACTAAATCATCACTGGCCACTAGGCCCTGTCATATTTATTCCCTTCAAGTGATTCTGTATCATTATTCACAAACTTATTTAGAATATAGATACATGTTACTATAACTGGGAACTGTGAATGGCTGAAGGAAAAACATTCAAAGAATTAATAAAGGGTATCAACAATTTAGTAGAAGGACTCTTAGGTAATTTCTTAAGGAATTTTTATAGGATACAGGACAACTGTAAATAAATTAGATGCTGTATAATCTTGAAGATTCTCTAAATTTGACTTCTTAAGTAAATTACAGAATGCCAAATAAGCTAAAGCCAAAAATTGGTGGGGGTCCCAGTCAAAATTACATACTAGAGAATAAATGCAACATAGCATCAGGACATCTGCTTTAATGGCTCAATACATGTTTGTTATGCCCCTGGAAATTAAACCGGTGCTAGTTTTTGCAGCTTGGTCAAACTGTCTGTAAGCAATTAACTAGTAACCAACTGCTAATCAGAAAATTAATTTATGAAGATGACCCTCAAAATGGATGATCTCTAAATGTTCAAGTAATGACTCTCTATGGAACCCCATCTAAAATCACATTGCTTGTATGAAGCAAGATTGATTCCTTTATTATAAATTTTTATGTCAGTAAATAGTACTTTCCTATTCCTGCTAGCAAAGGTGGCCTTTGGAAACTATGATCACTTAGTTCTTAAGATGATATAAGTAGTTTCTGTTACAAGAATTTTATGCTGATCCTGTCCCTTTGGCATTATTAGAAAGATATCTCATCATTTACACAAATCTGGAAGTAGTAAAGGTGAAGTTTGTGTGTATAGTCCTCATTATCTCCAGAAGTGCAGGAAGGGAAAGGAAAGAAAGGAAAGGAAAGGAAGGAAGGAAGGAAGGAAGGAAGGAAGGAAGGAACGAAGGAAGGAAAGAAGGAAGGAAGCAAAGAAGCAAGCTAGCAAGCAAACAGCCAGAAGGCTGGGAGCTCTGAGGAGGACACTAACTAGCTTAGATGTATCACTCATGCTGGGACCCTGGATCCAGGGCCAGGAAACCACATCATTCAAACTCCTGTCTCCCTGGAAGGGGGATCACCAAGATTCTTCTTCCACAAGCTATTAACTCCTTTAATTAAAACATGCCCCCCCCCATGGAGGTTTATAAAAAATGTTTAAAATACCATATATATCAAAACCTTAACATAAGGCACATTATTTTTCAATGTATTAAATTCCTGCTTTTGATGTATAAGTCTAGTTTCTTTAATCCCACAGATGAAAACTGGACCACAACATATGAAAAAATGATTGAGGAAAAGGATGTACCAGTTTTGAACTAAAGATGGAGAGTCTCTCCTCCAGAAGGAGTTCCAATGTTTTCCCCTATTACCTTATTATGTACCCTGTCATGGAATATGCCTGTTGCAGAACTGCCCCACTCACCTTTTAACTTCACTTCATTGATAATAAGTAAAAGCCCACGCAGTGGCAATTCCCACTGAGAACTGAAACTACCTATCCCTACCCAGTTTACTGTTTATGAACATGACTTCACTGTTACATTTTTCTCATTAGTATAACTTAAATACTCTAGGAGACTCATGGCCTAGCAAATAACTTGACTGTGAATTACAGGAAACTTCCAAAAGACTCCTCTAGTTTTCAACAACACACAGTTAATACCCTATGACTCTTCTGCACCTCCTTCTTCCAAATCTTAAAGGTGCTATTTTTACCGATCCTTTACTAATTTTCGCATTATGATCTTTAGCTATTTTCAGATAAGTCCCTAAACTGAAAGACCCACCTTAAACTGAACTCCTAATTCTCAATTTATTCTGACCTTGTCTTCACTCCTCTGAGACCATGTCATAGCCTGATGAGGTAGTCCCTTACTAGAGTAAGTAGTGCATTCAGCTTTGTCTTATCAACAGATAATGTTGGTGATATTTGGCATTTAGAATTATCCATTTCTGGGATCCCTGGGTGGCGCAGTGGTTTAGCGCCTGCCTTTGGCCCAGGGCGCGATCCTGGAGACCCTGGATCGAATCCCACATCGGGCTCCCAGTGCATGGAGCCTGCTTCTCCTTCTGCCTATGTCTCTGCCTCTCTCTCTCCCTCTCTCTGTGACTATCATAAATAAATAAAAATTAAAAAAAAATAGAATTATCCATTTCTTACACAGGACAGAAGAGTGTATAGATTAGTGGGAGAAAACCATTTTACCAAAAGGTAGAAGTAATGTTATTATAATTCCTCTTGAAGAGAATTTAATCTTTGGTTTTAATTCCACCCATGTTTTCCTGGTTTCCAGAATAGTTGGTATGTCACACAAGAAAAAGTATAAACAGACTGCCCTGGGTTACAGGAAACATCATGGGTTGGGCACTAAGATGAGAACTACCTACTAAACATATTCATTGTATAGTATAGTTTAGCCACCTTTAACTAACCCCTAAATCAAAACATTTGATATGAATAAGAGAGAGTCCTATAGTTTGGATAAATCCAGGAGATAATTTCAGATATCATCCTTCTCCCTAAAGAGACCAAGCCACACAGCTATTATAGTAACTATCATTTACTGAATACTTACTGCTTATTGAATGCTTATTATGAACCAGAGTATGAAAATATGTGATCACTCTTAGTTTTCGCATCAGTTTTCTATGGTGGAAGCTACAGCTATCATTTTCCAAAGAAAGTGATTCAGATAGATTAAGGAAACTTCCCCGACAACAAATAAAAACATCCCTCCATCTCAGTCACCTTCTCTTGAAACGATGATTTGCTTTCTTCATTGTAGAATTATCCTGTCCATTTGACTGTTCACCTGTTAACTCTGTTTCCCCAACATAAATTTGTACCTCAGAAGATTAGGGAACTTGCCACTTATCTACCCTTATATCATTATTGCTAGGATAGTCCCCAGGACATAGTAAATGTACAGTATATTAAATGGATATGGTAGAGATTACAAAGGGCTGAGGGCTGAAATAGGAGTTTAGAAAGGTTCTTATGTAATTCTGATATGTATACCCCACGCCCCTTCATGAACATGCCTGGTATAAATAAACAAAAACTAAAAGGAAAATAAAATGTTTTTATATTTTAGAGAGAAAAAAGGTAGAAAACTCATATGAAAGTTCACTTTGACTGACAAAAGTGGTAATTCTTTAGTAATGAATTGGTTAGCTTACAATAAACTGCTACTAGAATATATCAATATTGCCGACTGGTTTTTAGAGATTACTGTTTCAGTGTTGTTTTCACATTGAAATTTCTTTCTTAGCCTCTAATAGTGGGTGACAACCTGTGGGGAGTGGTAGGTAGGAGTAGGAGAGTTCTGTAGAGATGACTTAAATAAAAATTCTCGTTGACTAAGTCAGTAATTCCATACTCCCCCAATCCTCCTCAGCTTCTAATAATTCCTAATCTACTTTGTTTCTACAAGTTTGCTTATTCTAGATGTTTAATATAAGTGGAAGCATTTGGTTCTCACAAAATTGTACACCACTACTAAACTGTTTTCCACAACAACTGCACCATTTTACATTCCTACCAGTAACGTATGCGGACTCCAATTTCTCCACATCCCTTCCAGCTATCCGTTATTTTTCCATTTTTTGGACTACAGAGATTCTAGTAGACATGAAATGGTATTTTTGTTTTTTCAAGCATCAGTAAAACATATATGGTCTTATTGAATTCTCCACAACTGAAGCTATCACAGACCTGTTTTGAATCGGTATTCTCAAAATGTCAGGCATGAGGCCTGAAAAGAAGGAATGTTCTTCACTCAAATCAATTTGCTCACTCAAATCAATCTACTAACTGGCTGGCAGCCAGTTATCAGCTCCTGGTCTGCAAGCAAGAAAGTCTTTTTTTTTTCTTCTTCTTCTTCTTCTTGTTTTTAAGCTCTGAATGCTATGGTATATTTAGCTCATGTCACTATATTTGCCTTAATAGCCTTAAGAAATCTCTGTACCCTCTAAAAGACTTGTGTACATTTTTTAGAAATATACTGAGGCAGGATCTTACACCCTAAAAGATACTGTAGTCAAAGAAATAGTGTAGGTCAAAAAATAAAAATAAAAAAAAAGTTCCAGCTGCAGTTGTGCTATTAAATTTCTCACATTGTTTTTACTATGCAAGCAACAATTCAAGACAAAATGACAATTCAAGCAAAAAATATGACTGCATTTATGATTCCCTCATTTCAATCAATAAATTAGGAAACTGGCATTTAGAAAGAATGTGTAACCTATCAAAGTCACAGATAAGTAAGAAGGAACTTGGCTTGAAGGCCAGGTCTGACTCCAGAGTTAAGCCTCCAAGTTGTTGGCACTCTGCCATTCCTCTTCCTGGTACTAGCATTCCCTGGGAAAGCCATTCCTCAATGAGCCAGGATTATCACCTTGCGTGCACAAATTTAAAAATTCTAGTTACATATTTGAGAAGAACTGTCTCCCACTTCTGTGAATGGGCTTGGCAGGCAAGTGGTTGGCTTGCTCTTCACCTACAATTTTAGAGGGGAAATATTCGAAGGAAAGCTGATGGCTAGTGAGCTCTGAAATAAAAGCCTAGATAAAAAGCCTGTGGGGTTTCCTGTTAACATTCCAGAAAGATTCACACAGGAGGACTCTAGAGCTTTGTATGATTTAGTTTGTTTCAAATTTCCCCCTATTTGTTATGCTGCTAAGACTCAAAAGTGATTAGGAGGAAACAATAGAACAAATCTACCATGCTTTGTCTTCATAGGGTGTAAATATGGCAGGGTCATCTGTGTCCCCCTGCATGCCTGGGGTCAAGAACACAAGGGTTAGTGTATGGATCGGCCATTTTAGGGAGGACAGAACAACTGGCACCTTGGGGCTTACATGAAGGGAGGAAAGGAGTCTGCTCAAGTTGATCGAAAATCGAGGATCGAAAACTTGTCTTTTTGTTTTGTTTTGTTTTTATTGAAGTTCGATTTACCAACATATAGTATAATACCCAGTGCTCATCTCATCAAGAGGAAGGGACTTGTCTTATCAAAAGTAAGTCCCAGCTGGTTCCCCACATGTAGCACTTACTATGTCTTACCCGTCATCACTCATTGTGTTGCTCTTGACAGAAATGTCTTTCTTTCCAGTTACTTTATAAGATTCTTCAAAGTGCAACTGAAATCTTTCCACTTCCAGAAAACTCTGTTGATCTCTCTCTCATTTCCAGCATGTCTGTAATGCTATGGCATGTGTATCCTGAACTATGTAACAAAGAATATAATTTGACACTTGGCCAAGAAGGCCTTAACATTCCCCTCAACGAAATTTTAGACAGGTTTCTTCCAGTCTAAAGGAAGGCTCCTGACCTCCCTTTTCCTAAAAGCATTTACTTTAGAAAACTTGGGAATTGTAACTTATTTCTCTGTCTCTTTGAGATGTAAATCTTTTTTCTGGATACTTGCTAGTTTTACAACCCAGGATGACTCTCTCAAGAACTGGGGAGACAACCTTTTGACATGTGATCATCAAGAAAGAGGGTCCGAAATCCCAGTCGTTGTGGGATGGCAGAAGGCTAATCTTAGTAAGTACCAATTAGCAACCACAGAGGGCCTAATCACTTTGACCAATTTCTCCCACCGACGTCCTCTAGTACTTTCTACTAGTTCATACCAGCTATCAAAACTCTCCTGCCTTTTCTTTCAGTGGACTGAATTTAACCCCTCTCTCCTATTACAACAGTCTTGACTCTTACAATAATCTTGAATAAAGTCTTCTTTGTTTATTTAACTTGTCTGGTGCAATTTCTCTTTGACACACTGCCTTTCGAATTTAGCAGTTGTTTTCTGTGTATTAATTTTCTGGAGCCAGAATGTAAGATACTGAGTTAGAATGTATAATTAAATAATCTGGGTCTTTCTGGAGAGTTTTCGGTTAAAATATTCCATCTCTTCCTTGACCACTTCCACTTTTCCCAAAACACTGTCCCCACTGCTAATCTTCTACATACTATATGTCTGAATTCTAATCTTTGGAAAAGTACATATTTGGGGCCTCCCTCTCACACCACTTCTAACAAGGGACTAAGGAGCAGTCAGTCAATACCAATTTCTTTGGTAGTCACATGCGGAACCTCAGAAAACAGACGACACATGCACCCACAGTTTTTATCCACCATAACTATTTTAACTCTTTCCTGCTTCAGTCAGAGTAGGCTCAGAATTCTTTCAACCTCACATTCCAGAGAGCTGGTTTTGTTCAATGTGGTTCCACACACAAATTAAAACTGACTTGCCCTTCTTAGACTAAACAAAGTCCTTTAATCTAAAGTACAAATGATTTTGAACTGTCTTTTGACAAGGTTCATCACCTCTATGCTTAAAGGATGATTTATTATATGGTGAGTAAATTATTTCACATTCTTAAAAAATCACTATCAAAGAATAAACTGTGTTTTTCCCCACACACACATATTTGAGTTGTGAAATCACTGGCAGAGGGCATCTAAAATTAAACAGACCAAAAACATGCTCAAAAACAACAGATTTTGTTTTCTTGAGAGAACTTTTCCAGTCAGTATATCTTCCTAGGAAAATAAAGCCTTCCGATTGTGATTGCCTGGAAATTTTCCACTGCTTTTCTGAGGGAATGGAGCTGGAGTAGAATGTTCTTCATTCTAACAGGATCACTCTTTCTTAATACCTTCCTATACCTTAGGACCTTAGGGTTTAGAAAGTTAAGAAAAGATACAAGAATCACTCTAGCAGACTATATGAAACAGGGATCACTAAGAAGATGCTTTTCTAAGATAGAAATACAAGAATTGAAGAACTGAGGAACATGAATCCACCATACAGCCACTTAGTATCCATTGTTTTCTGCCTTAAAGGGATTACATATTTATTGCTAAAAAAAAAAAAAAAAAGGAGGGAGGTGAAATTGGTTTCAAGGTTGATTCCTAGATGAATTAATTGCCAAGATTAAAAAAAAAATGAGATGAGGGGAATAGAGTCTCCCAAGAATTCTCAAAAAAAAAAAAAAAAAAAGTCCCAACTCTAGTCAGTCTTTTACATCAGGGTAAACACTTCACCCAAGTTGAGTGATATGATGTTCATGGAATTTGGAATTGAATATTAACTTAAAATAAAGATAATACATGAGAAATGAAAGATCTTCCAGGTGAAACAGGCAGATAAAACATAAAGGAGAGACCAATGGGAAGTGTAAAGAGAACAGAAACAAAGCAGCTACCCAAAGTTCTCACCTTTCTATTGCCTTTTTCCAGGTCCTTATGAGAGGCCTTTAAATTCTGTGAGATTAAACTGTGTCTTAAATTCACATTTTTTTTTTTTTTTTGCTAATGGTGGCTTAAATTATTTTTTTTCAATTAAAAAGAAAAGATACACTAAGACACTCCTAACTGTGTGCCTTTGTTTTTATTATCGGTAACAACAGAAAACACTTCAAAGGGCTTAAAGATCTTCTCAGCAATAAAAAGCTAAAGGGGAAATTGCTCAGCTATGTTAGTGATGGTCTGAAAATCAAGGAACCCAGGTGGAAGGGCAGATGGTTATAGCCAGAAGGGCAGAGAATGGGCCAAGTTCTTGGAACCCATGGGATATAGAGATGGATGGTGAATAAAATGTTGGCGAGGCCAGATAACTGGCCTCACAGGATTTGACCAGGCAAAAGGACCTATTCTCTCATATGGTAGTTTTACAATATAACCTTTGAAATACCTTCTTAAATAGATTCTAGAATATTATACACAAGGGGAGCACCACAACTCTCTCTTCTTCCCCACACCAGACAAAGAAGGCAAGAGGAAGGCAACTTTAAGCAAGGATGGGAATGATTCTTTCTTTTCTCTGGCCAATTGAACTTATGTTTTTAAAAGGATTTATTAATTTGAAAGAGAGAGGCAAGGGGCAGGTAGAGGGTGAGGGAGAGAGAAAGCCAAGCAGACTCTGTGCTGAGCCCTGAGTGTGGAGCCCATCACAGGGCTTGATCTCATGACCCAGAGATCATGACCTGAGCCTAAAGCACAAGTCGCTTCTCATTGCTTCGCTTTTCATTTTATTTTTTTGCTACATAAGAATAGAGAATTAAAGCATAATTTTTTTAATGAATGAAACATAAGTTTGCCTATCTGCTCAGACCTCAGCAGACAGCCAGATTTCTGCCACTGTTTTGATTGTCAAAAAGACAGAAAGATTCTGGACCAAGACCTTTAGCAACTTAACTTCTCTGAACTCCGTTTTTGCTTAGGGAGAAGGATGGTTATATTTGTCTTCGCACAATCTCAGAGTTGGGAAAAAATAGAAGTTATCAAATATAATTTCTCATTCACATATGCATACTGCTTGTGTCAATATTTGCTTGATATTTTTATTTAAATTCACTTTTGGAGGGGAATACATAATTCACTTTTTACCTTTTCACAGTATTTAAAAAAATTAATATCACTGCCATGAATAAAAAATAGCATATTCACAAATAGAAAGTATTAATTTAAGAAAATGTTCATCTGAATACCACCTAAAATCAACCAGTATATACATTATTCACTATCTCAGCGATGTATCATTGTTTCCTCTTGCCACCTACAAGGGTATCATAAGAGATCTTTCAAAATGCTGTGCTAACAAGCAGGTAGCTATTGTTCCCAAAGCGGTTCTCCCAGAAAAGAAATCTCAATTAGTCTAGTTTGGTTTGTTCTTAGGAAGCCTACCTTGATTCCCTATTAGTATTCACTACTGAAAACAACCCAGAACCATAAAGATGCTGTGACACTTGCAAGAGGAGTGGTTCTTTGTAGAATAAATATGTTGTAATGATCTTTTTCTCTATTGTCTTAAGACTGCCTGTCTGTGTTGACTAGTTGCACAAAGGAACTTTTAGACATTCTATATGCTCACGTTTCTTCAACCGCTTACTGAACAAAACAATTTCACAGTAGGATATCAGTGAAGATTTTAAAATGGAAATCTGCATGAAAGCACTGCAATAACATGCTATCATTGCTCAGAGAGAAAGAATCCTTCACATCCAGACTCTCAAAGGCTCCTTCTATGATTATCTGCAGTGGAACAGGTCACTTACATTTCTCTGTATCAGAGTCACAGGTTTCAGTTAGCCTGTGTGTTTTACTTCTGAACTTGCAAACCAGAGTGAGGCTTATAGAGGAGATGGTATTGAAAATTATATGTGAGATCTCTTTTTGTAGTAACCTATCTTTATTCATGTCTTAGCTTTGTGCAAGATACAGACCCAGAAAAAATAGAGCTAGAAGCCCCATCATACATTCATATGATTAGGACTCTGGGCTTAAGGAAGAAATCTCTTTTATACCTATGATAAACTCGGGTGTTTAATTTTCCCTGCAACCAAGCATATCCCTTTCTGGATAAATTGCTCAAAGAGGTTCTCTATATAACTTGTTATCCATAAACACAGGCATCCTAATCTGTATTTGTCACTGTTATTTTCTTTAATATGTAAGTCAATTATAGCAAGCTTTAAATAGAGCAGCATAATGAGAAAATCTTCTCATAATTGAAGAAAAAAGAGTAGAGAACTTACTGCCAACATGAAATGTTAATTTTGTAAACACTTTATGGACTTTTCCTAATTTCTGTGTCTCAGTCAGACTGTAAGTTTTTGCAAAATAATGTTTTTAATGAAATTTCCCCATTGAGTGCAATTTTCTTACTTTAAATGATGACTACATTTTGAATGTGAAACGTCTGTAAAATTCTCCTTGGCAAAAGACAAGATTGAAATCACTTCCATTTGCAGGAAATTGTGTGATCAGCATGGCAGATATAGCAATAGATATCTCCCTTCCTTTTAAACTTTGAGACCCAGAAGTTTATTATTTGAATAGCTATAAAAATTGTCACTTCATTTCAAAATTCAATGTTGCCATTTAATACAGAATTATATTAGATTTCAAAAAAGAAAAAAAAAATGGATGAACAAGGAAAAAACACATGTTCACACACACACATACTTTTTTTTTTTCCTACCAGAAGTTAAAATTGCATTTCACTTAAGTGACTAAAAATACGGAGCGTAACCTCTCTTCTATATTAATGCATCTTCATGTAAGATCTGTTTTAGTATGCAGGCATATCCAAATGCTAAATTCCACAGAACAGTGCAAGGAAAAAAATAAGAAAATCCAATGGAAACCTACCACTGGAAGTGGAGTGTATTCCTCTTGCTTTGCACTGCAGTAGAATTCACTCAATGGAGTATATTCAGAGTAGCAATGACCTAACTTTAAGCTATATTGTCTTACATATTTTAAACCACACTTCATTTGAAAGAACAGACTGGTTATTTCCAAGATGTCTTACTGAATACTTATTATAGTTTGAGGAAAATGAGACTTGGTGCTTGGCAAAACAGCCAAAGGCCTTTTGTTTTTCTGACTACTATTCAAATCTTACTTGGCCCAACTTGACAGTCATTGTTTCTGAAAACTTTAACAGGTTTCCGTAAGTGGTGTGATACCTTCAGTTTTCTTCCAATTGGGATTCTAGCTCTACAGCTAATGCAGGCAACAAGGGACTTGAAAATATACTATTTTTACAACTATAAAAGTGTTTTTGTTTGGCTTTCCAACTCCTACGCTATGTGGATGACATACAGTAGTAGAAGAAAGAGCAATAGACCAGGACAGGTTTTTTGTTTGTTTGTTTTTTAGATACGGCAAGCACCAGGAAACTATTTAAAAGATAGGTTATAGGGCCCTCTCTCCAGAGAGATGAATTGTGTCTGGGGTTCATGCCGGGAAACCTGTATTTTGAAAAAGCTCCTAAAATTATTCTTAACCGGACATCCAGTTCCACTTCAAGTATTCTCTCTGAACACCTTGGAGTAGGGACTAAATTACTAGAACACCAATAGTACATGACAGGGAAGAGGGTGAGTATGTTTGTAGAAGATATTCTTCCCTCAGAGTTGTGTACCTTTCTACTATTCCATGTTATGTGCACTTTCTATCTTAAGTATCATTTCAGCAGAAGAAAGGATGACTGGGTATTTACTTGAGCTGCATATAGAGTACTACAGATATATGTTCATAAGAATTTGTTCTCGTAATGTCCCAACGGATACCTATAGTTCCCCTCTCCCTTGCTCTGCATGTGAAGTTGATGATTCTGTGGGGTAATTGGAAAAAAAAAAAAAAGAACACTGTGTGCAATGAGCAACAGGGTATGAGTAGTCATTTTCCCACCTAGTAGGAAGCCACAGTTTCTAAGAATGCATTTCGTTAGGGCCATAATTATGCAGAGGACAGCTGGCTGTTCTCAGTTTTTCCTGAAGACAGAATGAAGGATAATAAGCTTCAACCATTCAGGTAATGCTTACATTGCTGGGAAGTAAGCTTTAGAACTACCAGGAAGAACAGTCAGATAACAAAGTGCTTCTAGTTTCGGCTATGGAAGAGGACATTGAGGGGATTCTTACCTTAAAAACTAGATAGCTTCCCATCTGGCTAGAAGGCAAGAGGGAGACTGAAGAAATTACTCAGACTGCTTGCAGCTCTGTATATTTATGGTTAACTCCTTTAAAACAACCTCAGAAAACAGATTTCTCCCTCAACCTGCCCCTATCTGCTTACCTGTTTTTTTTTATTTAGTGTATTCTATCAGAGTAACTCCAAGAGAAAAGCTTTTCCGAAAGAAAAGGTGAGATAAAGAATAACCTGGTCAGTGTGTGTGTGTGGGGGGATTTATTCTTGCCTTATAACTTAAAGCAAATCTAGTATCAATATATTATCAATGTTTCCTCCAAATTTTGTATCAAGACAAGGGTGTATAAAAAGAGGTATTTATTCTTAATTGCCTAGAAATGTGTATCTTAGGCAAGTGTCATAATTTGAAGAATATTTGTGATACTTCATCTAATTACTTTTGTGTTTTAATTCACTTAATTTTTCCTCTAAGGGCATTAGCATTCTCTGGTCTTTCAGAGCCATGATATACAAGTTATCTTCCATTTCAATATGACATTCCTGTGTAGGAATTCTTACGGTATGACTAGCTTAGATATTAGGTTTTCAATCACGAATAATTCTCAGAGAACTAGCCCATTTTCACATTAATTGTCACATCCAATGTACCAGACACAACTGGGGACAAATGCCCTTTTATATTGTTATCAATGGCCATCTTTCTGCAATTACTTTTAGATCAAGCTGACAAAAGTCTTGCACCAGTCTAAATGTTAACACTGAATATTACAGTATTGCTTTCTTTTATAGTTGCATATGTATGAATGATATGGATAATATTTTAATTACTTGGGTGCTTTGTTGAGAGATGACTTGATGAATTCACTTCAAAGTAAGTGTTGAGCATGTGTGCCCTCTGAACCAGTTTTTAGGAAAAGTGGGAAAGTGGGATGCCTGGGTGGTTCAGTGATTGAACACTTGCCTTTGGTTGGCTCAGGGTCCAGGGATCGAGTTCTGCATTAGGCTCCCTGCAGGAAGTCTGCTTCTCCCTCTGCCTATTTCTCTATCTCTGTGTCTTTTATGAATAAATAAATAAAATCTTAAAAAAATAAAGGGTATGAAAGAGAACTTCATATTTCCAGAATGAATTCAGGAAGGAGGGGGAACTTGGCTGAGGGGGGCACTTGGTGGAGAGGTCAGAGAAAAAGCCTTTGGCAGCTGCACGGCTGGGAAAGAAATTTGGTGAAGAGCTATGGCTAGCAGTATTTTTTATGGGTTCATTTCAGAAGTGAAAAATGGTCTTCCTTTCCCATTCTAAAGGATGATCACTGGTGAATTCTATGTGGCTCACTGATGCTTTTGTGGAAGTAGATTCTGTTTGGAGGGCTTACAGAGAAAAATGAAGAGGCAGTTAACATCTAGGTTTTAGAAGTGTATACTCAGAGACTAACCTCTTTGAAAAAAGATACATGAGGACATCAATTTCTCTGGAGAGTGGGTCATCATTCCCCATGAATCTACAGTTCCTCAAGGTCTAGGTCAAGGCCTTTTTCTCCAGGAAGCCATTTCCGATTATCCCTTCCTTAGTGATCTTCCTCCCTTTTGAATTCATACAATTCTTACAGCTGGTGCCATTTAATTTAGCATGTAATTCTACTGCCTTATAGAAGATTTAATACAAATAGATGGAAAAACAGAATGGAATCCAGACCAAAGCCTGGCATCCTTATTATTCATTCAACCCAGCACTAGATGATGAGGGTTTACAACACCTGCTGAAACATGATGCAATCTGATGCAAGGATCTTTTTCTGTTATACTTTCACATGTGCTTCTGGGTGCTTTGATTAGAGGTAGACATCACCATTTTACCAGTGGGTAAATCTTTTCTTTTCCTAACATCTAAAATTAGTGGGGGTGGGGACAGGGAACTCAGTATGTTTTATCTACACAGATTTCTCTTTTAAAGATTTTATTTATTTATTTATGAGAGACACACACACACACAGAGGCAGAGACATAAACAGACTCCATGCAGGGAAGGGAGCCCGATGTGGGATTCGATCCCGGGACTCCAGGACCATGCCCTCAGCCAAAGAGAGGCTCAACCGCTGAGCCACCCAGGCGTCCCTACACAGATTTTTTTTTTTTTTCAGAATGCATCAAGACAAATTTTGGAGTGAAATGCATCATTGTTTATGGTTAGATATCAAAAGGCTGGTTGAATTAAGCTCTACATATTCATCAATAGGCACTGCCAATAAAGACACAAATAAAGCAAATTAATATTTTTTAAAACTCTGTCTTTGGAAAATTTCTATGTGGTTTTGATGAACAAAACACTAACATAAGAAGCAGTACCATTGTCTCAGTGTTTGGGCACAATCATTCTCAAGGACATCTGTGCTGTCTTTTCAAACTTGGAAGGCTGCTATCTGAATCAAACCCAGACTCCTTTGTTGGAGAAAAAAAATTTGAATTTTGAGATTTCCATTTAAGTTGAGAAACAGCTTTTTCTCCTCAAACACAAGATGCAATTTATTTTACAGTGAGATTATCAGCAGTGATTGGCTTGGAAATAAAAAAGTCTTGAATAAAAGCACCACATATCAAAAGGCTACTTAAAAAAGTTGTTCTTTGCTAAGGCAATGGAGCACACTATATATTTGCAGATCATTCTATTATAATTTCAGTCATACTATGCAGACAACTTAAGCTCAAGCTATTTGACACCTGAAAATTCCAGGATTTTATTTTAGAAATCAAGATGGTTGAAATTGGACTTGTAAATATGGTGTCTGCATTTCAATATAAAGTCGTACCATTTTGTCTAGAATAAAACTCACCCAGCAAAGTCTCAATGCGACAATGATTTACTTAGGGGCCCAGAAAGTGGCTACCGGTAGAGATTCCATTTTTCTCAGATGAAAATATTGAGTGAAGTGTACTTCCTCCTTGATAGGAAGTCCAACTCAGAGATAAACTTTTGATGGATTCATTAATAGCCTGGCCGGTAAATCTTATCTCCACTGAGATCTTAAAGCAAATGGCATCATTCTTTCATTATGCTGAGGCCCTTACCATCCTGTTCTGAGTCAGAGCTTCAACCTAATGGCCTAAGAATATTGAAAAAGTGAAGACAAGAAAGGAAATACATTTTCTTTTTTTTTTTTTTCTCTCTCTCTCTCTCAATGGTCACTTTACATGTACAGTTATTGGCTCTGGGTCCAGGGAAGTCTTTGGTCTCTGCATACAGAATTCATCCATTCTATGTCTTACAATACCCCACCAGATCTCTTCATTCCCCCAAATCACCAGTGCCTTTAGCAGAGGCTGGAGGTAATGTAAAGAGGTGAGATTTAGCAAGAGGGGAGAAGGAGAATTTCTAAATGTTAGCTGAATGCCACAGTACACTGCATCATCTTGTTAGGTTCAAATAAGAATTATTTCTAGGGACAATATGGAATTACTGAAAGCAAGAAAAACAGGTAATTTTATAGAAAAACAAAATGATTATTCAGAGAAACAGAAGAGGTGTAAAAAAAAGAGGAAGTCTTAAAAAAAGAGGAAGTCTTCAACATCTGTTTTTTTGGGGTGAGTGAAGGGAAAAGTCTAATAGAATCATATACAAATGGGTTTTAGGTTTCTGTGTGTGTGTGTGTGTGTGTGTGTGTGTGTGTGTGTGAAATGAACAAGTTGGAAGGGTGCTGTGGGGAAGATGTGGACAAAATGCTTGTCATTGATAATCATTGCTGGTAAAAAAAGATAAATCATAGGATATACTCAACTCTCCCTTTCAAGTAACTTGAACGCAAGGAGAAAAGCTTCACAATTTCACATTTTTAATACTCAGAATGTCATTTCCTTCTAAAAAATGAATGTTCATGCTATATGGGATACATATTTATCAATTAAAGCTAGAGCCAGATATTATGTTTATCCCCTTATAAACCGTGGACACTAATACAGAAGTCTTTTCCCTATTGCAATCCAATTCAGCATAGGAAACTGTCCTCATATCTTGTTCTCTCTAAAGCCCTTATTATATAACACAGTTTTTGTTTTTTTTTTTTAGTTTTTATTTTTGTCTTTGATTTTGATGAAAAAAAAAAATGATGGGGATGCCTGGGTGGCTCAGCAGTAGAGCATCTGCCTTTGGCTCAGGGCATGATCCTGGAGTCCAGGGATGGAGTCCCACATTGGGCTCCCTGTGTAGAGCCTGCTTCTCCCTTTGCCTATGTCTCTGCCTCTCTCTGTATCTCTCAGAATAAATAAACAAAATCTTTTAAAAAAAGATGGATGAAGACCTCTGGTTATGACTCTCCATCAATCAACAATTATTTAGTGATTATCCACAACATGAACAGTCCACTGTACTAAGTTGATTTGGTGATAAGAGGGAAAAGACACTGTTTCTGACATAAACAACATGTCAACCTCAGGAAAAATAAAAACAAACTGTGAGGTAAGTTAATTATCTTTTTAGCTGTCTATTTGTTTGAATTTTCAGAACTTCAGACCCTATACTAATAGCTTCAGCCCAATATTTTAATTCTACTTATGGACATCAGAGGCTAAACAAGATTATTTGTTGGCAAATTGAATTTAAATTTAAAAAATGTAAAAAAACAGGGATCCCTGGGTGGCCCAGCGGTTTGGTGCCTGCCTTTGGCCCAGGGCGCGATCCTGGAGATCTCGGATCGAGTCCCACGTCGGGCTCCTGGTGCATGGAGCCTGCTTCTCCCTCTGCCTGTGTCTCTGCCTCTCTCTCTCACTGTGTTCCTATCATAAATAAATAAAAATTAAAAAAAAATGTAAAAAACAAAACAAAAAACAAACAAAAAATAAATAAATAAACAAGATTTTAGGGAAGGGGAGATGAGAAAAAGACTTTGGGGTTTAAGACTTTGGGCTGAAGAGGTCCTTAAAAGGTAGAAGGCCTTTCTCATCAAGAAAGCAGAACATGCAATGGCTTAGACCTGGGATTTAGGTGGGGTGTCTGGCCACTTGCGGAGAGGACATTAACCTACCAAGCTGGGAAGGACTCAGGAAGCATAGGCGACAGAGGCAGGCTGAGGGATCCTAGAAAGTCAGACAGAGGAGTTTATATTTGATACACAAATTATTCTTTCGTTTCACCATCACTGACCATTTCCTGAGTCCCTCTCCAGGCCAGGTCCTGCACAAGAGCCCCGAAGTGAGACAAACAGGCATGGCCCAAACTACACAGAGTAGGGACTAAGACTAAAGGGCCAGACTTGGAACCCTATTCAGGTTAAGTGTTTACAAATTCAACATAAAGAAGGAAGAGGAAGAGAACATTCTTTATCAAGGAGAATATGATCTTCAATGTCATTCAGTTTTATATGTGGTAAGATATTTTATAAAGGGGTTTATAATATTAAAATAACAGCACAGGAGTTTCAATAAAATGTTTCCTTTTAAGATACTCAAGGAAAGAACAATGAGCCAACTTTAAGAAGAATTATTGGGTTTATCAGATGACTTTTCTGAAATGATTATCAAAAAGACATCTGATCCTTATAAAGACTAAGATAAATAATTATACCACTGCAGTAATTTCAGGTCTGAGCTGCTTCCTGAATGCTGCCCCAAATAAAGGTCTTCAAAACACTTTCCAAATATGCTAATTAGCTGAGTGGGTTTGTGTGTTTTAAACTATATTGAGTTTCGGAGCCAATCTGCTTCACAGTCAGCTGAGGGAATAAAAGCACAGCTTGATCTGAGGTTAGCAGAGCGAAGGACAAGTGCATTTTGTCCCCTTTTACACCCGGTAGCTTCACTGTGTGTCTGTGCACTATTCTCTGAAGATTAGGCTGTAAACGCCCATACTTTTTGAGACTTAAACACAAAAGCTTTTGATATAAGGTATTTCCTAAAAATATCCAAAAACAATTTAATGCATTCTTGAAGCTGAAGCACAGAACTACATTTTCCTGTCCCTGTCCACTGTCCCTTCCCACCCTATTACAGTGATTTCCAAATGAATAGCATTGGGTTGATTGCTTATTAGGCTGGATAATGGCCTAATTTATTATAGAAACCCTAGTCAAATATTTTTTAAAAAGGCAAAACCCTGCTGATTTATCAAATTCTTTTGAGACATAGGCTTTATGTGCAATAAAAATCTTCTAGAACATAATGAACTTATGAGATGGGAGATTTTTGTCTCATTGGCACGAGCATTTAAAAATAGAGCACCACACCTCAGGTTGAAATGTCAAGCCTGAGATGACTGTGTTTAGATGGGTGTGCAGGACACCTAAGTTAGTCTTAAATCAGTGTGCAAACAGCAGGACTAGTGTTTCTGAATCTCTACTGTGCACAAGTGTCCACCTGTCTTATTCAATTTAAACACAAAAGGTTATTAGTCCTTTTGGGTAAAAAAGGTAAGACAGAAAAAGAACCTCAGCTCATTCCTTTCCCTAGGTATTTGGACTCACATACTCAATCATTCATTTATTAAGGAAATATTTATTAAGCACTGACCAAGATCCAGGTAATATTAAATGAACAAAACAGCAATGAACAAAAACAAATATTTCTGACCCTAATGAAATTTTTAAAAGCTATGAGTCAAACAAAAACATGAATTTCAGCCTGATTTCAAGCTCCTTGAAGTAGAGTACTGCCTTTTAATATTTTCATTCCCCAGTAGACTAGCTGAACGACTTATAAATAATAGGCACCTAATACATAGAAAGAAAAGGAAGTTTTAAAATAAAGATTATAAAGGTTAGTTTTTAAGTAATAATAATTATTATCATTTATCAAAAGTATACTATGTTCTGAGCACTGATTGCTCAAAAGAATCTTTTGAAGTAAAATGACAGGTGATACTTGGGAGGAGAACCTACAAAGAATCTGCAGATCTTCTAATACTGCCCTGTAACAACCATTTCCCACGGGAAACTGATACAATTAATAGACTATTGATTTTAAGGAAGGCATGCTAAGATCTTTGGTCCTCTTCCAAAAGCCTACCTATGTCAATGGCGAAGAATGTGCAGCCTCTGAAAGATCTTTGAAAGTTGGTTTCTGATGAGTTGGTTTCTTTTACACTACATTAAAAGCAATGGTTTTCAAACTTTTTGTCAGCATCAGAAGCCTGGAGAGATTATTATGACACAAATTCCAGGGCTATGACTCTAGAGTTTCTAATTTAGCACATCTTAAGTGAAGCCAGAAATTGGCATTTCTAACAAGTTCGCAGGTGAGGTTGATGCTGCTTGGTCTGCTGACTGATTTTGTGAGCCACATATGGGGAAAAGCTCTCTCTAAGAATGTATGCTTGCTAATTCTTCTAAAATGGGGTGAATGGGGGGGAGATGAACATGATGATTAGCGGAAAACTGGTCCCTCACTCTCCCAAAGTAAAAGAAAGAAACATACAGATAAAACATTAAAGTCATTTAGCTTAATCTCTGAAAGAAAAATAAAAGGAGTGGAACAATTGTCTCCTACATCCCGTCTCTTGCTTGTGCTTGCAGAGCCCAATCAAAAGCTGCAAGCAAAGCTCTCTGGGGTTCACCTTCATATCAAAGTGAGCAAACGCAGTTTTAGGGCCCAGGGATAGGGGGAACTGCAGAAGACAGCTAGGAGCAGCGCAAGGAATATTCGGGTGTTTTCTGCCAAAGTGGTAACTGGGGGATAAGGAGAAAGAAACCCTTCTGACTAGTCTTGGTCTCTCAGTATCCTGCAAATTCTATTCCATTACTAAAGAATAAAAGTATAGTCTTATCCAAAAAGAAGGACGCTCAAATTCTGAAACATCCTAAGATTAGTAGATTCTTTTTCATCTTCTTAGTTTTACAAACAAGAAAACTGAAGCTCAGAGTGGTTATGCAGCATCACCATTGTCACAAAACAAGGAAGCAAAGAGCCTGGATTTAACCTAGATCTACCTAGTTCCAGAGACCATGTATGTATCCATTGTATTGTTCTAGTCCTGGCTACCCTATGTGGCCTCAATTTTTTAAAAATACTATTAAACTATTAAAGAGTACATACTATATATCAGGTACTAATGTTTAGGTTAACTAATTTAAAAATAATCCTGAGGGGATGCCTGGACGGCTCAGTCAGTTAAGTGTCCAACCCTTGATCTCAGCTCAAATCTTGATCTCAGGGATCTTAGATCCAGCACGAGGATATTTGAAGAAAAAACAAAAATGATCCTAAGAAAGAGGTATCCTATAATTCCAAGTATACTGATTTTAAACATTGAGGATTAAATAACTTGTCAGACCTTGTAGAACCAGTGGCAGAAAAAATGAACCCCAAAACAATTTTACTTCAGAGCTAGCATTTTTAGATTTTTTCTTTCTGTATAATACCAGTTACCTTCCACGATTCCTCCAAATTGGTCTGTCTCTCACTCCTTATTTCTAATTATGTTTCTATGAAATTAGATCCTCAGAATAAAATTTAATATGTACATGAAATATCCAAGAACGTAAAGATACCTACTGTTGAATACCAATTATTATAGAAAGGCAGGAAGAATTCCACCACATTGAAACTATGGCTGATGGCTGCATTAGGGATGATTTATATCTATATTAGAGTTTCAGTTAATGTGAAATGAAATGTATCCTTACCTTTTCCACTCTCAAAATGAAATGAACCTGAATAAGTTATGAATTGTATACTTTCCAATGACAGCTTTTTTTTTGCAGTTAAATTGATTAAATAAATGTTATCATCCAATGATGAAGAAATAATTTTCTTGAGAAAACTGACCAGGCAATAGAGTTAAAATTTCCTAAAAAAAAAAACAAAAAACAAAAAAAAAAACAAAAAAACAGGAATCATCCACTCTGACACAAAATGAACTGTTTTTAACATAAAGGTCATTTTCTTGCAGTATATGTGGCTATCATTACAGTAGATGTTAAAGTTTTCAAGTTATGGGCTCTTCTCTAACTTCATTTAACAGCATGAGTAATAATTTATAATTCACATGTTTCCTTAAGGGCAGATATAAAGTCAGGACAGGGAGGAGAAAGGGAAAATAGTGGTTAACAATGGAATGGTTGGAGTTAAAACAGAACTAGTCATTATTGGAAGTTATGGAACTCAGAGAGAGGCCAATTCATGTACTTCAGAAAATTTCAAATGGTTACAAATTCACTGGTTCCACAGAAAACAAAAGACAAAAAACAGAAAAGCAAAACAAACCAAAAAATATAATTCTTTGCTTCCTTAAAGTCCAACGAGATAAGGAGAAGGATCTCTTGTGGCACCATCACTAGTAACTGATAACACAGTGCAGGACGGATACTGCCTTTTCTCCAATACGTGTGCACGCTATTTGTTTGCATCTGTCTTTTGAGAATAACTGAAAGGAACCACCTCTAAAATGTTTTATTTCAGTAATAAAATTCACTAATCTAGCTCTCTGAGGCAGTCCACCCTGAGCTCTGAGTTGCAGAGGCACATTTAACCTGACTTTGGCATCTCTCCCGCATACTACCACTAGCAGATGCAGAGCACATTCTTACCTCAACACATCTGTCCAGGGGTCCTCCAGCCGACTCCTCAGCTGTGACCGGGGTCTGACTGGTCAAAGCACCGAGTCCTAGATGCTCACTGTCCCTATTAAGACCTGTACTTGGGAGTTCTTGAGACTCTATTTTAAACACCTGCTTAGATGGCTCTCTAAAATCAACGGGGGGTTTTTACTTTCTCACTGACATTGTGCAAATGTTCATTCACTGAGGGGAAATGGCTGAGAGGGGACAGACGGAGAACTGTGAAGAAATTAAAGGACCTTTAATGGATTAAAAACAAAAAGCCATTCTGCTCTCCAGGGTGCACATTTATTTAGCTAGATTTGCTTAAAAGTATTCTCAAGCTTCCAAATTCAATAGACCAGAATGACTTTAAACAGTTTTTTTTTTTTTTCTGGTCTGCTGGAGAGATATGCCTTTATATGATTATTTTAATGAGAATTATCTATCAGGTAATTGCAATGTAAAGCTAATATATAAGTATGGCAGAGTATGTGAATTATGCAAGTCAAATGTCTCCAGAGTATCTTGAAAAGCACTTTGGCTACATTTTTACGTCTAACTAAACTCCAACAGGCACGGGAGTTATTACTCTTGGGCAAGATTCATAAGAATGGGTAAAATTAAAAAGTATGATTTTCTGAAAGATTTGTGACAGCAATTAATTTTACAAGGGATGCATTTCCTAAATCCCAAGAAAACATATTTACAGTACATAATAAGATGCATTTTTTAAAGAGAAATGCTTCCACTCAAGTTTATAATGATCTGGACTACAGAAAAAATATAATTAAATTGCTTCTTTACAAGTTCTTTTAACAAGGTAATTTAATTGCATTTTCACCAAACCTGGAATAACTTTCGGTCATTGTTCAGGTTTAACAAGAATTACAGAAACAGAGTTTTTAAAAGTTCTATAAATAGGAATATTATCAGATTTTTATCTTTGAGGATTATAATTGTTGTAGACCAATGATAATATTTATATTCTTTTTTTCTTACTTCGTATTATAAATGCAAGCCAAAAATTAGAGACTAATTGACCACATTTTATTTCCATTTTGGCAGCAATTTTCCTATCCTGATGGTCAGTTGAGGAAACATTGGTTTATCTCCTCCCCACCCTCAGTATACACTTTTGCCCAAGAAGTGCCTTAAAATACAAAATATAGTCATAAAGACCAGGGGAAGAACTAAAAAAAAGTATTTAAAAAAACTTACCATCTTTGGAAAAAAAATATTTCCTAAATACTAATTTGGGGATTTTAAACCAATTTCTAATGTAAAATGACAATAGTTTAAAGATGTAAATAAGTTAATATTCCACAATGTAGAAATTGCTTCTTAGTCAAGGCCCATTCTTCTTTAGGTGCCTCAGATACAACTATATCATATCACTTTTCCTTTTTGAAATGACATGATAAGGAGGCCCAGATGGCTCAGTTGGTTGGTTAAACATCAACTCTTGATTTTGGCTCAGGTCGCCATCTCAGGGTTCTGAGATCAAGCCCAGCATGGGGCTCCACACTGGGCATGGAACCTGCTTAAGATTCTCTCCCTCTCTCTTTGCCCCTTTCCCCCTCACACATGATCACTGTCTCTCTCAAATAAATACATTGACATGATATTATACTTTTCATACTGACATGTGATAAAATTCTTGTAATGCAAGAACTCTTCAAGTTTAGTAATAAAACAATAACAGCCTCAAAGAATTTAGATGACCTGTGAGTCCTTTCTTTTAGGAAGACAGAAGCTAATTTACTAAAATGATCTTCAAGGTCATAGGGATGAAATTATTATTTATGTAATAGAAGTATGAGAAGCTAATAGGCAATAACTTCATGATGACAAAATTACTCCTATTACCAACATAACCACTACCATCAACATGACAATTTAATTTTCCTTTTTTAATTTTGCTAAAGGACAGTTTGGGAGAAAATGCTATCAGTTAAAGTATACTGATTTAAAAGTAAACCAGAAAAAAAAAAAAAAACCAGAAAATCACTAACCACATAAGTATTAATGCTTAAATTACTTTGAGGACAAAGAAAGGTTAATACAAATAAGAACTAATTCTCATGTTAAATACATGTTAAATAAAATTTAAAAGAACCTTAACATGGAACTCTGACCAGTTTCAGAGGTTTAATCAGTGATATAATTACATATGTAGCTACTGATGACATAGCCTAGAAATTTTGTGTTAGAAAATCATAATAAAATTTTACTTTAATTAGTCTATCTAATTAAAAATACTTATGTCACTAGATTTTGAATTCCAAAATGTCAGGTACAATGCATTATACCCCTCATATCCACCAAAATCCAAACATTCTTAGCTGTTTTAGGAACTCAACAATGTAAGTTGATTTGAAATTTCTAGTTAATTGACAAGCATTAAAGTTGAAGGACACATTCTGATAAATTAGTTAAAAGCATTATTCATTAGTTTCATAAACAGTTCTAAGCACCTCCTCTGGGCTAGGTACCATAAGTTTTGTGAACACAAAAGTGAATAAGACATTTATTTAAAAGCTCCTTGGGAGGAAAGACTATCCATTGGAAGAAAGACAGTCTCTTCAATAAATGGTGCTGGGAAAATTGGACATCCACATGCAGAAGAATGAAACTAGACCACTCTCTTTCACTATACACAAAGATAAACTCAAAATGGATGATCTAAATGTGAGACAAGATTCCATCAAAATCCTAGAGGAGAACACAGGCAACACCTTTTTTGAACTCAGCCACAGTAACTTCTTGCAAGATACATCCACGAAGGCAAAAGAAACAAAAGCAAAAATGAACTATTGGGACTTCATCAAGATAAGAAGCTTTTGCACAGCAAAGGATACAGTCAACAAAACTAAAAGACAACCTACAGAATGGGAGAAGATATTTGCAAATGACGTATCAGATAAAGGGCTAGTTTCCAAGATCTATAAAGAACTTATTAAACTCAACACCAAAGAAACAAACAATCCAATCACGAAATGGGCAAAAGACATGAAGAGAAATCTCACAGAGGAAGACATGGACATGGCCAACATGCACATGAGAAAATGCTCTGCATCACTTGCCATCAGGGAAATACAAATCAAAACCACAATGAGATACCACCTCACACCAGTGAGAATGGGGAACATTAACAAGGCAGGAAACCACAAATGTTGGAGAGGATGTAGAGAAAGGGGAACCCTCTTACACTGTTGGTGGGAATGTGAACTGGTGCAGCCACTCTGGAAAACTGTGTGGAGGTTCCTCAAAGAGTTAAAAATAGACCTGCCCTATGACCCAGCAATTACACTCTTGGGGATTTACCCCAAAGATTCAGATGCAATGAATCGCCAGGACACCGGCACACCGATGTTTCTAACAGCAATGTCCACAATAGCCAAACTGTGGAAGGAGCCTCGGTGTCCATCGAAAGATGAATGGATAAAGAAGATGTGGTTTATGTATACAATGGAATATTACTCAGCAATTAGAAACGACAAATACCCACCATTTGCTTCAACGTGGATGGAACTGGAGGGTATTATGCTGAGTGAAATAAGTCAATCGGAGAAGGACAAACAGTGTATGTTCTCATTCATTTGGGGAATATAAATAATAGTGAAAGGGAATATAAGGGAAGGAAGAAGAAATGTGTGGGAAATATCAGAAAGGGAGACAGAACATAAAGACTCCTAACTCTGGGAAACGAACTAGGGGTGGTGGAAGGGGAGGAGGGCGGGGGGTGGGGGGGAATGGGTGACGGGCACTGAGGGGGGCACTTGATGGGATGAGCACTGGGAGTTATTCTGTATGTTTGTAAACTGAACACCAATAAAAAATAAATTTATTATAAAAAAATAAAAAAAAGAAAGGGAAAAAATAGAAAAAAAATAAAAGCTCCTTGGATTTTTGGTTTGATTTTGTTTTTGTTTTGTTTTTGTTTTTAAGTAGGCTCCATGCTCAGCATGGAGCCCAACACAGGAATTGCACTCAGGACTCTGAGATCAAGACCTGAGCTGAGATTAAGAGTTGGATCTTGACTCTTGATCCAAGAGTCAAGTGACTAAGTTTCTAAGCCACCCAGGTCCCCTAAAAGCTCTTTAGTTTTTAAAAAATAACTTCTTATAAACTGACTGCCATTCTACATTATTCTAGGTACCTAAAGTGACACTGTGATTGGATTCCTGAATATTATAAAAATTTACTGATAGATCAGTAACATTTAGTCACCAATACTGCAAACTGTTGGACCTGTGGATAGCATCCCCAGAAGTTCATATACTGCTGTGAATAAAGTCAATGTATTTTGCTGAATGATGTGCTAATGATAATTTGGGGGCACAGTATGATTTTAAAGTGTATTCTAAAGATACACACACTGTAAATATAGTGTAAATCACATAGTTTATTGAAAAAAATAATTTTTCAAAATTAAACAATTACCCGTAGTATATAGGACAAATCCCTAGTAATTAGAAAAGTCAGTTAATTAGATCTTTTTTTTTTTAAGATTTTATTTATTTTTTTGAGAGAGGAAGAGAGAGCATGAGTCGGGAGGAGGCAGGAAAGCAGAGAGAGGGAAAATGAGGCTCCCCACTGAGCAGGGAGCCTAAGGCTGCCTTTCCCAGGATCTTGGGATCATGACCTGAGCTAAAGGCAGATGCTTAACTGACTGAGCCACCTAGGTGACCCTAGACCTTTCATTTTTCTAATTATTCTGAAACATATCCATAAATCTATGGAAACTATCTTAGGTATAGATGTTTTAGTTTAATTCTAAACAGGAGTGCTCTCCTTTCTTTGACTTTACTTCTGTATATTCATCAATTTATCACTTAACATGACTTGCTCTTATATGTTTGAAATTTTACAAAGAAAATCTCTAAAAGTTCCACATTATCCTATTTACATGACTTTCTTTGAGGTTAACATGGATACGCAGGCTGTCAAATGGGCTTAAAAGGCTGAGAATCATACAACATTCTAAAAAATTGTATCTTTATAAATATGCAGGACTTTATAAATATGAATAATAAATTATGCTGAGTAAATTAAATAATCATTAATTCAGTTTTTAAGAAATATGTAGGCATATATCATATTGCTAGATCTGAATATGCTTAAGGATGTCTCTGTTAAAATTCTAATTCCATATTTATTTAAATCAACTTTTCATCTTTCCTGTAGAGGACTGGGAGAAAGGAAAAACTCTCAATACAGAAAGTCTTTAAAAACATATCAGGGAGCTTTAATATTCTCAAGAGGGATGATGCAAAAAGAATTTCCAAATACAAGGATTTCCTTGGTTTGAACAGAGATGTCACATTCAAGTACTTTATTCATCCTTTAATGCGAATATATTAAATGCTACATCCCACACATTAAGAATTATACTATTCTTGGGGCGCCTGGGTGGCACAGTTGGTTGGGCAACTGCCTTTGGCTGGGGTCATATTGCCAGAGTGCTGGGATCCAGCCCCAAGTTGGGGGTCCCGGCTCAATGGAAGCCTGTATCTCCCTCTTCCTCTGCCTGTCGCCCCCTACTTGTGTTCTCTGTCAAATAAATGAACAAAATCTTTTTTAAAAATAAATTAATTAAAGCAAGACGCTTTTACTCATTTGAAGTACATATGTAGTTAACTGTAGTTAATCTCTCTGTCAAATAAATTTTAAAAATCTTAATAAAAATAAGAATTATACTATTCTTAAAAAGCTCTTTGTGGGATTCCTGGGTGGCTCAGTGGTTTAGCACCTACCTTCAGCCCAATGCATGATCCTGGAGTCCCGGGATCAAGTCCCACATCAGACTCCTTGCATGGCACCTGCTTCTCCTTCTGCCTGTGTCTCTTCCCCTCTCTCTCACATGAATAAATACATAAAATCTTAAAAAAAAAACTCTTTGCATATAATGTTCAGTAAGAAACTGCATTCTTATTTTTAATAGACTTACAACATGCTTTTTTTTAATGTAATAAAAGTAACTCATTTTCATTGTAAAGAAATTGAAGGGACACCTGAGTGGCTCAGCAGTTAAGCACCTGCCTTCAGCTCAGGGCGTGATCCTGGAGTTCTGGAATCGAGTCCCACATGGGGTTCCTTGTATGGAGTCTGTTTCTCCCACTCCCTATGTCTCTGACTCTCTCTCTCTCTCTGTGTCTCTCATGAATACATAAATAAAATCTTAAAAAAAAAAGAAATTGAAAAATTTAGAAAAAGTGTAAAAAAATAACCTCTCATAACCACTACTCAGAGATATCTTATCTTTTTCAAATATTTCCCTACATTTCTCCTGATGGCATAAATGGGTTATTATTCTATATGACATTTGTACATTTCTTTTTCTACAATGAGACTTTTATCTAAGGAAGAGTCACTGCCCTCCAGGAATGTTCCACTTAGCAGGACAGACAGATGTGAGACCAAAAGATTAGCTAAAATGTAACATGTAAAAATGGAGAGACTGGACTGTAGACAGTAAAATGTACATATACAGAAAGGTCCATCCATCAGTCTGGTGAATGGAAGACACGATAGATTGAGCTGAAGGTTGAGGAGTATGCACAATTGCTGAGAGACTTCTGATGGAGGTTGGGGGTGGGAAAGAAAGCAATGGGACTGGGCACTTTGGGTCTAATGGAGAACTTAGAGATGCTATAAAACTAGCAGTAGAATGGTAGAGCACCATTGAGGCCTAAGGAACAAAGCAGAGGGTGTTGGGGTTATGTCTTGCTAAGTAGCTAGATCTTTTGTCTAGGATGGTGGTCAAGAAAAAAAAAATTACCATTAACAAGAAATAAAACAAATACACTCTCACTGCTGATACCCTTGAAAATCTCCCTCTCTCACCACTCTGATGTCCAATGAGTACCTTCCAACCTCTACCGTATGCCTCTGTTGCCATAGGCCTTCAGGATATACTATCAGAGCTTAAAAGATTTTGGAGATGACCAATGTTTTATCTCTAGGGTAACCTCCACAGTGTCAAGATGTAGTGCTAAGGGGATGCTCAGTGTAGTCAGGGTCACAGACTCTGAGGCCAGATTAGATGGCTTAGAATTATAGCTCCACCACTCACTGGCTATGTGACCTTGGGCCAATTGTGCTATCTGTGACTCAGTTTCCTTACATATTTATAAAATATAAATAATAATATCTAACTTATAAGGCTGTTATAAGGGACGGATATGATAACCTTTCTGAAGTGCTAATGATGTCTGGCACATAATACACTGTATAAATTGTTGTTAAATAAAGCCAATATCCCCAGAGCATCAGGGAAAAAAATGTTAAACAAACAAACAATAATGTATTATCTAAAATTCCTGCTATAGAACACAATCCATGTGTTTTGAGGCAGTTGCTAATTCATTACACAGTTATTCTAAATGGTTTCATAATCATAAAATGGGTCAATCTAACATTTCTATGGATGAATTAAAAAGGTAAAGCATCCGAGTTGATTTTAATTGAACTCATTTTAAAGTCTGATAATTTTGGGGTAGCAGAATACATAGGTTCTGAGTTATTTCTGAAATGGGATGGGTCTATGCTCTGAATTACCATAGTCTCATTTTAGAGAACTTGTAGAAATGCTCAAAAATACCTGCATTCTAGAATATTTTCGGCATTACATACAAACTGCTTAATAAACTGCAAAAGATTGAGTAATTTTTCAAAACACCCAGACTGCAGCTGTTAGATCATTATTATTCCAGAAATTCTATATTATACATGGAAGAAAAACCCCACAAGTATCTTTCTGTATTTATAGCCAAAGGCTGGTCACCAGAGATTTATGATACTCTGTGATAAACAATGCTGACCTTGCAAGTGCCCCTAGGAAGAGAGGAGCTTCAGATTCCATTGAATGAAATAAATTGCTATTAATTATGGTACCCAGCTTTGACTCCAGCCCACCCCACTGGCTTGTGACCCAGTTTTTTAAAAAAAAATTCTTAATTCAGTCTATAATAATGCTCCCTGAGGGCAAACAACCTCTTTCTTACACGTTTTTCTGGAGCCCAATATAGTATTTTGGCATATTACACCTTAAACATGTTTAATGAGTATTTGTTAGTTAAAAACAAATACAAATGTCATCAACAAAGCTTGTTTTGTATGGGAACATCAGATATTTTGGAAAGAAATATTAGCTCAGATGTCATCCCTACTTCTTTCATGTACCCAATATTTCTACAAAATTTCTAAGAAATGGGTAATTCTACTTAACTTTTTTTTCCTAGGACAGAACCTTAAATAGTCTAAATTGAATCTCAAAGTAAACACATGCCATGATGTCAATTCCATGTCATGTACTTTGCACACATTAGATAAAATTCTTACAACCATTCTGCAAACTGGATATTTTCCATTCTTATTTTATAGATGAAGACACTGACGCACCAAGTGCCCAAAGGTCACAATGGGGATAAGGGGAAACTTTAGGATCCTGTTCATCTGCCTTAGCTTTGAAATCATCTAACTGCTTAGGATCTTACCTTGAGGATATTTTTTGATAAAATGCAGAGTAAATGAATCCCAAAATAAATGTTACATCCTTACCCCAAATGAAATAGTGATAATAAAATGAAGTACTTTATTCCCTTTTATTTTTTTTTCCTAGCAAGAGATTGTCTTTCTTTTATTTCCATGGAAGGATGCATAGTGAAAGAGAAAAAAATCTTTAATGCCATCGACAGAAAGAAGTTGAATTCTATTCAGTTCCCTGTGGGACCCTTCCTTCACAGGAATGGGGACTCTGACCATTAACACATAGCTACCATTTCGATTTTTTCCAGTCCACTAAGCAGCATGAGAATCCTTTACATTTTCAAATACTATGTTGAGAAGAGGGAATCTGTGTGCACCAAGGAGATGTTTGTTAAATGCATCTTAGAAATGCATATTATCTGTTAGAGAATTATCAAATGGGAGGAGTTAAAGACTGAAACCGGTCTAACCACAAATATAAAGTAAGTTAAAAAGCTATATCACTTGCTCATTCCCCTCAAAAGGTGGTATTTTAAGTTAGTATATATAAAATATTTTTATGCTAGCACATTTTGCATACAGCAGTTTTGTTTTGCTTACCTAGAAAATCCTCTAGTAATACCAAGCCTTTTGCTGAGACATTCTTAATTCTTTTTGTTGTTATTTTACTAGTAAAACATATTTACAACTTAATTTCTTGTTATGTGGAGTATATTTTCTTGGCAGGACTACACAAAACTTTGAATTAAGCCAAACTAGGTTGTGCCCCAAACCTTAGTATACTACATATGGAGATATAAAGTTCTATTGATATAATCTAATTTAGTCTCAAATAATGAGATATTCCATTAAAAAGCTGACACATGAATAGGATATGATAGTTCCTCAGTAAATGTTAACAATTACTATTGTTGCTGCATTATTATTATTACTATTATTATTTCCACATAATCAAATCTCTATGCTAAAATCTAGCATCTTTCCTCCAATGCTTTCCTCTTTATAGCTTTCAAGTTTATCCTTAGGAAGCAAGACAAGATAAGCCCCTTACTTTATGTCTATCAATTACATAACATCTTGAAAACTAAGTTGCTCAACAGTGATTCTTTTTGAAGATTTTATTTAATCATTTGAGACAGAGAGAGAACACAAGCAAGGAGAGCAGCAGGCAGTGGGAGAGGGAGACAAGGCTCCCGGCTGAGCAGGGAGCCCAATGTGGGGAAGGGATCACGACCTGAGCCCAAGGCAGACAATTAACTGAACCACCCAGGTGCTCATCAATAGTGATCTGATTTGATTTTCTCCCAAGTACTTTATACTGTGGGATTCTGGTAGAAGTTAGTATGAGACCAACAGAATCAACAGTTTGGTAGCTAGGCACAAAATCTCCAGGAATTGTGATTCTAAATTGGCAGACAGCTAAACATTTAAACTAAGCTAATGGGTAGCAGAGGCAAATAACACCTCAGTTAACTTTTCTGCTTCAATCAAATCTTATCTCATGTTCCTAGAACTATTTAATAACAGCCCAGAGTTGAAAAGGTGAGAGACTCCCGAATCTAGTACCACCAACTGCAACTAGACCTAGCCCAATCAAGTGCCCCAAAGGATTGAAAATCTAAGCAGAAGGCCTTCCAAATGGATGGAATCCTATAATTCTGTGTTGTTTATGAGACTGACTAATCTAAGCCTGATTTCTAAAGGTCATGTTGTGTGTATTTGCAGAAACAGAACAGAACTATTAAGACTATCCTTTTCCTACGCCTCGTGGATTCTAATTATTCAATGGGAGAGCATGATCTCAAATAAAGATCCCACGGTTAAAAATGTTGAAATGGAGCATATTTCTTTTGCTTGGTGAATGTGACTCAGCCTAGACCAAAAAAAAAAAAAAAAAAAAAAAGTTGTGTGTTTTTTTTTTTTTTTTCAATTTAATGAAAATTTTGCAAGGATTTTTTTTTTCCTTAAAGCACTTCCAAATGTCTATGACATTATTATAATAATGAAAAATTCCACCCACTCCGAAAGTCACAAAAAATACTATGGTCTAGTGATAGGAACTACTATTTCAAATATTTATTACATGCTTTACAATTAAAATGCAGTTTGGGAAACATGAAGAAAACAGAATGAGTAAGGGTTAGTGTCTGATGTAAATAAAACAGAAATCGTTGCCTTTTGGTTTTCTTTGGTATTTCTTTGGCTATATTAAATGCATAGTAAAATACCAATATTTGTTCACAAGTTCTCCATTTCTTTCAAAATCCTCCTTTCACATAACTTATAGTAAGCATCTATGATTTTAATGAGATAAAATATGCTGGTTTACCACAGCAACTGATATATATCCAAATATCACCAGCTGTCTCAACACTATCCACTGTTCAACTTTCATATTTTTAAGAACATGGTAGAAAAGACATTGAATTTTTATGTACTTAGGAGACAATTAGACTTATTTCCAACTAATCCAAGATATTAGTGTGGTAAATGAGTCCTGAAGAGCATATGTAAGACTTATTTAAAACAAATGTGATTCTTCTATTGTCCAAAGAGGGTTCCTGGTTACATTTTGTAATACTTTTCTTTTTTTTTAAGATTTTTATTTGAGAGACAGAGCACATGTGCACACGAGTGAGTGGGGGGAGGGGCAGTGAGGGAGGAACAAGCTGACTCCATGCTGAGTGTAGAGCCCTATGTGGGGCTCAATTCCAGGACCCTGAGATTCCAGGACCCTGAGATCATGACATGGGCTGAAACCAAGAGTTGGATGCTCAAATGACTGTGTCACCCACGTGCCCCAAATATTATAATACTTTTGATAGTTATTTACTTCCCTTTACTCCCTCCACATCCACAATAGTAATTTTTTACATTTAATTTTTATTGAAATATTCATATTTCATTTTAACTGATTTCTATCCCTCTTTTCCAATTAGAACTTAAGGAACTCATCTGCAGGATGGTGCCCTTGTTGAATGTTGACTTGCTTAATGGAATATCCTTTAACACACACAAACATACATATTTTTAATTTCTCCTATAACTAGAGCTCTATGAAGAAGCTTTAGAAACACCAAAGGGTTTAGCAGGCCAGTGAAAGGCTGATAGGGAGAGTAAAATATTCAACTTTAACAGATGAACTTTTTGCTCTACCTCTTCAAATGCTGAACTTCTTTCCAAACCCAGGTGAAATGCCACCCTCTTCACACATATTTTCTAGACCACTGCACTGCAGTGTTTCCTTCTTAGTTTGAATTCCACATGCTTTCAGTCTTTGACAACTTAACAGATAAATATATATACACACATATGTATTCTCTATGCTGATCTTTTATTGTCTTCTGAATTCATATTTTGCCCTTCTGCTTAGTCTAAGCTTTCTTGAAAATAAGGTAATGACTATATTTTATTTAGAGCATTTGAATGATAATAAGCACGTAGTGTTTTAGTAAATACATATAGATGTCTGTCTCACTATAACGTCATACTTATAAAGCCATCAGTGAAATTTGTTATACAGTTAGCAACAAGCCAGAGGGTGCTTAGCAAAGTCATGTTCTGTGGGAAGGATGCAAAATCCAAGAACATTGGAGAATTATTTTTCTTGGCAACAATCTACTGAGATGGAGCCATATAGGCATTCTATAAATGTTAACTGATTATGATCAACATATTTTACTTCCAAGAATTCGCATCCAACCAGCTGCCACACCTTACCTCCAATATAGATTCCAAAAGGACTCTAAATCAGTTTTCAAAATTTGCCTTCCCTCCTTCTCTAAATTCTGTTTTTGAAAGTAGGAAGCATCATGGTAGTGAAAAAAGATACTGTTTTAAATATATCAAAGTAATACAGTAAGTGCCTTGAAACAAAGGGACTTCAAGTTACTGTCGATACGAATCAAAAACAGGAAAAAAAAAAAAAAACTAATGCTGCCTTTGTCAAGTTCTACATTGCCAGAGCCCACTCTTAATGCTCAAATTTTCATCAGTCCCAGTTCCCCTCTCCCTAAAACTCACATGCAGCTGAGTTGACATTTTGAATTTTTCCTGTGAGTAGAGCCCTGTGAAGAAGCTTTCAAAGTTTTAGAAGGTGCAGTGACTTTTTTGTTTTTGTTTTGTTCAGTAGTTTCTTTGATCAGTTGCAGAGCCAGATACACAGATCATTCTTCCTTCCCCTATACCATAGGGGAAACAGACAGCAGTTCCTGTTTTGTTTCACTTTGTTTCATCCTTAGAAGATAGGCTTGATATACCAGCTTTTTATAAACACTGTGTGTCTAGAACTCCAGGGATCAGAGGAGCTACCAGCCCTTCAGAGTGATGGAACTACAGGGCTTTAATTAAGGGAAGAAGAAAATGTACATTCATTGGTCCATGTTTTCCTTTATGCCAACCACAGAATCAAATAAACAGTATAGGTTACTACACTGTGCCTGAGAATCTTTTACTAGATATACATGGGAAAAGCTCTCTTCAGAATCACCTGTGCCAGATTTGTAAATTCATCAGGTACTTTTTTACTTCCCTCACAAACTCTAATGTACAAAGAAATATTTTAACAACGTTATAAATATGCTATTTCTACAAAGTAGAAGACAACTATTTGTGTTTATATTTTAGAGCACTATAATGGTTAATTCTGCATGTAATTTGACTAGACTATGGTGACCAGTTATCTGGTCAAACAGTAGTTTAGATGTTGCTATAAAGGTATTTGTAGATGTGATTAACACGTATAATCACTTGACTTTATGTATAGTGGATTACCCTCCAAAATATGGGTGGACTTCTTCTAATCATTTAAAGACCTTAAGAGCAAAGACTAAGGTTTTCCAAAGAGGAAGGACTTCCACCTCCAGACTGCAACACATAAATTGTGCTTGAGTTTCCAACCTTTGGACTCAAGACTGCACCACCCTCTTAGATCAATCTCCAGACCTGCTGGCTCACTATAGGGATTTTGGACTTAATAGCCTCCAATTACATGAACCAATCTCATTGAGTCTCTCCATCTAGATAGATAGATAGATAGATAGATAGATAGATAGATAGATAGATAGACAGATGACTCTCTATATACATAAATTAATATAAGCACCGATCCTGATTAATATAAGCACTAAACCCAATGCCTAAAAGAATCTGCATATAAAGCAAGTCAGGGCAATTTACTAGTCTACTTGTAGTTGTTACTAATTATTTTTCTATGTGAGTGTGCAGGCCAGGCACTAGTCTATATAGTATGCCAAACAAAGGGTTGGGGCTAAAGAGCCCCAATAAATTTTTTTCTTTTCCTCCGTAGTGTTGAAAATGCCTTTATAAAAAGGCAAGTCTCTTCATTGAATAACCTGAAATCAGCCATATGATGGTGCAGGCAGCACATGAAGGTATAAATGAAAAGAATAAGATAGGTTATAAGTTGCAGGAGGGCAGGTGGGACTTGCTTGCCAAGATACTCTTTCGCAGTTTTGCCTGTGGTCTATTCTTTGAAGGGATAGATATGTAATTAGAATTTTGTCTTGCTATTCTGAAGTGTCTGGGTGTGCCTAGAGGCATCTGTGGATCTAAGTATCTGTTACAGGAAAAGAATCACGTCAAATCGTGTTACGGTCCTAATGCTACAGAGAATAGCATTAAGAAGATGCACTGAGGCATTCTTTTACTTGGGACTGATCTCTGGCATGTTCTAAGTTCTGCTATGCAACAGTGTACAGAAATTGCGCCATGGGAGAAATAAAAATACATTTTTCAACATTGGTTAAAAGATGCCTTCTGTCCCAGTACTCTGCAATAGCAATAAAAATTAACTCCAAGGATATGGAAAACCATGACACAGACAAATAGCTCTCTTTGCTACAATTCTATGGTCAGATATGGGGATAACTGAAACATTTGCTTTGCAGTTAACAACACACCCAAAAAGCAAAGGAGCTGCTTTTTGTTAAATAATCAAAGAGCAGCACAAGATCAGAATTACAATGTTTTATAAAATTATTTGCAATTTACACGTGAACTCTTGGGAAATTTGATTCCACTCACACAGTATCAGGCCATCTCCCTGTATTTTCTTCTGGCCAACAGAAATTAGCAGTAGTATTCTGAAAGGCCAAGATGATGCTACATTTTTTGTTGAACAAGTAAAATTAAACTCAAGAAAAATAAAAGTATCTGGTGATAGCAGTTTTGATATACTACAAACCTTTATAATCCATAAGCATTAGAATATACATTACATTAACTATTGTATGTTCCACAGAGCAATGCATAAGACCTGGTAGACAATCACAAATATTTGTCACATCAACAAATGAGCATTTTTTTAAAAAAGAGGGTCTCATTTAATTTTCATTGTGGTTTCTGAGGTTCTTTATATTTCAAAAAAAAAAAAAAAACTTGGCTTCAAATGGTCAAAAATTTGCCTTTGGTTATACAGACAGCAGATTGGGCATTCATCATTTTGTTTTGTTTTCAGAGCAACAGGATTTTCTTCCTGACACAAAGAAATGGAATTTGACAGTGATCGCCAATTTTGGAACCTAGGTCTATAGAAATATACTGAAAATAATTCTGTGGATCACTCAAGGAAAAAGATAAACCATAATATGGAGACGAAACATCAATATGGGGATGTACTAACTTGAACCAACCAAAGCTGTCACAGATAACAAGCTTTATACAATGCCCGTACTAAGCCCTGACTTATATAATTATGACTGGAGAAGACACAAGTTGAGGTAAGATATAATACTGCCAGGAAACAGGTAAGTCAAAAGGTATAGACCAGATTTGAGGGCTGACTGTAGATTATTAAGTACTGGCCTGTTATCAACTAAATGAAATCAATTCATTAAATCAAGCTCAAAACTTGATTCAGACAATCTTATCTAAAGTTATCTGAAAATAAGCCAAAAGTGGTATTTTTTTAAAAACAAAAATTTGCAATTAAAGAGTCTTCTCTGCTTAAAAATATGTAATTCATTAAAATCTCAGATAGATACATCTAATCTAATCTTAAGCATTTCCTAGAAGTTTTATCTTGTTTTCTTTAGCAATCTATTCCCCTTTGCCGCTAAAAACAGAGTATATATTTGCCTCTAATACATTATGTTACAAGATATACACATTTATCCTATGTTCTTGCTTTCCTAAAGAAATATAAGAGTGCTTATATATATAATAGTATCTAGCAAGCTAAATACTATTTAGCCATAAATTTTCTGAAATATAGCATTTTATAATTTTAGTTGGCCTTTCTACTTTTCTTATGCAATATTAGTAACTGAACATTAAGATGTCTTTGTTCTCATGGTGCTGATGAAAGTAGTACTGAAAAAAATGAAACACAACTAATTCTGTAAGGAAAGATAGCTGAAGTTTTCTCTCTTACCCAACAAGATTTCTGAATTATGGAGAACAAGGTATGGACAAGATCAAACAGGACTGGGGAAGTGTTAGACTCTGGGAAGTCCAAATCCATGTGCTAATTCATAAGCCAAATATAATGACTATGAAATTTAAATAATTAAAAGTACATGAAATTTTCAGTAAAGGGTCATGATTCTCAATAGAAAATAATGACATAAATGCTGCAACAGATTCTTGAATAATACACCCTCTTTCAATAAGGCATCCACCAAAAGCATGTATCATTCAAAACAAAGCACTGTCTCCATGAAAGATGACTTAAAACCTTTTAGTGGAATTTGTGATTTTCTAGACTCTGAATAAATTATACTGCCTAGCATATCAAAAATCAATTTCCTCATATGTCAGTACATATATTCACTTACACATTTCCTTTAAGTAAAACATCTGATTTTTTTTTTTACTAAAATCAGACACAGTTATATCAAATTTAAGACCTTTATTTCTATATTTGTTTTTACCCTGTTGCTCTTGTACAATGTTAAAAGTATACAATAACTACATTTATGAAGTTCCTACCATTTGTCAAACACCTTATATATGCATTATCTCTTGCATAAAATACTGCCTTCAGTATCTTAGTAGAAGCAAATAAATTTCAGAGAATTTAAGTAATCGTGGAGGTGACATGGCTGGTAAACGATAAAGCTAATGATTAAACTATTGTTTATTGGACTCCAGTGCAATTTTTTTCTCAGGCCACCCAGAGAGAAACAGCAAACCATAAAAGTCTTTGTAGGTACTTGGTCTTAAACAGGGAGACTGAGGCCAAAATCACTTAGCATGCAGTTAAAGAACCCCTGTACACCCACAGTATTTTTATGGTCACCCTCAGGAGTGTTCCAAGTTCCTAAAAAATAACAATCTTTGGAATTTGGGAACAAGAAATTGGAATTCATAGGACTTTGTGGGAATTACTTAAACCTGAGTAAGTCTATATATTTAATAACTTTTTTGTGTTTTTGCATAATAACAAGTGACCATGATAACCAGTAAAGCATATTTTTGTGACAGGGTTATATAAAGTTTCAGATATATGTGGGACTAGCTTTGGCAAAACATATATATATATATATACATATATATATATATATATGCACAGTTTTTATTATTATGAATATATTGTGGCAATATTATATATTTATATAACATTAAAATATTAAAATATACTTCCTTGATATAGGTATTTGATAATAGAAAACTTTAACATCAACATAAAATATATATTCAGAAAATTATTTTTAGAACTGTAAAATTAACTAAACTCAAGAAAAATAAAAGTATCTGGCAATAGCAGTGTTGATATATTGCAAACATTAAAACTGAATGGATTTAGGTTGGTATGAATGTCTTCTCTAACATATACCATCATTTCAGTTCTTGTTTAGGATAGAAATGCATTGTTATGTATCTTCACATGAGCAGAGAAATGAAACTGAAACTAAGTAGACGAGCAAATCATATATTTTAGGTTCCAGATGCTCACTCAGTATGTTGGTTGGAGGATTATGGTAAAGATGGGTGATGTTCATCAATATTTGGCTTTGATCTTCCTGGCAATCAGCTGGGCTACATTTTTCTGACTTTCAATCTATATGGGACCATGTGGCTAGTTATTTGCCACTGGAATATTCAATATGTGTCATCCTTGGGATGATGCAGTTAATAGCAAGTATGCCTCCTTTCTTTCTCTTTCATCCTCCCTCCACACTCCCCACCTCCCCAAAACCTCCTCTCTCTCCTCTTGCCAACCAGATGCTTATGGTCTAGCAGAAGATTCTGAGACCCTAGAGCTAGCTGTGAAGGCCTTGAGATGGAAGGACTCTATATCCCTAAACTTTGGGAAAAGCAGAGCCTGTTCCCCACCATAAGTATATCTTCTCACTGAGCTATCATCATGTAAGTGAGAAAGAAAACTTTCTTGTGTTAAGCCACTGAGTTTTGGAGCTGATGGTGACAGTAACTGATATATATATGTTGAATGACAAGAATAAACGTTCAATGAGAGAACTTAATTTATATTAATATTTTAAACTTTAATGAAATATTTGATTAGAATGATTCTATGGTTGAGAAGTATCTAATGTTATTCTAATTGTTTTAAAAGACAGGAATTTCTAGGAATTAAAGCATATGCCGCTTACCAGGAAGCTTCCTTAACACAATGAAAAATATTGACCAAAAAACCCTGCACAGTCATACTCAATGGTGGAATGTGAAAATAAGAATGCCTCTATCACCACTTTCATTCACGATATTATTTGAGGTCCTAGCTAGTATAATAAATTAAGAAAAGGAAATAAAAAAGCATAAGGATTACAAAGGATGTAATAAAACTGCCACTATTCATATATAACCTGATTACATATTTAACAATCCAAAGATTTAAAAACTATTAAAATTAATAACGAATTGGGCTAAGGTGTTGAGTATAAAGTTAATATAGCAAAATCGATTGTATTTCTGTTGATGAAGGCAGTCTTAACATTCTCCTCAGCTTGACTTCTTCCTGCCTCAAGGCCCCTGACCTCCTTTCATCTCTGCTCTAAAAAAAAATCTATATGGTCTACCACAGAAGTCTCTCTATTCCCTTTGCTTAGAGCATTTACTTTAGGAAATTTGTAAATGTAAATTATTTTTTTGCCTTTTTGAGATGTAAATCTTCTCTTCTTGTTTTTTTTCAGGAATGTACAAATGACTTTTTGTTCAAAAATACAAAATAAATTCTCTGTAGGCATAGAAAATGACAGCAATAAATCATTATATGTTGTCAACTGAAACCAGTACCTGATGGTTATAGTGATTTTTTTAAACATCAGCCCGCCTTTTCTTCAGTCATTTCCTTCAACTGACTTCTCTGAAGTTATAGTTGTGATGTAAATCTTTTCTAAAGCTTCTTGCTAGATTTACAACTCAGGGCTGTCTTTCTCAAGACTCTGAAAGCCAACCCTTTGAGATATAATCATGAAGGAAGATATTGCCCCTAACTCCCCATCTGTATTAGGGTAGGAGCTTGACTTCGGTGAGCACCTTGCTCCGAGTTGTAAATAAATCCCTAGTTATGATGATATGAGAAAGTTTACTTTTCTTTTAGGTAAGATCAATTAACAAAAGAGATGGCCTATGATGTTCCCACCTCAGCTCTTAAAAGCCTTCACATACTTTGTTTCAGCAGAGTTGAGCACAAGACACACAAGACACACAAGACAAATAGGTGTTAAATTGTGAACCCTCCACAGTATATTCTAAATTGAAAAATCTCTCCTATGATAACTAAAAAAGAATAAGTCTCAACAAACAGATATCCGAAGATATCTGGCAGGTACGATAAATTAAATTTAAAAAAACAAATTTCAGAACAGTACATATGATAGGACTCCATTTTGTTAAAACGTGTGTGTGTGTGTGTGTGTGTGTGCAAATCTTCAGTAATATTTGTGGAAGATAAAATACAGCTTTGAGACAGGATACACAGGGTTTAGAGAGGATAATTTTACTTTTTCTTCATATAATCTCCCATAATTTGAAAATCTGAAATAAAAAATCACTTTTATAAATGGTTTAAATAGGTAATTATACTTGTATAGACATCAATCTTCTATACTTCGATCTTCCTGCGATTCTGCTTTCCAAAGTATTTTTCAGTTCTTCTATGTATTTATCTTTTTAAGTTTTTTTTATTGTGGTAATATACATATAAGAATTTGCCATCTTAGATTTTAAGTGTACAATTCAGTGGCATTCATTACCTTCATAATGTTATACAATCATCATAACTATACTTTTCCAAAATATTTTTGTCACCCAAATGGAAACTCTATAACATTATCTCAATCCTTCTAAGTTTCTAATAATTTCTAATTTACTTGGTTTCTACGAATTCACCTATTTTAGGTTATTTAATATAAGTGGAAGCATTGGATTTTCACTAAATTGTACACCACTGCTAAACTGTTTTCCACAGCAACTGCACCATTTTACATTCCTACCAGTAATGTATGAGGACTCCAATTTCTCCACATCCCTTCCAACTGTATGTATTTTTCCTTTTTGTTTTTTGGACTACAGATATTCTAATGGATGTGAAATGGTATTTTATTGTTGTTTTGCTTTGCATTTTCCTAATAATTAATGATGTTGGGCATTTTTCAATGTGTCAATAAACACATTTGTTTTGGCCATTTGTGTCTTTTCTATTGAGAAATATCTATTCAAGCTCTCTGTGCATTTTATGGGCTATAATTTTGTTGTCAAATTTTAGGAGTTCTTTATATATTTTGGATATTAAACTCTTAGAAACATGATTTGCAAAATTTTCTATCATTTTGCAGTTTATGTCCCTATCCCTCCCCAATTTTACTCTGATCTAATTGACTGACATATACACACTGTATTTGTTTGAGGTATATAATATAATGGTTTCATATATTTATGTTATAAAATTATCACCACAATATATTTGGTTAACACCCATTGCCTTACAGTAATATTTTTTTGTATGTGATGAGAAGAATTTCTAATATTTACTGTTGGCAACTTTCAAATATATAATATAGTACTGATAGTCACCATGAAGTACATTATATCCCCAGAACTGATTTACCTTATAACTAAAGTTTGTACCTTTTGATCACTTTCACCCATTTCACCCATCCTCCCACCTCTGGAAACTATGATTATCATTTTACTCATTTATCTTTTTAATTTTTAAAAGATTTTAGTTACTTGAGAAAGAGAGCACAAGATGGGGTGGGGAGAGGGGCAGAGGGAGAAGAAGAAGCAGACTCCTAACTGAGCAGGGAGCCCAATGTGGTGCTCAATCCCAGGACCCTGGGATCATGACCTGAGCCAGCTAGGTGACCCTACCATTATCAATCATTTTATTGATAACATCCTCTCATGCACAATTTATAATATTAAGACCAATTTACCTGTTTTTTCTTCTGTTGCTCAGGCTTCTTATTGTTATACCTAGGAACCCACTGACAAATTCAAGGTCATGAAAACTTGCCTTCTAAGAGTTCTATAGTTTCAGATCTTATATTTAGGCCAGTGATCCATGTTGAAATTATTTTTTGTTGTTGAAATTATTTTTTAATGTATTTGTATACAACACCAAATATTGCATGTGGAAATCCAGCAGGCTTCCCACCATTTGTGAAGAAACTTGTAATTTCCCCCCACTGAATGGTCCTGACACTGTTGTCAAAAATCAATTGACCAGAGATGTAGGTGATTTTCAATTCTATTTCATGAGGTATCTATATTTCTTTCCTTGTGCCAGTACCATATTGGTTTAGTTATTGTAGCTTTGTAATGAGTTTTGAAATTGAAAAACATAAGCACTCTGACTTTGTTCTGAGACTGAATTGGCTATTTGGAGCCTCTTGCAATTACCTAAGGTTTGGGGCCTCTTACAATTTCAAGGTAGGCTTTTCATTCCTGGAGGGAAAAAAAGCTACTGGGATTTTCATAAGAATTCTGTGAAATGCCTTGATAAGGACTGAATCTATGAGAATAAGTCTTTCTACTCAAGAATACAGGACAGCTTTTCACTTGTTTGGGTCTTTAATTTCTTTCAGCAAAGTTTTGTTGTGAATAGAGATAATTTCACTTCTCAAGTTGGATCTATTTTTCCCCTAATTTACCTGGTTACAACTTTTAGTACAATAATATATAGCAGTGTGAAAGTGGACATCCTTATCTTTTCCTAATCTTAAGTGGAAAGCTTTTACATTTGAGTCTAATATTAGCTGTGTGGTTTTCTTAAATGCTTATCATGTTAAAGTTCCCTTCTTTTCTTTTTTTTTTTTTTTTTGTCATGAAAGAATGTTGGATTTTGTCAGCCTTTTCAGCATCAATTGAGATGATCATTTTTCCTTTTTGTTCTACTAATGTGGTGTATCACATGAGTTAATGTTCTTATGTTGAACACTTTTGCATTCATAATTCAGCATTCACTCGGTTGCTCTAAACCTCTGGCTTTTACAGAGCTGAAACATTTGGTTCTGACTTTTCATTGTTGTGTTCTGATGTCTTGTGCAGATGATAGCTTGAAGCCACCCATTCCATCACTTTGCTGATGTCACTTTTACTTTTTATCATGTGTTATCATAATTATTAAAATTATCTGTGAACCTACTCTATCTTATTCTATATTTTATGATGTAATGTTCTAGGTAATAAACCAAATTTTTTCTTCACAATTCCAGTCTATTATTATGTAAAACCTTTGAACTTAATAATTGTGACTCTGGGCAAATAATTTTACTTCTCTTTGTCTCAGATTTCTCATTGATGAAACGTAAATACTTATATCATGGAATCTACTCCATAGAGTAAGGATTAAATAATATAATAAGGTAATGCAGGTAAAGTATTTTACTCGATATATATTAGCTATTAAAGCAATTATAGCAATAGCATTTTGCTATGTACAGACATAATCTCTTAGTTTATTGGTTTTTCTGTTATTGCTGAAGTTCTTTTGAACATATTCTCAATATAAGGGACCTAATCAGACTTAATGAAAAGATAAGGAGATGAGGAAAATATATTCCTATCAACAAGAAATTTACTGCCCTATAGGAAACATGGTGCAGTTATGATACTATAAAAAATATATAAATATTCTGATAGGGTTACTAGCATTATATTGTCTTTCAATAGAAATGTAGCAATATATCATAGAAAACTGAAACTCTATGGCAGTTTAAAATCCGCTTTTCACAGGAACAAACAATCCAGCCTAATACTAAATTGAGATAACAGATAGAAACACACCAGTTTTAATAGTACCCATTAAATGGAGTTTTCCAGCTGAGAACATATTGCCTTTTAAAAAACATAACACTAGCTTTTTTCTATAAAGTGAAGAAACAGTAATTAGTGGGGGCAAAAATTCTCTCTGATATTCAGTGTCTGGAAGGAAAACATATGTTCAATGTTTTTGTTCTCTGCTTTATTCAAAATAATCTATCTGTGGAAAAAAGAAAAAGATCATAAAAATAATTCAGAATCTTTTACAAAGGAGGTTATTTTCAAAGAGGAGACTTAAGAACAATGTAAAATGAGACTCTGGGTTCAGTATCTAATATTACTAAGAAAAGTGAAATTCCCATAAAGCAACACTCAGTAACTATAGCAACCTTGCAAGGTAGCACAAAAGGACTCATCTTTATGCAGCACAGTTTTATAAAATTTATCATCCTAGATGTGACAGTATGTACTATCTTTTCTGGTCTGCTGTGACATCCTAATACATAGACATTATTAACTATAACCAATGGTTCATTTATTACCAGTCAAGAAAGTTATGTCTTTAATACACATGTTTAAAGTCAAAATGAGGTGTTTAAACAGTTAAGCTTCCTAACTATAAATTACCAAAAACAAAAATACAAGTAAAGCCAACTCTGCCAACATCTCTATTTTAAACATAAAAACACCAATACTTATCTATATGTTTATATTCAGTAACTATTTTATACTAGAATAAGGGAAACTAGTCAAAGTCCTATAATGGCTTTATAGTGAAAACTTTCAAGATAAAATCCCCTTGGTCTCCAAGCACACAAAACTTGATGAGTGAAAATGAGTTGTCCCAGGAGACTTGAAGAACATAGCTGCTGAAACTAGCAGTGAGCATCATTAATAATTTCCATAATGGACTCAATGTGAAACAAAATAGCTTTTTTTCTACTTAAATATGTTTGATGATGAAATTAGGACATTAAGAACTCTTGGAAAAGTTTATGGATATCTTTTTGCCCAGAATTTCTAAATTATAAACTGCAAATGTGTCCATTTATTGATAAATTATACACATAACATATATCATTATATATATGTGTGTATTTTACACACACACACATATACACACACACCCACTTAGTTTGGTCTAAAATATTGGAGTTATAAATGCATTTTAGAAAATTGTCTCTTTAAGCAAAAAATAAAACATAAAATAAAATACAACCCACAGACTAAATATAAAGAACTCTGTAATTTGATTTGGACCTAGCTCCTGGTTTGATTTTAACTAATATAGAAATTTTTATTTGATCATTCCGTAAACCACTAAACCATTTTTGTGCTTCTTTTTAAGTAGTCTACTGAGGAGTATAACAAACATATACTGCTGACTTAATTAAGTGAAACTACACATAAAGGTGTTTACCCAACACTTTTATGAATGGCTAAATAACTTGTTCTAAAAATAAAGGGTAAAAATGAAAAGGAGAGAGGTGGTGTGAAAATATAGAAATTTACTTAATATTCTTGAAGATATATTGTGAAATTTTTGTCTAATGTGTTCATTTGGAAGGCAAAAAAAAAAAAAAAAAAGATGGCCTTAAAAAAGCTCTGGAAAATTCTGAGGCCCAAATGTTTATTTTTTTCTATAATCCCCTAGCTTCTATTTAAAAAAAAAAATTTCTATTTTTTAAAATTTATTTTGGCACACAATTATACACAGAATAAATTAGACAAAAATCTCCTAAGATTTGAGATGCAGAGAATTACAAACAACAAAGAATTATGAATATGATTTTGAAGGCCCGAGGGAAGTTAAATGCTGCTTGGAAACAGATTATTAAAGTCCATGTTCTATCAATAGTCACTGGGTGGTTGGGTAGGAGTGTTTGTGTGAAACAGACAATATGTCCATCTAAGAAACAGTAAGCCCACTGAACAGTCATAAGACATTTGCTCAGATTCTGCCTGGCAAGTTTTAAATATCCTTTAAGAACACAATTTTTTTGGTCGTTGTTGTTCTTTTTTCGTCTCTAGCTACATTGTTCTTTGGAAATCCTAAGGTCTCAAGTATTCAAAGAAACACATAAGGATCGATATCTAAACCGTCAATTCGTAAGTATGTGTTCCTCTAATGTGTACATTACTGGCCTTGCATATGTATGTGTAAAACAAAGAATTAGTTGAAATTCAAAAAAAAATGTGTTGAACATGCTAAAACTGGGATGAAGACTTGGTAGAAAATAGAGGCTTTGATGGGTACTTGTTATAGTTAGTGGTAATCATTTGTCAGAACATATTTTTTTCTTACAAAATTAATAAAGTTATTTACGACTGAATGCTACTAGCCTCATTTTATTCAAATTGATATTTTTAACATCCTAGAGAGTGATCTGACCAACTCCACTTTTGCTAGATTGTTCTCCACGACTGAACAGAGTTCAGGTGTTGGAAAAAAAATTCCTGAGTCTCTTCTCTAAATGATCCAGTAGAGCACTATCATTTACTTTATTTACTTATTTTCTAGATTACCAAAGTCTATATAAAAGCTAAGCACTTAACTAAGCACTTAAATAATTTCACAGACTATCAGTTATAGATATATAATAGGCTATTGAATATGATTTTGTTGAGAAATCTAACAGAATTTTTAAATTCTCAGAATACTTAAAAGCTTCAGAAATATTCTCCTGCCCTAAAAAAAAAAAAAAAATAATAATAATAATAATAATAATAATAATAACCGGTGGTACAATTTTAAGTAAAGAGTAGACGTTTGAAATTAAAGAAGCTTTTGGGTCACCTGGGTGGCTCTGCTCAGGGTGTGATCCAGGGGTCCTGGGATCAAGGCCCCCATCAGGCTCCCTGCACATCCTTCCTCTTTTTGGCTTCCCCCCTTCCTGCCCACTGGTCCCCTCCCACTTGAGTGATCCATCCAGATCCTGTTTCCAATGGGTCTCTTGGTATTTATAAATCTCCTTTCTGGGACACCTGGGTGGTTCAGTGGTTAAGCATCTGCCTTTGGCTCAGGTCATGATCCCAGGGTGCTGATATCAAGTTTCACATAGGGCTCCCCATAAGGAGCCTGTTTCTCCCTCTGCCATGTCTCTGCTTCTCTCTCTGTCTCCAATGAATAAATAAATAAATCTTTTTTTTTTTTTATAAAGAAGCTTTTGGAAAATGTCTCAAACCATTTTGATGGCCTTTAAGTATCTAGGAATTAAAATGATCAGAATTCTGTTCAGAAGTGTATCTTCGATTTTGCAATTAGGCATACATTTCTCTGTAATACAGGCATATCTCAGAGATATTGTGGATTTGGCTCCAGACCACAACAAGAAGGCAACCATGATAAAAAAAAATAATAATAATAAAGTGAGTTAAATGAATTTTTGGTTTTCCAATGCATATAAAAATTATCTTTAAAAATATATACTTACACTATACTGTAGCCTATTAAGTGTCTAATAATATTATGCCTTAAAAAACAATGCATATACCTTAATATGAAAGTATTGCTGAATAGTGTTAACCATCATCTGAGTTTTCAGTAAATTGAGACATTTTTGCTGGTGGAGAGTCTTGGCTCATGGTTGACAGCTACCGATCAGTGTGGTGTTGATGAAGATTGGGGAGGCTAAGGAAGTTTCTTAAAAATGAGACAATATTATAGTTTGCTGCCTCAACTGACTTCTTTTCATGATATAGATTTCTCTGTAGCATGTGATGCTCGTTTGATAGCATTCTACCCACAGTAGAACTTCTCTCAAAATTGGAGATAATCCTCTCAAACCTTGACACTGTTTTATTAACTAAGTTTATTTAATATTCTAAACCCTTTGTTGTTTTTCAGCATTCTTTGCAGCATCTTCACTAGGGGTAGAATATATCTCAAAAAACCACTTTCTTTGCTCATCCATGGGGAGGAACTCCTTAGCTATTAAATTTTGATCATGAGACTGCAGCAATTCAGTCCCATTTAAAGCTCTGCTCCTAAATCTAGGTCTCTTGCTATTTCTACCACATTTGGAGTTACTTCCTCCACTGAAGTCTTGAACCCCTCAAAGTCATCCATAAGAGTTGGAAACACCTTTTTCCAAACTCTGGTCAATGTTGATATTCTGACCTCTTCTCACGAATCATAAACATTCTTAAATGACATCTAGAATGGTGTATCCTTTCTAGGTTTTCAATTTACTATACCCAGATCCATCAGAAGAATCACTATCTATGGCAATTATAGCCTTATGAAATGTATTTCTTAAGTAATAAGACTTGAAAGTCAAAATTATTTCTTAATCCATGGGCTGCAGAATGAATGTTGTGTTAGTAGGCATGAAAATGACACTGATCTTATTGTACATCTCCATCACAGTTCATGGATGACCAGGTGCACTGTCAATGAGAAGTAATACTTCAAAAATGATCTTTTTCTTAGTAGGTCTCAACAATGGCCTTAAGGTATTCATAGAACTATGTTGTAAACAGATGTGCTATCATCCGGACTTCGTTGTTCCATTTTTACAACACAGACAGAATATTGAGTATAATTCTTAAGGGCCCAATAATTTTCAAAATGGACAACAATAATTGCCTTCAACTTAAGGTCACCAGCTCCAATAGCCCGTAAGAAGTGAGTCAACCTGTCCTTTGAAGCTTTTAGCCAGGCATGGACCTTTCTTTTGCTGTCCAAGTCCTAGAAGGCATCTTCTTCCATTTGAAGACTGTTCTCTCTATATGGAAAATCTCTTGTTTTTAGTGCAGCCACCTTCATTCATTATCTTAGCTACAACTTCAAGATAACTTGCTGTAGCTTCTACATCAGTGCTTGCTGCTCCACTTCACACATTTTATGGAAATGATTGCTCTTTTTAAAATCATGAATCAATCTCTGCTAGCTTCAGATTTTTCTTCTGTAGTTTTCTTGCCTGTGTCAGTGTTCATAAAATTGAAGAGAGTCAGGGCCTTGCTCTGGATTACTCAATGGCTTAAAAGAATGCTGTGACTAGTTTGATCTACCTAGATCACTAAAACTTTCTCCACTGCAACATTAAAGTTATTTTGTTTTCTTACCATTGGTGTGTTCACTGGTATAGCACTTTTAATTTCCTTCAAGAACTCTTCCTTTGCATTCACAACTTGGTTAACTGCTTGATACAAGAAGCCTACTTTTTAGCCTAACCCAGCTTTCCTCACTAAGCTTAATTATTTTTAGCTTTTGATTTAAAGTAAGAGATAATGTGACCCTTCCTTTCACTTGAATGCTTAGAGACCTTTGTATGGTTTTTAATTCACCTAATTTCAATATTTCTGTGTCTTAGGGAATAAGGAGGCCCTAGGAGAGGAAAAAATAGTGGAATGGCTGGTCGGTGGAGCGGTGAGAACACACAACCTTTACAGATTAAATTCACTGTCTTATTTGGGAGCAATTCAATTACAATAGCAACATCAAGGATCACTGGCTGCAAATCAGCATAACAAATGTAATAATGAAAAAATTGAAATATTGTGAAAATTAGCAAAATATGATACAGAGACATGAAGTGAGCAAATGCTATTGGAAAAACGATGCCGATAGACTTGTCTGACATAGAGTTGCCATAAACCTTCAATTTGTAAAATATGCAATATCTGTGAGGCATAATAAAGCAAAGCACAATAAAACAGGTATGCCTGTAGTCAGTAACTATCATATATTTAATTTTGCCATTGTGTATTATCCATTAAATTCATGCTAATCATGAGAAGAAAAATGAGACTTGGTCACCAGTATGAGGTGTTTCGGTGTTTAAGGGATAGTCTTAAGGGACTCAGTAGCAAATCACATATTATAGTTAAAAATATAGTAAAATAAAGTAAAAAAACAAAACTTAACATTTTATGTTTCCTCTCTGCAAAGAAAAACAAAACAGAAACATTCTTTTGCCCTTTTAAGGAAAAAAAATGAAGAAAAGGTCCAATAATATATAATCAGTGTTTTGTTGTTGTATTCTTTGTTTTGTTTTTACAAACAAACAAATGTGGCCGTTAGGTTTTCTATTTGTCACCATCCCTACACTGGGAAATAGTGGCACTTGTCTTCCCAATTCCTCAAGAAAAGAATGGTGACAAAGGTGGCTGGGAAGAAAGCGAGAACACTCAAAAATCGTCAGAATGCAGCCAGAAGAACACACACTTGTACCCTCCTCTATTTCTTTACTTCTTGAAACAGTCAAAACTGCATCAACTCTTTCTTGAATTATAGAGCTTCTAGAAAAATGGTATGAATATTATCCCCAGACATTAAAAAAAAAAAAAGACAAACAAAACCTTTAGGAACTGTAAAAGGCAAAGATGAGGGATGATCAAGATATAAACCGAATATATAGACTGGAAGGAAAGAATAGTTTATGAGATTTGGTCAGAGGAAGCTGAAATTCAGAATTTCTTTTGATTTCAATTTGGCAGAGGTCACACAGCACCTTCAGTACTGAGAAGAAAGAACAGTCCAGGGCCATCAAGACATTATGAATGGCAAAGAACTCAGTGGATGTGGGAGAGATTAGAACAGAATGAATACAAAGGGGATGGGTGGAAGCTGTAAAATTAACCAAGTGCCTGGGAGAGTTAGAACAGTTTACTCAATGTCCTTTCCTTTCTCTGTCTCTATTCTTCCCTGCACCACCTTTTCCTCCTCCCTCTTTCTTTCTGCAGAGAATCTTGAAGCATAAAATTGCAATTCATTATTAGCTTCAGAAAAAAAAAAGTATAATGCTCCTTGAATTTTATACCAAATTGTTTTGAGAACACCAGATACCTAATTGCCTTAACAATGTACTCTCAATCATCACACAAAATCAGAATAACACAGGTACTCTATTTTAATTCTGTGGCTTAAGTTTTGTTTAGTTTTCATATGATAATTAGCCCAAATCACTACATCCATACTAGCTCTGATTAAGAAATGGCTTCTCCTGACCTGACAAATTTGATAACTACCTGTTGTAAGAGTTTGCTTTCCTGTTTTAATCTTTTTTTATGTTTGTCACAACATGGAAACACATACTTGTTTGGAAATATCAGATCATTATGTATCTAACTGGCATCCTACTTTACAAATCAGACACCGCAGCCTAAACGGTAAAGTCTAATGCACATCATACAAGATTTTCATTATATGTAGACACAACCTGATCACCTTTCACTTTCAAAAATTAAAAAGAACACTCTGGAAATGTGGAAACTAATAAAGAATTTGAATGTGAACTATAAGTCTCCGTAACTATTCTTTAATGTATTTAAAATCCCACCAAGGTTTCAAAATGGTTCATATCACATATGCCTTCTTTTGGGAAGTCTTTTGAATTGCTCCTCATTTCAGCACTGATCTCTTCAGAACATCCAAAGTGCTCTAGTCCTGCGTTTTTTTTAATGCACATTTGCATGCGATTATGTTTAGTTCCTTAAAAATAGTAACCATGTTCTCCTTTCTTCATCAACTCCCACTCTACCTGTCACTGACCTCTACACACATAGCAAATGCTCAATATACACTCCTTACATTCAGGGAAATTATAAGTAAATTGAATTCCATCAAAACAAATGAAAAATAATTTTTGGCAGTAGCTTCCTTTCCAATTTTATTTTTTAGCCTCCACTTCAAAATAAGAAAAGACTATGATGCAACTTGTATGTTCTTTACATAAATAAATATATGCAATGTTAACATTCAAATATATATATATATATACATATATATATCTAACTGCTATATGCATCTGAATTAAGTATGAGATAATTCATATAATATACCTAAAAAATCTTACAGGTATAACTTTTCAGTTAAATATAGGATAAGACTTAGTTTCATCATTAAATTACATTCTTATATTACATTTTAAGAAAACTTTGGAAAATATAAATACTATGAAAAACTATAAATACTTAATAAATTTTATAAAACATTCATAAGCATAACAACTATATACAATTTATAATATACATTCGGTAAAATATAGCATTTAAGATATTATGGGCAGGTTATTCCTTATACATTTAAAAATCTTTTCTATCAACTGCTTTCTGATAATAAAAATCTAAATGTCTAATATCTTGGGAATGAATTCAACTTATAAGTATTTAAAATATCTTTATTATACTGCATAACTTTTTTACTATTTTTTTCTATTTACTATTTTTACTATTTATATGCTAATATTATAACCTTAAGATTTCACATTAATGGAGAGTCTGTATTTCAAACACAAATGTGTGCATTAGGCAGTGTTTGGAACTTGTAAATATAATGCTTCTTTATCTTTTGAGTTATCTACTTTTTAAAGAGAGCTTTTGCTCTTTTGATTACCTAGAGAGATGTACAGACCAGCAATATTATATCATTAATTAGACTTCATTGCAAAGGTGATGAAGTGAATCTCTAGCCTTACCAAAGAGGGAGGGAAAAAAAAAAGTACCAATGTATTTCACAGAACTTGGAAAGAACATTATCTTTGCCCTTTATGAACCAAGCACCAAGTAAATGTAGTATATAAGACCACTACTTATGTCGTATATTGTGATAGTAAGCTGAAATAAGAGATTGAAATGGACTTTTAAAATTTAATGGTAGCCACTGAAGAAATTATTATTAATTTCAAAGTTTAACTTAGATTATGAAAAATATAGATTGTTAGTATGTTTTGTCAGACTATACTTGTCTTTTGCTACTCTTTAATGGTATTTAACATTCATTCATATTTGAAAGTTGAGATCAAATATATCTGGCATTTTATCAGCTCGCATGAGCGTGACTGTGACTACTGTATCAAAACCTCTGGCTCCTCCTAAAGCATTATGTTCTGGATTTTTTTTCCCCATTTATACTGGACAATTAACAACAACAACAACCATGAACACAATTTTGCACTGGAAAATCCATTTAATTATCATCTTACAGCTCATAACAGCTCTATTCTGAAATGAGAGTCTAAATACCATTCCCTTAGTGAGACAGAATGGTATTTGATTTGTTTTATTGTATTGTACACAAAACAGAAACTGCTAATAATTAGATTTCTTTTCACTATGATTATTGTTCTTACACTTTACTTCAACATAAGGAATATAACAAGAGGTGGATCTTTAAAGCTTTAACAGACTATAGCAAAATTTACATATTTTAACCCTAGTTTAGCAAAAGCATAGCACATATCTATAGATAGTCAAATTTTACTCTTCAGGGGCTTAGATTTCTCATTCTGGCAAAGAGTATTCTATAGCCTCCTTGAGGTCATAACTTGCAGCCAGGGATATAATCTGTCAGTAACTATTGATTATTTAGGGAAGATATTAGTGATTTATTGAAAGATCTATACTTCCATCTTACAATAGTAAATGCAAAAGTAGGCCAAGTGAACCATGATTAGATGACATGGAGAAGAGTATCTCCTATATTACTTACTGCTGCAGAGGCAAGAGAAATAGAAAAGAAGCAAGTTGAAATCAATACTAATTTTAGCCTTACTGATGAGGTGCTTCATGATTACCAGACTGACCATAAAGCAAAGAACACCAGGTCAATTGCAAAAGCTACATATGTGTGCCCTTTCTTTACTTCCTAGTGGACATGAGTGAATTGACTATGCTTATTTCTCAATATATATAAAAAAAAATACTTGATTACGTAATCACAGAAGACTTGGAGACTCATTGCGCCATTATACTGTTGAAAGACTCTGAAATACTTAAAAGAAGAGAAAGACGTTTCTATAAAAACTAATTAGTCATTATTTGAAGTAATGGCTGCTTAAAACAGATTGCTGCTCTTATGAAATTACATGCCAAGGTTAGAAAAACAACTTTTCTCTCTAACATATCTTGCTAAACTAAATATATTATTGGAGGGAAAAATCCATTTCTAGTTCACGATGTTATAGTTTCTCCTGAACTGAGAATGTGCCATAAGCCCAGGTGTGGGTAAACTCTTGCCTTTCCACAGGCACAATTATATTTTTGAGGGATGAGTGGAGACCACTCAGCATTGCCATTTGGTTCCTCAATAACTTATCATCCATCCAGTCAATGAATAGTCATCCATCAACAAATATTTTTGAGTGATGACCGTATATGTCATAGACTATTATAGACACTATGGGAAGAAGAACATTCAGTGAAGGCAAAACCTCTGCCCTTATACAGCATGCAATCTTGTTGGATAAATAGATAAATAGCCATTGAATACAATGTCCTATAGGAATAACTTTTTTTTTTAAGCAGAGAAGAAATAACAATGAGGTCTGCTGCTTCAGACTGGATGGATGCATGATTTTTGAATAGGGATTACAATGAAACGTGGAAGCTTGTATTGCCAACATCTAAGAGCAGAATATGCAAAAAGAGTATCAGGTGAAAAATTCCTGATACAGAACATGACATTGATTAGGCATGTGGACTAGATGAAGAAGCCTTGAAAATAATATTGAGAATAATGCTTGATGATTGTGTTGCTTTTTATAGCAAGCTGTTTTTTCTTAGCTATTAGGAATTGAGACATTAATAGCTCCTGAGGTTGGATAATATCAGGGTATTTGCATTACGTATCACAACCATCAATCCCTGACAATTTAGGATGTTATCCTCATTCAAAAACATAATATACATGGGTGGCAGACTTTACTTGATGATCTTACAAAAGCAATACTGCTTATAGTTAACTAGAGAAAAAGTCACCTAATCAGTCTGAACTTCACATGGCACATTAGCTTGATAGGTGTAGTTATTTGATCTTTCAAAATTGTTTTGACATAGAATTCTTAAACCATTGAGAAAAGCTACAAACTGTAAAGATCTACTGGGTCTAAGATACCACTGCAAATTATATAAACATGCCATACTTAAATAAACATTACATATCGTGCATATAAATATATTTACTTATGAACATATGCATGAACATATGCTGGAGTTGCCATGAAGGTGTTCCAGTTGCTGTATGTCACTCAGTGTTCCTTTCAACAACACAGTATTTAGCTTCAAGGAATAGGGTTGGGTGACAACCCCCAACAATTATTACTTTCAGGTTCTGCTGAGACCATGCTTTTCTAGGGAGCTCCTAACCAGTGACTATGTTTAGTGGTGAGGTGGGAAGGCCAAGGAAAGGCAGTGGGGTATCAGGGCCTGGTCATTTCAACCAGGACCTCCAAGGAACAATCTGCGTTCTGGAGCTTTCCACAGTCTGCTGAGGGATAATCAGATAAGCGTCAGAGTTTGAGGCTTGCCTCCCTGACCCATCCTGCTTCTTTCTTCTTCTACCTTTCACAGCTGCTACCCCTCAACAGCTTTCTGTACCTCTGACTGACTACATTTGAGCATCTGTATTCTCAAAATTCTAAATGTCACACATATGGTCACAAATGCACATGTTAGTACCTGTTAATTTAGAGTTGATCAAGGCAACTCTCTTCATTTACTGATAGTTTGACTAATTCTAGACAGGAGAATATTTTGTAAACATTCATCCTAGAATGAATACTAGAATACTTAAAGAGCCTTTCCCATAACAAAATATGTGACATCTGTGCAGAATTTTTTAATGAAAATTTTAATATAGAAGGAACACTCACTAGAAGAGTCTTCTGTAGGGCTTGATACAGGATTTGGTTTAGCTTTTTTCATCTCAATTATTAAAAGACCAGAATATGCTACAAGCAGTTCTTACACCTGAGATACTCTCATGTCATAGAAATAAAATGTTAGTGTAGGACGAGTCTTTGCAATGTGATTCTTATTTTTATTGAACTGATAGCATTATCTTTAATTATGTAGGACAGCATTATAACTACAGTAATATAAATATAAGTCAGACCATACATTCACAAATAGTGATTTTTGCACTTTATTAATGAGGATCTCCCTGATGCTGTATGCATTTTCCAGAATTTTCCAACACTTAATATGTTAAAATGTTGACTCGTTCCCAGAATTTTGACAAATGAAATTGGGGAGATTGTCAGTAATTATTCATTACTTCAGCAAAGAGAATTTAAATCAAATAGAACAGTTCAAGATCTCCTCCTGATTATCCATGTGGAACTTCTTATTTTCCACATGCTCTTCATAGAAGCAGAAACATTTAATTAATATTTTCTGTACACACAGAGTTGGAATAATATCAAAAGCACTTTACTGTATAAATGTATTTTATAATGTCTAACACTCATTGAACATGAAAAAATATTTACCAGCATTCATAAAGATTAATGTAAAAATTACTGCTAACATAATGTTGGGCCCCCTACATGATTACATAACTTAGAAATTACCTCAGTACTAAAAATAAACTTACCAAAAAGGATATTTTCTATTACTTAATCCACTAGAAGAAGATATCATTTGAAAAATATCGTTTTACATTTTTAAATTAATTTTTTAAAATATTTTATTTATTCATGAGAGACACACACAGAGAGAGGCAGAGATACAGGCAGAGGGAGAAGCAGGCTCCATGCAGGGAGCCCGATGTGGGACTTCATCCCGGGACCTTGGGATCATGCCCTGAGCTGAAGGCAGATGCTCAACAGCTGAGCCACCCAAGTACCCGTGTTTTTAAATTAATTTAAAGAAAAATTTGGCAATGGAAGTTTTGTTTAAAGAGATAATCATGTCAGTATGGTTCAAAATAGCAATGAGACACTTTTCTGACTAGGAAACAAGAGTTTCCTAGCCTTTGGCCAATATTATATTCATCCTAGACATATGAAATGATCCTGCTCTTATTCCTTCATGTTACTCCCCACTCCACACTTATATCACATGTAATCACTGTCTTTTTTGAAGAAATGAACATGAAGAGTCAGTAAATACAATTTTTCAACTTTGAATGGGTTCCCATCACACATAAGAGTGAATAGAAATGAGCCATTCACCTTTCCCTGCCTAAAGTTTAATGGAAGCTTCTGCACATCTTGTACCATTTAGAAGTTCTCTCTGAAAGAGATCACACCATATTTGAGCCTACATGACCACAAACTATGAGCCATTTTAGGGATGTTAAAGAATTCAATAAAAAGATGATTGAAAAGGGCAAATAATAATATTTTCTAATTAATCTTTGCTCTAATTGATTGTCAAATGCTTCCACAATATTGGATTTTTTCCCCATCAGAGAAAATGGCACTAAATCATCATTTCATTGTAGACAACACACTTTACCACTTGTCCATCTGTTTTCTCTTCCATAAAATAAAGTTGTATCAGAGGCAATCTAATTAACTATGCTTTGAGGTCAGACACCAAAATGAATGGGTCAGGGTGGATTGAGACAAAAAATTGCTTTGACAAGAAGTTTCATCTGAGGCATCTGAATTCACAACTCATATGACATCCATTTGGTTCACACTCCTCCAAAACTCCCAAAGGTAAGATTTTTGGACCAAGTTACCTCAAAACTCTCAGGCTCCTTCCAGCTCTAAGAAACTATCTAGGAAATCACTGATACAGTGAACTAATAAGATATGAGAAATAAAAAATTGTAAGAGGAAATTAAAATAAGGAATTATTCCTTATTCTTTATGGACTTCTGTTATACTTCTAGATATCAATGTTTGTATTCTTTTACCCTGATGGCTTAATGCCATTTCTTCTGAGGAAAAAGAAAAAAAAAAGTAGTTAGTAGGAGAAGAAGACCAATAATATCCAAGCTCACATCTGAAATACATTTATTGGGAACCTACTATGTGCAAGGCACCTCTTACGGACTGCGTGTCCCCTCAAGATTCATTAGTTGGAAAGCTAACTCCTGATGTAACAGTAATAGGAGGTAGGACCTTTGGGGAGTAATTAAATCATGAATGGGATTAATGAATGCCATTGTAAGAGAAGACAAAAGAGCTTGCTCTCCCAATCTGCTTTCCACAGTGATGATACAATGAGAAGACTGACAACTACAAACCAGGAAGAGGACCCTCACCAGAACTCAATCTGCCGACACCTTGATCTTGGACTTCCTTGCATCCAGGAGTGTGAGAAATAGATGTTTGTTGTATAAATCTTCTAATATAGGGATGCCTGGGTGGCTCAGTGGTTAAGCGTCTGCCTTCGCCTCAGGGTGTGATTCCAGGGTCCCAGAATCGAGGCCCACATCGAGCTCCCTGCATGCAGCCTGCTTCTCCCTCTTCCTATGTCTCTGCCTCTCTCTATGTGTCTCTCATGAATAAATAAATAAAATATTTAAAATAAAGACAATCTTTAATTTTTAATCTCCTAATATATAGTAATTGTTATAGCAGCTTGAACTAAGCGCTGTTCCAGATATTTGGATAAGTAAGGAAGCAACACTGTCAAGGATACCTGTTGTTGTGCGGATTATATTCTGCAGCAAGGCAGGGGGCAATTGTTAAACCTAGTGAAACGAGTAATAGAGGTATATATTAGAAAATAATACGTGCTATGAAGAAAAATAGGGAAAACATGAAAACATGTTAGCATAGAAGGGATTGGGAGGGCAGGAGGCAAAGGGTGAAGGCTTGCAGTATTTAATAGAGAGGTTCATGGTAGACCTCAGTGAGTTGAAGTCTGAGCAAAAACTTGGAAGACATGAGGCAAGTGGGCTTCCTGAGAGATGAAAGGGCCACAACTGTAAAGGCCCTGAAGTGGTAGCATGTGTCATGTGCCTGAGGAACAATGGCAGAGAAGCCATCATGAGGGAGGGAGAGAGTAGGACATCTGAGAGACATTTATTTCCACCTGGAAATAAATAATACCCTGCAGCTTCACTATGGACTTTCATTCTAAGTACAAAAGAAATGGAAAGAAACTGCAGTAGTTTGAGCAGAGGAGAAGCATGGAACAAGTTTTCATTTCCCTGATGAAATAGGATACGTCCTTAAGAACAGCTTTGGAATCAAGCAGCTATACTGCTTATCAACTCGAATCATCGGTACTGAATCCCTTAATTCCCTGCCTCACCTATCAAATGAGCATAATAATATGAACATCACATAGGACGAGTTATAAAGATAAATGAGATAACGCAGCCAAGAAACTCTGTACTGTGACTGGCATATTATAACGGTTCAATAAATTATCTCTTACCTGGCTATGTCTAATACAAATGTTTTGTCCAAAACTGAGTACAGCTGATACCAGGATCATTCTAAAACTCCTTTTCAAATTCTAACTTCAGAGAAATGAATCAATCAACCAAACAATCTCAATTATGTGCAAAGGACTATTCTAGGTATCAAGGGGATATACAAAATTTAAAATGAAGCTCTTAATATGAATATGATTTAGGTGGAGAAATAAAACATGCATATAAAAATATGATTGTGTACTACTTGGCAATAACAAAAAACTATTGCTATAAATAAACACATGGATAAATCTTAAATTCATTATGCAGAGTAAAAGAAGCCACAAAGAGCACATTTTTATGACATGAAGATTCATCTATAGTGACAAAAGGCAGACAAGTGGTTTCCTGGGCTCAGGAGAAGATTACAGGAATGGACTACACAAAGAGGTACAAATAATCTTTTGGAAGTAACAGAAATGCCCTGTACTTTACACAGGTGCCATTTTTTGGCATGTAAATTGTTCCCTCATAAAATTGATGCCAGTAAAATGTAAATCAATTGCAATAATAATCGATTAAAATGTACTGGATGATCCAACAAGAGTATACCTTTTACTAGTTTTGACTCTAAAATTACTGGCCAAGTTTGGCTCAGATTTGAAAGGTTATACAGTTAATTTCCAAATATTACTTGATTTGTATTAGGTCTAGAAATCTTGTTGACCTTGAAGACAAAGTTCTCTTATGGAGTTAATCAGTTTTGGACTCATTCGGTCAATATTTTAGTAACTTTGTGTCAGTCTTTCTATTTCTTTTTGGAGGATCCTTTCACTTGAAGCTTATTCTCTTTCTTTTTCTATACTAGTTGACTTTTTCTTGGAACTAGCCTTTATGGAGATTTAAAGCACTTTTTTTTTCATTCTATTCAACGTAACCTACAAAGATTATAATCACAGTTTCGTTTTTAAATATAGGCAACTGTGGCTTCTATCTTAAACCCTTTTCAAGTGATATATAAGGGAAGAGGAGAGTGTCTCATATCTCTAATTCTAAAAGAGCAGGACTTTTCAAAAAATTTTAAAAATAATCCCATATTATACTTGGGTTCCAAGAATTACAACACATCTTTATGCAATAACAAACAAAACAGATATACTTGTTTCTAGAGTGTGAGACAAGAAATGGTAAGAGACATTATGTTTTCCCAATAATTCTATTTTGGTAATATGTTCTGTGGGATTATCAATTAATTGTATTAAAACCCAAATTCCCACTTCTTTAAAATTTTTATTTTCTTATAAAATTAATTGCTTAATATAAAGACCCATTTATAAGCTATTCTCCAGAAATAAATGCTTTGAAAGCATATTTATAAGCATAAAATATATTTTATATTGAAGGAGAATATTAACAGTGAAATATAGTTTAAAGACTAAATTGCTTAGTTTTCATTTACGGGAGCAAGGGGGTTGAATCTCTAGGAAAGCTTTCTGTTCAGCATATTAAATGCCTAAGGAGTCACACTGGATTTAAAATATAGTACCTATTTTGGAAAGCAAATTCAGGATTCTTGTAGACAGTTTGAAATTACTTCCTAATATAGATGACTCAAAGAAATGCCTGTCAAACAGAGAGTTAAGACTTTTGAATGCAGACATGGTTTGAAAAATAAGATGGTGTATTTTCTATGGAACATTTGCCAAAGGACTATTCAGCAGAGACATAAATAATTAAAATTAAACTATAGTCACAAAAATAAATGAGCCATATTCTGAAGCAATAGGTTGACTTTTAATCCTGATTTTTCACATACTTCTAAACACAAAATTCAAGCATCTGCAGCACGTCTCCACATCAATAATTTGAATTAGCAGGGTTCCATGATAATTCCTGAAGTTCTCAATACAGGTCTCTCCAATGCCATCAACTGAAAACGTTTCTTAGATAAAAATGGTCCCAAGGTTCCACAACAGTTAATGCTTTTACAAAAATAAATATAATAAATAAAGTCTGATAGGTCTTAAAAGGAAGGTCTTTGGGTTACACTGTATTTATTAAATTCTAGGGCTCCTTTTGCCTCATTTCAAGGCCCAGGAAAGACTAGTAGATGTAGGTCCCCCTTTCCATGAATTTATATTTCTATGCAAGGTTAGTCATGTAACAAGAATACGAAAGAATAAAAGAAAAGAAACAAACACAAAATACAGAGGGTCGAAAAATAAAACTTTAAAAAAGAAAAAAGGGGTAGAAATTATATCAAAGTCCCCTTTGAAGAGAGGCTGAGCTTGTTATTTTCTAATATTTTGAAGGATGTATTAAAGAAATCTGTGGAAAGGCTGGGGAAAAAGGTGACAGGAGACCACACAAATCACTTCTATGTTCTTGTTTACAGCATTTTTGCTTGACATAACCTCATGTAGGTGATGTTACAGAACTTTTGATATCTGGCAGAATTAAGTCAAATATATGAGCCGCAGTTTAAGAAGCATAAATGTCAGCTTTCTAAAGCCTTCTACATCAAAGCAATCAGCGATGGTTTTTGAACACCAACTACATCAGTATATTAGGTGTCGTGGGAAATATAGAAGATGTACTATGATATTAGACACACAGAAGGTATTTTAAAAAATATATAAGAACTGAAGGGATAAGGTATGAAAGCTACCAGTAGGGAATTTTTGGTGCAAATAAAGCACCTAATCATAAAATAGAGAATCAGGCAATCCAGATCAACATGCACATTATAAAAGGAAGACTAAGCTATACAAAAAGGAAATAACATGTCTCCAAGGCAACACAAGGAACTCAACCTTTCTGAACCTGTTTTCCCTTGAGTGATAGGGACTAGGTTAAGGGTTTATGGCCCACAATAATGAGTTGAACAATGCTGGATATGTGTGTGCATGATGGATCCCTCACCATCTCCGCACGACCGCACACTGCAGCTTTTCAACAGGGGTGTAAATATCTGCAAACAAATCCTTTAAAGACAGCACCTGTAAATGTCTTAGTACATACCTGGGACCAGCCTCCAGTTGAGATTCTCAGGTCTCAGCTTCACTTTGTTTTACAATAAATGTATTTGTCACTATCAATCCATTAAACTCTAGGCTCAGGGAAACAAAATTTACAAAAGGGACAATATTTTAATTGGGAAGAGGGTCTAAGTAAAAGCATAAAACTGGAAGTAAGCATGACTTACTCAAGACAAAATAAAGAGATCCGTTTTCTGGGAGTAAGGATTACAGATAAAATTATCAAATAAATAGGGTTCTCAGAAAATACTAAAATGATGTGGAGGAGTTTAGAATTCATATAATTGGCAATAGGAAACAACTACATTTCTGAGCAAGGACATTCCATGGTACCATACAAGCCAGAAAGGATGAGCTATAAAGAAGAGAAATCAGCTGGGAAGAACAAAATAGTGTAAAAATGATTGATGAGGATCACCTGGATTAGGCTGAGCTCACCGAAGGTAGAGATGAAAAATGGTATTTCTCAAAAGAATCAAAAGGACTGAACATACATTGAATCTCCCCTTTCAGGTCTCTCCACAAATGGCATACGACAAATGGCGGTCTTTTCAGACACTTATAAAAACTATACCTCATTCTCTCATCTGTGCACTCCCATGTCCCAGTCACTGTTTCATTTTTCACCATAAAATGTGTCACCATCTAACATACTATGTATTTCTTTTCGTCAACACTTGTTTCCCAGCATTAAAATATAAATACCATGATTTTGTTCTGCTAATTTCCCAGAGGAAAGGGTTCCATAAATTTTGAGTTGAATGTAATTAATATCCAATAAAGAAAACAAAAATGAGGAAAGATTAATTATGTTTTCTATGTTCCTTACCTGGAGTGCTGGTAAAAATTAATATGCCGGAGATAACTTCATTAAAAAACCTCAAATAAATTTTATATTCTTTTTTTTTTATGTTCTTAAAAGGAAAGTTCAACAATGATTTAATGTGATGGGACACTAAGACAAAAATGCAGTTTGTGTCACTAGGTAATGAAAAATGATCAAACAAACAACAAACCAAAAAAAGACTTCCAATAGTCCACTTATCCTATAATAAATGTGAATTATGCAATTTTATTGCTAATTTATATTTACTATACTGCCTTCTCTTAGGATTTCAAACTGTTCACAAAATGTTTTCATCTGTGACTGCAATATGCATGGCAGATAGAAGATGCAGACACACGGGGTTTAAACAGCCTCCTATATGCCGTCACTACCAGAGCCATGAATAGAGCATTACTTGTTTCAGCACTAACCCAGCATTTAGTTGGAAAATGATGGGATTCTCTAAAAAGAATTTTGAGCCATCCGCTTCAGGAAATGCGTAGAAGAATCTATTTTTTCCATTAAAAAAGAGCCTAGCCTCAATTGACCATTGAGATGGATGATTTTATTAGATCCTAATGGATCTTAAATATCATTAATTCACTCATCAATGTCTAGTAACACTCTTAAACCAGATGGGCAATACAGAGTATATTCTTAGCAATATTCATTATATGAAAACATTTATCTATTTTGCTTATCAGAACTACTGAAGTAAAAACAGACTCATTTTTTTAAAAAAGGATACTGAAATATATTCTAAGTTTAGAATGGAATATGAACAAAAACAAGTTTTCTTAGGAAAAACAAGAGGCCACAAATGGAAATATATTAGATCCACACAAATTGTAACAAAGATTTTCACATCTCCAAACCAGAAATCATTTTAACTTACCTTGGAACATAGTGCTAGTCAAAAAAAAATAATATCAGTTAATTTTGCTTTCTAATAAATTTGTGAGATAACAGTGGATTTACTGAGAAATACTACATCTCTGGAACTTCTACGACACAGGATAATTCAGGAGCACTGAGAATGTTATTACTCCACCCTCAAGAAATTGGGGTTGATGTAGCCTGGTCTGGGCTGGCTGGAAACTTTAAGATCACCATCCATTTCTAACTTTGCCATTACTGTGTGATTAGGGAAAGTTACCATCTTGGTCATGTTTCCTCATCTGTGAAGGAGAGTTAAATATCAATGCCTGTTTATCTCAGAATTACTATATGATAATAGATAAGGACATGTTTTAAGAGTTGAAAATTAATGCATTAACTTAATGTATTAATCTGTAACTTCACCTCAATCTGAACTGGCATTATTTGAAGTAGATAAGGTAAGGGAGGATTTGGGATTTCAGAACTGCCTTTACAAATCATAAACAAGTATTTACAAATAAAAGATACAGCTGAGAAGAAGAATGGAAAATTATAATAATATCACTTTACACAAGAAGATATTCAGCATATATCCACTCAGTGCAAATATATCATTTTACAGGAAAAAAAAAGTTACTTTTATGTACAGAGGTCTAGAATGAATGAACAAACTAACTAAATAAAATAAATATGATACTGAAATTAGTTTGGGCACCCTTCTAAAACCTTTTATGTTCTCCGCTCTCCAGGGATTCACCATCCAGGCTGTGCCAACCTAAATTTTCACTCTCTCTCACTATAGTGCTATTGACCAAATGACAGCTATTTAACCCAAACCATGTCAAAGTGGAATACAATCTAACTTTAATCTGCTTCAAATAAAGCCTGCATTGTCTTGGACGGGACTATTGGGTTGTCTTGGAAGTAATTACATTTTTTTTTTAAATCACCACTCTTTAATAAGAGAATTATTATAGAAGTTTGCAGAAAGTTTTGTTTTTTGTTGGTGACATTTACTCTCAATATACCACTGTCATAGTACCTCCTAATACACTCTGTAGGCCTTTTGAATAACCATTCTCTAAATTATAATACAAAACAAAATGTGGTTTATATATTTCAATGAAAACAAATAGAAAAGGAGAAAGGTAAATAGAAACATTTTATTGTTTCTGAAAACAATCTCTCAAAGTTTGCCTCTATCCTGTCTCAGTATAAAGCCTCTCATTTAATTGTGAAAACTTGAAAAACTTTGTTCTCAATATGGCCTTGAGCTGTGGAGCTGTGCTGGCAAAAGCCAAAGATGTTGCTCACTAAAAGGAATACAGGGGATGCTAAATGGCTCCATGGTACTTTTACGGTAAAATTTAATTTCTGTGATTTTCTCATATGAAGCAACAGGATTTGGAGTGTTTCAATGTAATTCACAAATTCAAAAGGAAAAGATCTAAAATGCTGGTCATAGTCCTGAGATTAATAACCCCTAGGAGTTTTAGAAATATTTGAAAATAAGAGATCCTTCCTTTTACAAAATCTTAAAGAAACCTCAGTATTAAAACAGATAAAAGGATATGGTACAATGTTTGAATCAGGGCAGAGGCTTTAAGTCCTCTCCTCTCTGTGCTCTTAAACCCCCAGGGGTGGTCCTGAGTTGTCTACTCATCACTTAGGCTTCATAAAGCACGATTTGAAATCCACTGGCCTACGTAATTCTGTAAAATTTAGAACTTAAGAGTTTGTTTTGTAACAGCACTGTGACTCCAGAAATGAAACCAGACAGCATGGCCAGGCCGAAGTACTCGGAATTAATAAAATAAAACTGGTAACTTTTAGCCTAGGCTTCCATGTAGCCCCATCCTCTTCATCATGAAAATTAGGAAAAACTATCTTGATAATAAATAGTCTATACCTGAATTTGCCAAATGGATCAAGCTTCAGATTTGGCGACATAAAAGAGGTTAAAATGGCTTTCTTTTACGTAGAGCAATGACTCAGTGTGGAAATTTTCAGTGGGTAACAGGAGGAATTGCAGTAATGTGCTGATGTAACTCAAATGGCATCTTTTTTATGTTCTAGGACCAATTATCCCTCTTATTTGTTGAACAGCTTTGGGCAAAACAAACACTTCTTTGTCTCTCAATTTCTCTATCCATAAAACAATTGGTCTGTACTAAATGTTTTGACCTTTTTTTTTAAACTGTTAATAATTCATTATTTTATTTTGATACATATATTTTTGCTGGGTGACATGAACCATCATCTCCAGGTTACAGATTTTCATATTTCCTTTTAATTATAAGCTCTACCGTGAGGGCCATATTCAGATTTTCATCCATCTCTTGGTTGAATTGCTTCCCCAAATATCTTTTCTGAACTTTAACAAAGATGGAATTTCTTCTCTCACAGACATTTTCAGAAGCATAACCTTTCCAGGTATTCATATTTGGGCTCTTAAAGTCATCTTCAGTTACTTCCTTTAACCTCTCACATTCAACTTCTCCAATGTCCTCATCCATTCCTTTATTAAGCATCTATTTTGTGTCTTGCCCCATATTATGCACCATAGAAAAAAATAAGACCCAGAACATGTCCTGAAGGAGTTTTAAATCTAGCTTTTCACATTTTCACATTTGAAAATTTTCTTTTCCCAATTATTGGAATAGTTTAGTACCTATTACCTTCTACCAGAACTGTTTTTACAACCTCCTAATTCATTTTCTTTCCTCTAATGATCCCATCATTCTTCAACAGTACAATTTGCAATCCACTCCACCTTTACGATATCTTAGTATAGGAAATCTAAGGTAGGACTATGAATGTACTCCCCAAACACACACACACACAGACACACACAAATTGGCAGTGCACTGACTGCAAAGTAACTTTCTAAACCTAAGGTCATAGACCAGATATCTAAGGTACCAGGTAAGAAATTATCAATGCATAAATCCAGTTAGGGTACATAACAGAGAGTTATAGGGAATGTGTAGATATGGAGAAAGCATACCTACCCTAAGGTATTCAAATTCAATTAAAAATAACTACAATTGTGGGCCAGAGAATTACCAGTTTCCTGATTCTAAACTTCCCTCTAGCCACCCCTGTGTTTCAATCACACTGTATCATGCTCTGCATAACACTCTTTCAATGTTTTTGATCATGGTGTTCTTTTTTTTAAAGATTTTTATTTATTTATTCATGAGAGACACAGAGAGAGGCAGAGCCATAGGCAGAGTGAGGAAGCAGGCTTCCCAGAGGGAGCCTGATGTGGGACTCAATCTTGGGATTCTGGGATCATGACCTAAGCCAAAGGTAGACACTCAACCACTGAACCACCCCGGTATCCCATGATCGTGATGTTCTCTCTTCTAGATGCTTTCCTCCCCATCAAGTCTATCCTTACTTCTTACCTCTTCCAATTCAACTACTATTTCCTCCAAGAACTTTCCCTTGCTCTTCCAGTAAGAATTAATCTCTTATTTTCCTTTGTGGTCACCATTTATTATTTCTTACACAGTTATAAATCTGGCATGTATTTATGCTCCACAAAGGGCTTCACAAAGAACCTTACCCACAGAGTGCACTGAATAAGCATATATATTGAAGTGGAAGATCAAGTGAATTAATTAAATACTTATCACTACTGGATACAAATAACTTTCCCAGTAATGGTTCATGATTTAGACAGAGTATATTAAATATTTCAGCGAAGCATCTGATGGAATTTTTAAGATGTATTTTGAAATACATGAAGAAATATGATCTGATTAACACTAAATAGTCAAAGATAATCAGAAGATAATATGCAGTGAATTCAGACTGATGTAATAGTGATTATTGAAGTAGGTCCCCAGCAGGATTCTGATGACTCTGTTCTCATCATATTTTTATCCATTTTAAAAGAAACATGGAAAAGATATGAATCGTTTGTAGATAGCACAAAGATGGAGTTACAGGTTAAGATTCAAAAGACTGCTCGTATCCCTGAACTAAAATAGTAATCAGAGTATGCTTGCTTCCATTTCCTCCTCATCCTCACTTTCTCTTCATTAATCCACACTGTCTTGGTAAATGACACCACCATTCACCTAGAAATTTAGGAAGAAAATCTGGGAGTCAGTGATGACTCCAGTCTTGCCCTCACTCTTGCATCTAATCAATCAACAAGTCCTGCTGAACCCAACTCCTTAAGATGTAGTACATCTATTTACTTTTCTCCATCTCTGATGCTAAGACAAAAGTATAAGCTTTTGATGTTTCTTGACTAGATCATAATTGCTTTGCTCTTTTCTTATCTTTAGTTTGCACTCCTCAAATCTGTTCTCTTGTCAGAGTGATCTTTCTAAAAAGCAAATTTTATCTTGTTCCTTAAGGCTTTTCATCATCTTGACCCTTATCTGTTTCTTCAGTTCTATCTTTTAGGCTCCCTTGCTGCATTCATGCTCTATTTCCAATTCTGAAAATCAGCCCTTCTTTACCATAATTCCATGACTTTTCTTACATTTTTTACTTTGCTTTAATATTTCTACCTGTGGTACAAAGAAATAATGGCATCTTAAGATGACCACATACTAATCCTCATAATTTGTGAGTACATTAGGTTACTTTGCAAAGGCAAGTAAGGTTGCAGATATAATTAAGTTTGTTAATCAGCTTAACAAAGGAAGAGTTCCCCGGATTATCCAGATGTGGCCCGTGTAAATGTAAACAACAGATACCGTATAAACGGAAAAACAAAAAGAAGAGTGTCTAAGGGAAATGTAACTACAGAAGAATGATTAGAGACACGCAAGATTACTAAGTATGAAGATGGGGGGGGGGGGGGAAGGAGTCATAGCTCTAGCTTTTTTCTAGCTTCAAAAAGCTGGAATAGGAAACAAACCAATTTTCTCCTAGACCCTCCAGAAAGGAACATGGTCCCGCTGACATACAGAGTTTAATGAAACCCATATTGGACTTTTGACCTATAGAACCGTGAGATAACAAATCTGTGTTAAGATGTTTTATTTATAGAACTTATTATGGCATCAATAGAAAACAAATACACTACTCAACCTTCAACCATGTTAAGCTAGTGAACATCCAATCATTCTACGATACTCAGCTAATCAGGAATGTTGGTCATTGTAAATGACTTCTATAATAGTATTTTTTTAATATTTTATTTAGTTAAAAAAATATTTTGTTTAGTTATTCATGAGAGACATAGAGGAGGCAGAGATACAGGGAGAGGGAGAAGCAGGCTCCCTATGGGGAGAACGTTGCGGGACTCAATTCCAGGATCCCAGGATCACGACCTGAGCTGAAGGCAGATCTCAACCACCACACCACCCAGGTGCCCCTCTATCATGGGCTCTTAACTGTCGATGGGATTTATATGTTTCATGTCTTTACTTACTACTGAGCTATAAATCTCCCAAGAACAGATATCTTCTCATATACTATGGCTTATTTGCTTTTGCATTTCCAGCATCTTGTGTAGGACACTGAGTAGATATTTAAATTATTTTTTAATGTTTGAAGATGAAATTGAATAGAAATCTGTTTCGTGCTTTGAAATACCACAACATTAACTGTAAGTAAAGAATAAGGCTGATACCAGCAGTTCACGTGGAAAACCTTGCTGGTTTCAGTTTAGTATAAGTTTAGTATAAGTCAACAAAACAGTAACAGTGATCAAAACAAAAACAAATAAAGAAAAATAGCAAACAAAACACACACAATGGTGTTATTATTTCCAGAACCAGAGAATGCTTCCACTTTACTGTGCCCTCTCTGCTCAGACATCAGAAATACTGTAATTGATAAGAAATATTCTGACAATTAAAATATGTCCAGACCAGGAGGAGGGGATGGCCATGAAGAACATGGGAAAGATTTAAACACTATGAAGAATGGTCTTAGAAACTGAAGTTACAAAATTTGAAAAAAAAAAATTAGGGCCTGGGTATGAGAGTGGGGAATGTAGTTATAGAAACTATTTTTTTTTAATGTGCATGAGGAATTAGACAGACTGTGTTTAACTCCAGATAATTTGAAAACACAGAGAGCACACCACACTGGAGAAACTCAATAAATATCTTAGTTAGCAAAAATAACAACATGCAGACGGCTAACTGGTGATAGTTTCAGTAGGCATACTTTGATTCAGATGAAAAACTCTTTAATAATTAAAACTCTCCTTAAAAAGACTATTACAAGTATACCCTCCTTCTGGACATGGAAACACAGTTTGGATCATCACCCTCCCAGAACCAGCAGAAGAGTTTGTTGAGTAGGCATTTGGACTAGAGTACTTCTCAAGTTGTAGTCATATTTATGATTCTATTATTTATTAAGTCATTTTCCATGCTAAAGCAATTACACATACACCCTACTTTTTGAAAGTTCACACTACACCACTTGACTTTTATTTATATATATTTTTTAATTTTTATTTATTTATGATAGTCACAGAGAGAGAGAGAGAGAGAGAGAGAGAGGCAGAGACACAGAGGGAGAAGCAGGCTCCATGCACCGGGAGCCCTATGTGGGATTCGATCCCGGATCTCTGGGATCGCACCCTGGGCCAAAGGCAGGCGCCAAACCGTTGTGCCACCCAGGGATCCCACTACTTGACTTTTATGGGAGATCTACATTAGTACCTATTTATGCTAGGCAAAAGAAATCCATAGGATTTTTGCTTTTGCAAAAAAAGCTGCAAAGTGAAAATAGCTTTCCGCATTTGTTTTGCAGTGAGCCACTCTAGAGGCAGTATGCACCAGGAACAGCAAAACTCAGCATCTCAACATCAAGCAGCTGTACCTCTGAACCTTATCTGTGAGCATCTGTGCTTTATCTGTGTGCATTCATTAGCAAGACATGTCCTAAGGTCTCAGAAAAGCCTACAAGAGGTTTTTTTTTTTTTTTTTTTTTAAGTGAGGGAAATATGTTTAAAAATTCCATGTAAATCAATGGTGATTGCCTCATCATTTTATGCAATTTAAGCTTATGAAAGCTTTTTTAGGAATGCTCTATTTTCAGAAACCGGGGGAAACCTGTACTGCGATTCTCTGATTTCAGTGAATTTCATAATTATCTTGGCTTAAGACCTATTATAATATGCTTTCTGAATCCTAGTAAATTTCATTAACTCAAATGTTATCTCTGGGTCCAAGGTGTAACAGACCCACTAAATCACATAGATAAGTACTCCCTCCCAAATCTAGCTTTATATACTCTCATATATTATCACTCTCCCATAACTTTTATATAACTTCTAACTCTCCAAAACACACCAAGGAAGGGAATTCCAGGACAGAAGGGAATTGTGTGTATTTTTTTTCACTGTATATTGTCTTTTAACAAAGAAAATCAATTAAGCAAAACAAGTCAAAAGCAAGCTGCAGTTTCTCTTAACTGAGCCATGGAGAACAAAAAGCTTACTTGATTTAGGGTAAAACTGTATTTAAACCCGTTTAAATAGAATCTTTATATCCTAATAAAGGAAATTTTAAAAAATCTTGCCTTTGTTTTTAGAAGCAAAAAATATGGCAAGTATTTCTTGCTCAGCATTCTTAGGCTCAATTCAAGTATATATATTTACATTAGTGGTAACACAAGTCATTATAAAATAAAATGGAGGGGCAGTATCATACACACAATATAAAAATCCAATTTCTTCTACTCCAACTTTCTTTTTCTACATCTCTGACTCAATGAAACTTTAAAATATGTATACAAAAGATAAATGCTTTTGACCTTTAAAAAAACCCTTTCTTCCATATATTTTGTGGTTTTAAAAGTTACCTTTTTTTCCTTGAAAATGACTTAATTTTATTTTTTATCATCTATCTGAAAGAACACTTAACATTCTACCACATTTCCTACAATTGAGCATTCACTATGCTCTGGAAATATATACTTTAGTGATAATCATACATGAAATCCTCAAGCAGAGGTGGATTTTATTATTCTTATTTTACTGATGAGGAAAATGAGTTTCAGAATGGTCAAATAACTTTCCCAAAGCCACACGGCTAATATATAATAAGTCTAGGATCTCAATGCAGATATATTCAACTCCAATCCCTATAATCTTTGACTATTCATTTTGCATCAAGCTTTACTGAGTATCTGTCACCTACCAAGCTCTGTCCTCCACGCAAAACTGAAAATAGCAAAACCACTGCCTTCAGTGATCTCACATTCTAATAGCGATGGCTCACACATCAATGAATGAAATTCAGCAAGAGAATTTTATAATAAAGGTAAACATTAAGTGTAACAATGGTTCTACAGACAGAATAATCCACTTATGCCTGTTTCACGATAAAAGGTAAATACTAGGTATAACAATAGTCCTTAAGAAGAGAATAATCCATTTTGCCTAATAATCAGTACATATAACGATTAAATATTTCCTACTAATGTAGCTAGTTCTTGGCCAAAAAACAATTAAGGTTCTTTCCTTGAGGGGATGCTGCTTCCTCCTTGACTCTAAGTATCAATCATGCCAATGTGCTTATATTTCACTAAGGGTCGCTTAAGAGATGGGCAATCTCATCTGATGTTTCACACACCAACAAATATCTGTCTAGTTGTCCGGTGTCCCATTTCAGCAGATCTCTTGTTAAGAACAGATACGTTAATTAAAATTATATTGTACTTTCAAACACTACTTGTTAGTGAGTGAATGAGTAACAGGCTAGAGCTACGAGAGACTTATCTTTGGCAAGGGGTTATGGACTATTTTCACATGAAATATGTAACCATTTATTTAAAGAGCTTTCTAGTTTCTTAAGTTGCCCTAACCATTACTCTTCCACATTTTTGCTTCCTGGGGAAATAATGCTATATTGTCACTGCAGCCACATGATGAACTCCCCCTGCGAATCCCCACTCCAACCCTGACCTTCTCACCTTCAGCATTCCTCTTCCTTTTTACTTCTACTTCCATTTTTTTAATCACTTCGTTTTGTAGACTTTTAAAATCTAATAATATATCTCCATGTAAGTCTCATTCCAGTATCATTCATTTCTAAAATGTCTCTTTAGGGGGATCCCTGGATGGCTCAGCCGTTTAGCACCGGCCTTCAGCCCAGGCGTGATCCTGGAGTCCCAGGATCAAGTCCCATATCAGGTTCCCTGCATGGAGCCTGCTTCTCTCTCTGCCTGTGTCTCTGCCTCTCTCTCTCAATGTCTCTCTCATGAATAAATAAAATCTTAAAAAAAAAGTCTCATTAGAACATTATCTCTTTTTTTAAGACTCCAAGGACCAAATTTCCACCCCCTAAAGCTTGACCTTTGTAAAACTGTCATATTCTTATTTTATTTAATGCCTCTTTCAACATAATCTCCAGTTTCAAAAAAGTATCATAATCAACTTTTTCATTGTATAGAGAAACATATGTGTCATATTTCTTAGGTGAGGTCACCATTTGCTGTTTGGTTTTCCCTTTGTCTGGATCACTTTATCATGGCCTATTAAGGACAATGATCCTAGAATATATTACAAGTTATACATGGGTGGGCATCATGTAAAAAGTTTAAATGTTGCCACATATCCAATTTGATTTTTTAAGAAACTATCTGAACTCTAAACTCTACACAATGAAAATGGTAATGACCTTTCACATAAGGTTTGAAAGATCCTAGTGACATATTTACTAGTCTGAATACCTAACTCAAAAACCGTCTCTTATTTCCCCATCCTTTCCTAATGGACCAACTTCTCTTATATATATATATGAAAAGTCTCTCAATGCAGAAGCACTATGGATTTAATTAAAAACTGTACATGTCCCTTGCAAGAAGATAATAAATGACCTTCATCATCATAAAGTACAAATTTCAACTCTTAAGAGACGAAAAGCCAATTACTGAGTTAGTAACACTTCACAAAATGGCTGTACTTCAGCAGCTTCTCCAGGAGTTGAGAGGATTTTTCAAAGTACAGGATTCTAATCCATCCTAGGCCTACTGAATACAACCAACTGTCAAGTTCCTTTAAAATCAATGTTTTTAAAATGTGCCCTGGGTGTTTGGTGGGTGGAAGAGGGAAGGCAGCCAACTTGAGACAGAACAAAGTTAATGAGGCCAAGGTTTGTAGTGGTTTTTGATAAATTGTCCTAAGAAGGAGGTAAGTTACTTGATGAGCCTTGCTTAAATAACAGTTGTCCCTTTTATCAGACATTGATTTTTTTTTTAATTTTTAGAGAGAGAGAGCAGGGGAGGTGGAGAGGGAGAGGGAGAGGGAGAAGGAGGGGAGAGAGAGAGGAGAGAGAGAGAGAGAGAGAGAGAGAGAGAGAAACTTAAGCAGACTACACATCCAGTGCAGACTGGACGTGGGGCTTGATCTCATGAACCTGGGATCATGATCTGAACTGAAATCAAGAGTTGGACACTTAACCAACTGAGCCACCCAGGTGCCCTCAGAACATTTTTTTTTAATTAGGGAATGACATATTTGAAGACATCTAAGAAAAAAGCAAGAGTGACTTAACTGGTCACGACTTCACTATTTATAAACAATGAGGGGGCAAATCCCAAACCAAATTGTCCTCACAGCCATGAGTCCAAATTCTGGATTTCTTTTGGACCAACCAGTTTATTTCTCTTTCCATCACAATGAATGACTCCTAATTTAGTCTTCTTAGTCTTAGTCTTCTTACAAAGATGACCACTGGTCACAGGAAATACAAGACGGGTCAGTGCAAATCCAATGGCTCTGCTAGGGAAGGAATTCAAAATGTATGCCCTGCTATCAGTCAGATACTGCATTCTTTTATCTTAAAAAATCTAAAAGACAGTCATAACAGGCCATCACATATCTTTTAGGTCAGCATAGCACCAAAAATAGCTGTTCCCAAAGTTTAACAGAAGATTTCTGGCATATTTTGCCACTAGCTATCTGCAACTCTTCTATGGTTAGCTTGTGAATGAGGATTTCCCTGTGAACTGAAATCATGATTGACCAATTTAGGGATTTCCATCCCTCTGGCAGTACTTTAGCTCAATCTAAATTTGATTGTTTCCTTGAATGGAGTAATTTAATTTTCTTCAAATGTCTACTGACTTTTTAATGCCAAACCTAGAAAATGAAATGGAGAACTGGGTCAGTTGACCAGGCAATCCAGGCCAAAAAATAAAATATTGCTTAGAAACTTCATATAACACATGAGTTGTTTTAATTTCCTGAACTATCATTTTTCTGAGTAGTCAGATTTTCTGTTCTATATCTGTACTATGTAATAAAAAAATATTTAAGGTGAAAGAAAACACTATTCTCATTTCACAACTCAGCATCCCTGTAAATTTACTGTGAAATAAATTATTTACTTCACATTAAGTGAAAGTAAATACTAATAATTACTGGAGATTACCTCAGACTCATGTGGTCATAGGCACCCAGCAACTGACAGACAAACAAGCCAAGCAGAAAGGGGGAAATGGCACTTAGTAAAACACATATTTGGTATAAGTAGATGTAATTTGAATGTATAAAGACATGTCTTGAAAAATGGTAGCTATTATCACCATGCTTATTTTCTTAATGTGAAAGACTTTGAAAGCATCCATTCTAAAAAGCTATGGCTTTATACCATATATTAGAGTTCCACATAAAGAAGAATCTCATTGGTGCTTTTAGTCATATATGACTGAAACTGAATGAAACCATTCTCTCTCTCTCTCTCTCTCTCTCTCTCACCAAAAACAGAATCAAAGGGCACTAATTTTAAGAGAACTATAACCTTAGGCTCTGCAGTTTTGTTGTGGCTTTTTAATTTGGCCATTTCCAACTATTGTAGTTCTTCAGTGAAAGTTCCATAGCTTAGGACAGCTGGCTGTAGACCTGGACTACCTGATGAATCATCTACTTGAACATATGATAATTTAACCCTGGGCTGGGGAAAAGTCAAAGGCTTGTAGGGTATATATAGCTATTTGAGTACTTGAGAAGAAAGAATGTATTTCTTTTAATGTTAGAAGCACAAGTTAAGCTACACAAACGTGAAGTAGAGTGGATCTATGCCATTCTTTGAAACTTTCCATCCCACAATATGCCAAAAAAGCACATCCTAACAGTCACAATGAAAAATGCCATTTAGAAGCCAAACATGCAAGAGTTTCTTCCTGTTACCTGTGTACACACAAAAATGTACAAAGATGAATCCCTGTCCCTCCCTTAAAGAAACATTAAGACTGGTTGTTAGAGGAATTTGAAAGGAAAAGCTGACCATCAGTAGTTGTTGGGGTGGTTTTCAAATCCTTTCCGAATTCTTTGAGATCACCTAAATTGGACAGGAAACAAGGAAATCAAAAGGCTCAAGCTGAGTCCACACTTCCAGTTCAAGGAGAAAAAAGAAAAATCTGTTTTTTATTGATCTAGTTTGTCCTTCGTGGGAAGATTTACCTCAAAGCAAAAAGGAAAAAGAAATGTTACAATTAGTCTATTATAAGAAAGAAAAAATAATATCTGTAGTAGAATGTAAAAGGAAATTTTACAAACTTGTTTAGCCAATCACTTCAGTCATTAAATAAGGATTATTGGGTACCGACTTGTGACAGTCACTGTTCTAGGGGCCCTTGAGATACATCAAGGCAGGGCAGGAATCTCTGCCCTCTTATTTCTGGAGGAAGAAAAACAATAAACCGTGAACAAAACAAGTGAAAAACATTAAAATATGTTAGAAGATAATAATCACTGTGGAAAAGAAACTAGGTTGGGGTGTGATAGTTCAGGATAAGGGCAAATTGTACTAATGAATAGGATAATCAGAGTGAGTCTCTTGAAAAAGTGCAATTTGAACAAAATCTAGAAGGATGTGAAGGTGCTACCCAATTATTTAAGTACTTTAAGGTAATTATATGGTATTTTCTACCAAAGATACTATGTACGAAGAGAAGAATTCCTAATTAGATTTTCTTTGAAAATTTGGTCTTCAGTTGACTAAGTGGTTTCCTATAAGCTCAACTCATATATCACTCTATGGAGTTGTTACTGAGGCAAAACATTAATTCACAAAAAAAGTTTTCTCTGAATGGTACTTCCAGTCCTTGAAAAAATATTTACCTCCCTGCTACCTTCAGCCAGCAAATTAGCATCTAAAAAGCAGCACTTTGCCATGGAACTCCCAGGTTTGTTCAAAGGTGAGGCAAGTCCATTTCAACTTCTCATTTTATGAAAGAAAAAGGTGAAAGTTTAAAGAGTTACAGAAATATCTAAATAGTTTTGATTAAGTAGAATCAACCTTTAAATATACCAATATTATTCACAGGATGGGCCATCAGGTCAATGAGGTTCAATTAGTTATAAGTTAAAACAATCACAGAATCATAAATTATAGGTACTTATAAGATGGACAGAAGATATTAAGAAATTAATACTGTTTTAAACCTTTGGCAGATTACAGATCATTACTTTTGAAATTCATTTAATCTAAATGTACAGAGTACTTTTATTTTACTGCCACCATCAATAATAACTATCTTCTAAGTACTTATAGTTCCATTTGTAAAATGTAACATATCCTTGAGAGCAGAGTATTTTATTAGCCCGTATTACAGATCATAACACTGATAAATGTAAGGCTACATTACTTGTCCAGGGATAAATATAGGATCTGAACCCAGGTCTCATGACTTCATGGACTCTTGCCCATCTCACAATACTACCTCTTGTTATAAAATTAAATTTCACACCACTAAAAAAGGAAACCTTGAAATGAGAATCAATAGCATCCTATAAAATACTCTGATTGGTTTCCTTCACATTACTTCTAAATTTAGTTTGTAAGAATAAGAATATGATACTTTGTTTCATGTTTATCAATGTGTAAGGAGAGGAAAATCTTTAATGTCTCCTTAAGGTAGGTTCTTTCCTATATCAGTTATTTTAGCTCAAAGTCTCCACAATGTTTTGTCTATCATAAGTGATATATCATGCCCTATAATTAAAAGAGTATCATTTTTTTTAGATGATCTGTAATGTTCTTCATTGTACCAAAATTCTATGATTCTTTTTTTTTAAAAATTTTATTTTCTTGGGGGGGGGGTGCAGTCTTAATGGCACAGTCATTTGAGGATCCAAACGTTGGTTTTGGTTCAGATTGTGATCTTAGGGTCATGAGATAGAGAACCCTATTGAGTCTGCTTAAGATTCTCTCTCCTTCCGCCCCTTTCCCACTGAAATAAGTAAATAAATCTTTTTAAAAATGTATTTTTAAGTAATCTCCACATCTAATGTGGGGTTCAAACTCACAACCTCGAGATCGAGTCAGACACCTCACTTACTCAGTCAAGTGCCCCCAAAATTCTATGATTCTAATAGAAGACCCAGATTATTTTAGTATATGAGCTAAACACTCTAGAAAATTACAATTTTCTTTAAAATCATGATCAACACAATTTAAAAAATATTCTCTTTTACCAGCCTGTGTTGATGTTGGTTTTTAAACAAAAGCTAGATTAAAAAAAATTACATTTTAAAATGGACAGATAAAATCATTATTTTGGAGAAGGAATCATCCTTTTATTTATTTATTTTTTTTACTTATTTATTTAATTTAGTAGGCTCCATGCTCAATATGGGACTAACAACTCCAAGGTCAAAAGTCAGATGCTCTACCAACTGAACCAGCCAGGCACCCCAGAAATCATTCTTTTAAAGTGTAGTATGCCATAATTTAATTTTTTTTGCTATTTTTGATCTATTCCAGTAAGGTATCTAAATTTATATTTACACTACCCCATTCTTTAAAATATTAGACTATGGAGAGTCGTTTCTGTGCTCTTCTCCAAGGATAAATTAATCTAATAAGGTCTAAATAAAATCCTTGTTTAGTTTATTAGTTATTCAATTTCACCACTTTTTATAAATGTATGAAGACGTGATTATCTCATCCCAGAGCTAAGAATGCAGAGATTTGGAGGATCTGGGACTTTTATTAGTAATAACTATAACGACAAAACTGACTGAATTCCAGCAAGAGATAACACATAAATATTTACTTTTCAAGCATTTTTTCTTGATTATATCTAGAAGAGATAGACATATAGTCTAAAGAAAAACTAAAAAGTTCCAAATTCTAAATAGTCACATAACCTTCTATGTCATATTGATGAAGATATTTATAAGGATGATGAAGATATTTAATGTCTGATTTTATAAAGTGAAATTCTAGTCTTTCCATGTTCTGTAACTGTGAATGAGGAGCAGCACCTCCTGGTACTGCAACAGTAAAAGTAATAACAGATAATTCAAAATAAATTACTGCTTAGTTTGCCTATGCACCAAATGTAGGCATTTCAATACAGTAAAATTCTGTCAACATTCACAAATGTTTCTCAATGATGAAGAATACTTAATATTATAAAGTTAAATGGGGAAATATGATTTAAGAAGCCATATGGAAGAAAAGAAATATATTTTTAAAATCAAATTAGATCCACATTAAAAAAACCACAGTAAAATGTATTTAAAAGTTATAAAACAAATATGCATCATGATGTTGGTGATCTGAAGTTGGGTACTTCATACACAAAAGGAAACTATATAAAAAATACTAAATGCTTTTTCCTTCCCCTAAATATGAACAACAACAAATCAATCTTAAGAATAAATATAATAAAATTTTAAGAGTTATGGTGTGACATTACAGATAAAATTTTAAAACACGTAATCTTTGACATGGCTAATTTTAGTGGAATCAATTATATCCAGTTATTGACACCATTAGTTTTTAGAAAACCTTTTTTTATATAAATTACTCTATTTTAAGATCTTCATTTTCACCAGTAAAATAAAGTTTAGGCCCTTTTACAATAATTCTATGCCTGACAGTTGTATTTGTGATACCTTGGCCTACTAGAAATACAAGAAACCGGAATAATCAAATGCTTATTCTTTCATTTGAAATGGTAAAGTGGACATTCACTTTGCAAATATACTCTGGAATTTATGAATGCAGGAACAGAAAATATCATATCACAAGAAAAGACTTATAAATACATTTTGGGTTTTTTGTAAGCTTACAATCCAAACCCAGTCTAAATAGGTCTTATGGTACGTTACAGTTGATACAGTGAGATTCAAAACAACAATAATAGCAAAAAACAAACGAAAACCTCATGGAAACCACATAAGATAGCATAGCAAATCTAACTTTCAGGAAAATTTCTGTATTGTATAAACAATGAAAGCTACAAAATAAAAATTGATCATCTGACACTGTGAAAACAAATCACATTAAAATTCTTGAAAACCCTTAAATACAAAGATACATTGACTTCATTTCCTTATAGACTCCTTGTGGTGCATATATGCTAAGGTATATCGCAGCGTTATCTTTGGAATGATGCCTTACTAGAAAGACATACTGCAGTTCTAGAAAAGGATATGAATGATAGGGAAAAAAAAAGTAAGTTGAGAGACAAGAGACAGAAAGGATTCTATGTGATTTGTTGCTACAATTCTTTTTAGTTATTTTATAAATTTCCTCTTCCTTTTCCACCCTCTACTTTGTCCACTCCAAACTCTCCATGTCTTCTTCTACATTTGCCTCTTTTAATATGCTCCTCTACCCCCTCCACCTCACACACACATTCTTAAGTCATGAAAATGGTAAGTTGAAGATACAATAAGAAAAATATTCTAGAAATACAATGTTTAAAAAGAAAGACAAACTTCCTGCCCTCATGGGGCTTACATTCTACTAGGAAATGTTAACATTAAATACATAATCACTCATCTAAATATATAATTACATCTAAAATGATTGCTATAAAAGAAAATATGCGCCTCTAATCAGAGCATGATCATTAATTATTAAAATAATAACTAATAGTTCCTGAGCTATAAACCAGCCATGGTGGCCGGATTTGCAGTGTAACTTACTTTTTTTTTGTTGGCATTTTCTGATCTAAATGGCCATTCATTTCTATCAGACAACCATTAGAATAAAAGATGAGTAAATAAAGTCATTACTGAAATGAAGCGACCAGTTAAAGAATCATGGAAAAAAAAACAAAAGCAATCAACTAATTCAAAGGCAAAACAAGCCAAAATTATAAATAGAATGGAGAATCAAGTTAGCAATGTCAATGGTCCTAACATCACTAATGACAAATTTCAAGCCTAAAAGGGAAAGCAAACACAATTTTCACAAAATCCATTTGGATCCCTCTAGGCACAATTAGCAGAAGCTCAGATGGCTCTGGGTAACGCTTGTCTTCAGCTCTCCCAAAGAAAGCTACAATTCATTGAAACAAAGTTTATTCCTAACTGTATCCAGTTAAAGGTGGCCTATCTTTATTTAGAAAATATGGAAACAAATCCCAAATAATTGTAAAGTTTGAAGTAGAATGACCAATTGAAAGTATGACATAAGGTGGCCTATGGGAAGAGAGAGAAAGCTTAACAATGATCCTTAACACACCTCTTTAACATGACTTAGCTGTTCTTGTCATGCACAAATCATAAGGAATTCTGCAGTTTCCAAACCCTGAAAAATTAATTAGGGATTATGAAAGGATCCACATCAACTATGTAAGGATACATCACAAAGTGATACCAGTGCTTACCTCTAGGGGGAAGACTAAGGAGGATGAAGAAGGCTAACAGTAGTAATGTTCTCTTTAAATGATTTACTTTTTTTTTTTTTTTAAGGAATGGCATTCATCTATCTCTGGACATTTAAAAAATTTAGAAAATATTTAAAAATCCATATAGAAAAAATCAAAATGATAATAATAATGTTCTTGAATTCAATTTTGTCTCTGGACTCAAAAAAAAAATGACATTAATGCATAGATATTCATTCCAGAGTCCCCAAATTCACTACTGCTAATGAGAGCAGCAATGTCAAGAAAAATGCTCCAGGATTATACTGTGATGGAAAGATTTTGAAGCATTAATTTACAATGCAAATCAATTATTTCAGACTGGACAGGTTTAACACCTATTTCATACACAACCAGGATTTAACTTGATCTTAAAAGCTGCAGTGAAAGTTTCTAGGTATTTCTTTATTCCTTTGACTTGTGGCACAGGACAAGGAGAGCTACCTAAGGGAGGCCCTCATTCATGTTATTTTTATCTTTTCTGAATGCAAATCACATTTTTTTTTTACCATTTTCACAACACTTCCATTCTGTCATTTATACATTTGTTCACATGTTTTCATTTTCCTACTATACTGAAACTCTCTGAATGTGGATGCCATGTCAGTCAAGATTGTGTTTTTACTCTAGAATGCAGATTTATTGAATTGATTAACAATTAAAGAAAACTTACAAATCATATTTCTCATTTCTATACATCTAATTTGCAAAACAGTCAAATCTATCTTAAAAACTTCTTTCCCCATTTAACAACAAAAAACATCCTGGTCCCATTAACAGAGGAAAAATGTAATGGAAAAACCAAATTCCTGTGCTCTGTAGTTTTGTGCTGACTGAGGAATAAAACTCAATGAAAAGTAGTGAATTAAAATATGTCTGACACACACGCCAACAGAAAGCATTTAAGACTCACATAATAAAACTGAATGAAGTTAAGTGACACTTAACATTAATTACATCAAAACAAATATCAGCTGAGTATAAACATGAATTATTCTGTATGTAGAGTTAAATGGTTATAGAATTAGAACATTATTTTTGAGTTACTTTTTATGACATAATGTATATGTGTTTGTATATTTAGAATGTTTGTGTATATACATGCATTCATACATATACAAACACATATGCATATATATCTCTCAGCCAGTAAAGTAAAATATACACACAGTTCCCTCTACAACATCCTGAGTCATCTAAAAAGAAACATGGTGGGAAATGCCCACTAAGAAAGGGAAGTAGATGGGAATTTGACCTAAGAATTTAGAAAGAATCCCAAATAGTACATGGAATCTCTAAAACAATAAGTACTGTCATTTGTATAGTTGCTAGAAGGCTTAAAATAAGATCAAATTATATTATTGTAAATGGTTGACCAAAACACACTGCAGTAGCATATGTTCTCTTTTATTGGCTCAAAATACCCAAGCAATATTTGTTTCTAAAGCTCCATTTTACACATTTAAAACTGATATCATTTCTTACTTATTGCCTGGCTCATGTTCAGGTGCTTTTTCAAGCAGAAAAGTTTCCCTGCTAGATGACACAAAGGTAAGGGTGAAGATCTGTGAGCATTTGTCCCAATTCAGATTAAGATTCAGAGCACAAGAAAATTCAGAGAATTTAAGGATAAGAAACATTCCTGCATTTAAAATAAAAACAAGACCCACAAAACAAACAAACAAAACAAAAACAAAACAAAACAAAACAAAAACCAAGAGACCAAGGACACATTCAGAAATACATAGTTAAAAATGGTTAACTTAAAGGCTGTGATACATATTTACCACAGCTACATATTATCTACTTCTTGTTAATGAAAACACTAAACACAATGTGGATGGTTCTAAATGGCAAATTAAGCATGCTTTTAAATCTGGCATCAATGCTGTCAAGGAGTACACATGCCTGACTTACCAAGTGATGCAGAAATGTATACCTGGTTGATAATGTTCTTAAAACAAAGTTAGTATGTGAAAAATAAAGAACAGGCTTGTCTTGTTTCTTTATTTCTTTCACGGTACTGCCTTTTCAAATTATTGTGGAATTAATATGTATATATGACACCTAGCAGGCAACAAAGTAATGAGCACACTGCAGTACTGTTTAGATGCTGCACATTTTTAGACTTACATCCCAATGCAAAATGGCTGGGGCAGGTGTGCTCCTGAGTTAAATGTTTGAGGATGATATATTTATGGTGACTACACTCATCATTAAATGATACTGCAAAAAGTGATACTGAAACCTGTAGCTAATTTCTAAATATACTAATTTTATAAGCAGCAAACATGAGAAAAATCACTCTAAAGAGCAAGGAAAAAAAAACAGTGAAACATTTTGATGGATTTTTCTTACCTTAAATTAATATTCATTAACACTCATACCTACCTCTCAGTGCCCATTACTAATGTGAAAAGTTCTAAATACATTTTTATAAGTTATACACACTGTTATTCATACAGATGATTATAAAAAGAAATAAAATAATGTAATACCTTTACTTTTACCTATGGATTTGATGAAATGGTTCCATGAAGAAAGAGTTTCCATACAAAGAGAATAAAAAGAGAAACAACAATAAGAATTATGAATATATGTAAATGCACCACTGTTTGAAAATTAAACAAGACAAGAAAGTATAAAGACTTGAAAACACGTGGAGATAAAATCGGCACACGTTGAGAAATTTGTCTTTTTTTTTAAAGGCAACATGCAAAAAAATTGAAACGCCCATGCTCACTTTAAAAGATTACACAAAAAAGAAGATACACAATGACTATGCTATCGGTAGGAAAATTATTGATTCTGTGAAACACTATACTCAGCATTCTAGAAGCCAGAAGCCAAAGATGTCTGCATGTTCCCAAACTGCCATGCATGGGTGAAAAATGGACTCTCTTTGGTACAGTCAGTTCAACTGAATATCAGATATTAACTTCTGATGGTTCTCAGGTTTTCTTTACTATAGCTACCCTTAACTGCATATGCTTAGAAATGTATAGAAACTTTCAATCACAAAATCTTATGTCTCATCTATTTGCAGATATTATAGTGCAAAGAATGAAGGAAAATAAAAGTCAACGGAGCAAACCAAAATCAAACCAACAAACACAGGGGCGAAAAACATGTAAAGATGTGAACAAAAGTTATGTATTTAATTTGCAGCCAGATAATTTGCAAGCATTTGCCCATCCTTTGCAGTGATGGTTTCAAGCAGCTACAGAACAAGAAAACACTGAAAGCAGAGTGGAAAAGGAACAGAGCCCATACCTTGGTCGCCCATCATCAGGTGCGCCAGACCTTGAAGGAAAACAAGAGCACAGTCAGCAATAAACAAGGGAGCATGGGAAGGCAGGGTGGTCACGGTGACAAAAATGTCCAGTGACAGACATCTTGTTTCCTATGAGACATGTCTGTATCACAGAGGCAAATCAAAAAGCCTTCTTTCAACCCCTGGTTGGAATGCTTGGGGGCAAAGAGTTATAGTACTGCAATTTAAACACTGGCATATGCTGCCCTGTGTGTTTCTTCAATGTACCAGTTGGAACAATCAACAGCATAAAATTGTGACTTAAAATCCAACCAATCCCTTAAATATTGCATCTGCCCTTTGTGCCCTTTGATGAGACTATTTTGTACACTGCCACCACAGGGCTTCTTATTCTTTGGTGATGAAATTAGATTTTTAAAAACCCAAAGGAATATCTGAAACATGGGCTGGGTCTGATCTTTTTCCCCTCATCAAAAAAAATGAGAAGTTTTATAATTAACTTAAAAAAATCCTTAGTCACACTGAAATGATAATGCAGAAATGTCTCCTTGTCTGACACATGTAGCAATTGACTAAGCTTGTTCAAATACAAAATAAAAATAAAAATAAAAATAAATAAAAAAAGCTATTAAACATGCAGCTGTAAAGTTGGAATTTACTATAGAATACTGTTTTTAGGAAACAATGGATCAGCTTTAAATAGGCTCAAGTAATTTTCCATGGAGAACAAAATTATTTAGTCTTTTACTTAAACATTGCCTAAACACTGAACTAGGAGTTGATGTAAATATATATATATATAATTAATAATGTTTTATATTTTTTTAATGTTTTATATTTTTATATGAATCATACTTTTATCAAGGAAGTTTTCTAAAATGACGCTGAATTCCCTTTATTTAAATTACTTGTTATCTGTTACTTGAGAAATGACTTCAGTTTGAAGATTACCTTTTCTAAAGAATACCACTAAGGTCCTTTTCAAAAACTCTCTTGCAATCCAAGAAGATACTTTTTACTGAGAGGCATTAATTCCTAGTTCTTTATTCCGTATTCAGAAACAAAGCTACTCCTTGATCCATGTCTATTTCAAGAATATGGGAAAATGTTAGAACAATATATTAACACAGCAATTCAACAGAATTGATATTTCTAGTGTTATTTCAAATATATTTGAGATTTTATTGAGCTATATGATATCAATACTAAAACTAATCTGCATTATTTCCTTAAAATTTCAGGAGTATTTAAACATTCCTGTGGGGCAGATACAATTACAGATCAACATATAATCAAAATATGAGGACTACTGATCATAGAGGTTTAATGTTTCTGTAATATAGTTTCCTTTTGTATTTTCAAAGTGATTTTAACAAAAAAATCACACAAGCAGATTAAAAAGTTTATGATCTGTTGGTGATTCTGTGTATATTTTCTCATTTAATTCCACTTTTAAAACTATTAAATATATTTCCTAAAAACAGTTTATAATTTTTTGTAGACTAAATCAGGACATGATCTCTGTATAAGATCTTTCAGAAAATATATAAAACACTTGTAATGGTGGTGTCAAATACCACCTCAGTAAGGATGGAAGTTAATAAATCTCAAAAGCATTCATATTCCTCATGCTAGAATTTCCTACCACTAAGGGAGCTCCACTATATTGCCAAAGTCAAGTTATAAATAGGAATGGTACAATTATGATTGGATAAACTTTATTACAGTGGTTTATGGGCCTCTATTCTAAAAATCTTGTCAAAAATTTTCATGGGATGCATATGTGAGGAAAGAAGCATTCAGGCTTATTAGGCTGATTTTAAAGCCCCTGGAATGCAAGTGGATTTAAAGAGAAAGAACAAAAACATGGAACATTTTACAGAATGGTTGAGGAAATGCAAAAGAAGTTGAGAAGATACTTATTAAAAAAAATTCAATCTCAAATAACATGCATAATATAACTGATACTGATTTTGAAAGATGTCAGATCCTCGGGGTAATATCACCTTTACTAAGTGCATTTTCACATGCTATTAAAATTATAGTATAGAAAAACAGAAGCCATATCCAAAGCCAACACTTGAAAAAATAGTCATTGATGATTACTTTTGAGATCTTAAACTATCTTACTTAAATAATGGAATAGAAATGTTCAGGAGCTAAGCAATTTTATTATCCATGAAATCATCACAAATAAATGCTGAAGCCTGCTACTGACGAACTTTGTATTACCATGAATTGTACTTTGAGACATCAAATCTTAGTAACTTTCATAGCTATCTGTAACCTCAGATGGGAAGTCTTTTTCTAAGACATCTGTCATTCTGTAGAAATGTTCATTATTTTTACAGAATGGCTCTATTTCAAAATATTACAGCAAAATAAAATATGTTAAACACTTCTGAAATATAGACATTAGAAAAATAATTATGTAAGAATTGTTAATGCTGTGATTATATGCGTTGATAGAATATCAACTTCCCTCTCACAGTTCTTTGGTCTATCTAGTTGTTTTTGCATTTTTATCCTTTGGAGATTTGTTTGGCAGCAAACTGACTTATACATTTAAGTTCTTTAAAGATAAGAATATCGAAATATGTTTTAGTTTGTTGGATTCTATAGGAAAAATGTGTAACTTCCTCAAAGTTCATTGATAGAGATAATTTTGGAAAAACTTTAATAAATATAGTTTTATTTAACAGACATAGAAAATCACAAATATACTTACCAGTAATCATGTTGGAGTGCTGTATAATTTCATTTCCAATGGCCAGTGGCTTATATTTTAATCTAAATTTGTGCCTCTTACTTATAGTCAATGCTGTATTCTGTGTTCTTTACATAAGTGAAATCATCTTAAATTAAACCAATGAGTTTGAGGTGATGTAATGCTAAACATTTCCAAAAGAAAATAAATCACTCTGACCAAGAAAAAAAAATGGAGAAAAGATCATGCACTGAGTTCTGAAACTGCAAAGAAATACTTTCTGATCTAAAATAAAAGAAGCTGGATTGTATCATGTTTTCCATACAGAACACTGCATCAAACATTCTAGGGTTTATATGGGATGCTGGAATTTATCAAGAGTTGGAGTTAAAGCTGAAGGAGTTTCAGATAAAGGCTGACGGGGTTGAGAGTGCATGTTCTATATGAAAAGTGATGCACAATCCAGAAATCAACAAATGCTCAGAAGTTCAACTTACCGTCTAAATTCGAGATGTACTCTATTAATACTAAGAACTAAAAAGCAAATGAGAGTTGGAAAATAAAGTAGAAAGCACCCACCTTCCACATTGTTGTCTTCTGAAAGCACATGACAAGGAGGGAGAGAAAAGGAAAAACATTCATTAAGCAGCATGCAGACTGGACCTTTGCCTTTGCATGTCTTCCTCATGCAAGGCACCAAACACATCATGCAAGTGCTCCATCGCTACCGTTCAAAGGGGGAAACAAAATCATGGGAAGCAGGTTCCCTCCTATTGGCAGCACTTAAAGAATGTGAGACAAATTTTTGGTAATACTGCCATGTCCTGAGCAAGGAAATTTAAAAAGCCTTTCCTGTCCTGTGTAAAACAAACATTATTCTTACATGTTACTGGCATGGTTTTTCTAGGCAATTATCTTTAAAATCTTATTTTTCTATTTAGTTACAATTCCAAAAAGTTCTTGCCTCAACTCTGATTTGGACTTGGATAAAATAAAGTCCATTGCCAACAGCCATGAAATTTCACTTAAAGATATTCCACTTCTACAAAATATCTAATTCCATTTACCATCATGGCCTTTAAGTATTTCTAATACTTCAATATTTTCCTTAAATAGAATGATAATCTATGTAACTAAAATTTATAATATACTTTATTTATAGTGTTCATATTTCATTGCAAATAATGGTAGTTTATCACAATTTGTTAAAAGGCTGACTTTTAAAATGGTTAACTAGAAAAAGTAATCATTGCAAGAAAAGTCCATTTGGGAGCTGTCCATTAGGCAAAATTTATCATGATTTATTGACTTTGTACTTCTGTTTAGGGTGTGAATATGAATATAGTTAATATAATGACAATATTTGGTAAACTTCTTTTTGTTTCCATATAACCTATATAATATTTACACATGTTCATATATATACGTGTATTTCCATATGTGTACATATATACGTGTATATACAAACGCACATACATAATACAAGCAGATTTTGCATGTATTTCCTACACATAAACAATACAAGTGTATGGGATTTAAATTACCCTTTGTAACTACTAGACAATTCAAGTACCATTGATACACAGGGCTTGGCATCCAGGTTAAGACATGGAAGAGAAGCTATCTTCCAGGACTAGGGCAACATCAAGATTTTGGTATTTATCAAATGTTTTCAATAATAAAATACAGCCATGTTGATATTTCTAGTCTCAGTCTTTTATTTAATCAGCTGTAATCTTAAAAGTGGCTATTTGATCAAAAGTGTTTATGAAGAACGAAAAAACAGCAAGTGTAGGAACTTGGGAGAAAAACAACTTATAAAAGCACCATTTCATAAGGTTCAACAAATAACTCTTTTCAATTGTTAAAGTTATTAACAAATTCAAAATCATTAATTTTGTTTAAAATATAATAGCTGGAAACTGAAATATCAACATAGGCACATTTACTGATGTGGTCCTAACATATGACCAAAAATAGCTAGTGGATAAATGTGGACAACAGCATCTGTACAAAATACTTGGTTTGCCAGAGTTTATTTTAAAAGAAATAACAAAAAAAGACAAATACTTGATATGTGATATTCATTTCCTGATTGGTTTGGTTTCTAATCTGCTAAATAAGGAGTTAAGACTGAATTTGCTACTTTTCAGTACTTTTCAGTACTTTACTTTTCTGAGGTGACATGGATACAAATATTAAAGATTTATTTTACTACATTGGAAATTATAAAAAGATAGAAATTATTTTAATGTTTAAGACACATTTTCATTTTATAGATTATTTTCATGTTTAAGAAACACTTTCATTTAACGTTAACCGCCCTTTAAAATGCTAGTCCCCATTTAAAATGCTTGCCTAAAAAAATAAAATTATTTAATATATAAAGTAAAACCACAAAATTATGGGGTTTAGGGGAGAGTCAATTGTCAAAATAGTCTATCATTTACTATGGCTCCAATTAACTTCTGTAAACAAAGACTGGCAAATATGGTGATGAGAAGTAGCAGTCTCAGGAAAATGGCTTTTTGGTAAAGTGCTGCATGAAAATCTAACAGTAAAATAAAAATGAAAAACAAATAACACCAGCCCGGGCCCAACACCAGTTTCATAAATGAGCTAAGTAAGATAAGGAAAGGAAGTTGTCCTGTAATAAAATCAAGGTCATTGATTCTGATCCCCTGAAAGTGAGTTTTCTTCTTTCACTGTCAACTAAGACACAGGGCCACAGGTGGCGCCATTGATCTTGTCCTGCCATCTGGCGTGTTTCTGAGTTTTTATTCATAGAGAGAACCAGCAAACTTAATGGAACCCTTTGTATGCAAATCCTAGTCATGCCCAATGTGTAAACAAATCCTGACTTGACCAAATTCAGAAAAACAGGCTATCTCAGAAGACTTAGATTAAAAAAAAAAAAAAAAATCAAGGACACCTGACTAGCTTAGTGGGTAGAGTATGCAAATTCTTAATCTCAGGCTTGTGAGTTCAAACCCCATGTTTGGGCATGGAACCTACTTAAAAAACAAATGTAAAAATTAAAAAAAAACTAAAAATAATCAAAGTACTAGAATAAAAGGAAGGGTAATATATTAACTCCTATATGTTAAAAAAAATGACCATAAAAAGAAGAAAACTGTCTTGGAACAGACTTTACTGGCTTTCCATATGTTTTTAGACTCAGTCATAGAATTAAAAAAAAAAAAAAACTTCTCTTTACTTCTATCATTATATTCTACCCCTTTGGTATCCATTTGTTTGCTTTAATTGATTTAAAATCTGGTAAGCTAGGGGCTCCTGGATGGCTCAGTCAGTTAAGTATCTGACTTGATTTTGGTTCAAGTTAGATCTCGGGGACCTAAGATAAAACCCCATGTCTGTGATTAGCAGGGAGTCTGCTGGAGATTCTCAATCTCTCCCTTTTCTCTGCCCCTCCCCCGACTTGCTACCTCCACTTTCTCTCTAAAAAGATAAATAAATAAATTTAAAGATGGTTAACCTAAAAATGATTCCCTATATTATTTCATAATTTGGACATAATAAATGGTGGTAGCTCTACCATTTACAGCCATTCTCCAGGGGTTTTTCCTTTTCTCTTTCCTTTCTACTTGATTTTTGAAATAAAAGAATATGATTTTTAAAAGAATAGTTTTCCTCATAACATCAATTTTTGCTTTCCCTTTGTAGATCTTTGGCAATCAAATAGTATTTTGATTTTTAACAGCAACAGAGAGAGAGGCAAAAATTGGCATGCCAGACCGTAAAAAGTAAAGTAGTATAATTTTGCTTTAATGTAAGGAAGAAAGCAGTCTATCCAGCCTTACCTGTGGACACTGTCACCTTAGGAATAAGCTCTTGGTTTGCAGAAAACCTTGGCTTCTTAATTCTGCTGACTAATTCTGCTATGTACATCAAGGGAATCTTAGTAATCAACTTTACTATGATGACCATGCCACCTATAAAGATCACCCTCATTTTTTTTCATTATGAAAATAAGGGATAAAATCACACAAAAAAGATACCTTAAATTTTCCTTTCCTTTCAGACAAGACACGTTTCCCTCACGAAAATGAGAATAGGCACCAGTACATCAGTCATGTTATGAATAATTTGTGTGCTGTTGACATGCAGGGAAGCTGCATACTATTAAACTGTATATTCTTCAATTACTTCAAAAGAACATCTCCACAAAAAAATTTCCTTTGGCCCCTAGCTTTTAAGACTGTAAAGACAGTAAGTTTAATTTATCATGAATGTTCCTTGCACATAATTTTAATTATATACTTTTTTTTGGGTGGGGGAGGATGAGTAAGGAAACAAATGTGTTTGCTTCAATATAAAGAAAATCAGGAATTTAATCATGACCAGTGGATAAATTAAAGTTTGATATAAAATATTACAGGTAACTCTTTTTTGTATAATCAATATTTAAGTTTACCACTATGAAACGCTTCATCTAAATCTATAAGCAAGAGGCAACTTATGTGCTACATTTTACACTCAAAATTGGCTGTAAGTAATCTGTCACTATTTAGCCATTCTTTCTCTCTTCTGGCTTCCTCCTTCCCTGCTAGTTGCTTCTGACCAGCTCCCTTTATTTTTCTTTGGCTCTCTCTCTCCTTCATCAAAACTGCCTCTACTGCAGGTGACTTTCCAACCAATAAAACTGGTACTGGTCCCGGCCAGCAGAAAGAAGAATACAGAATAAGATTTTATTCTCTTCTTACATATATTGATTGAGCTTGCTAGCTTCTATCCTCTCCTTTCCAGCCCTTCACATTATTTTCAAGACTTTATCCCTCATTTTGGGGATTAAATGCCAGTATAGCAGAGTCTGGCTCCCCTGGTGGCACCGGATGGAGCTTTGCTTTATTTTATTTTTCCTTTGGTGTTAACAGTGAAAACCTTTAGAAAACCCCAATCATCTGGGAATGCTTCAAGGACTAGAAAATGGAGGAAAGCATTGAAAATGTGGATTTGTGCAGCAGTCAGCTGGAAGAAGAGAAATGCTGGCCAGAACCAAGAGAAAGTTCAAACAGCAAATGAAGCCAAGAGGTCTATTATGGAAGGTTATGGAAGGAAAGAAACAGCCTGAGCAGGAATGGCTAGTTCCAAAAATGTTTTAACAGGTGCCCTCAGCCACTTGTTTTAAATCTACCTAAATCACACTTCCACTCAGGCTGCTGGAATCCCAGTCTTAGGGCCTGAGGGGAGCCAACTAGAATAGATGATACTTTTTCTCTCTCTCTTCACTGTTCAGGAATAAAAGGAGTATCTCTAAACCAACTTGCAGCAGTAACAACATTCCCGGCATCACCCTCAGAACTATAAAAACTTCTTCCCTAGAAACATTATAAGCAATGCCCAAGTATACTTTTGATATAAAACTATGATTCAAATTTATTATGGAATTAATGAGTGATTTAAGTGGTCTGAGAAGTTTACCTTGCCTGAGAATGTTTCTGTTAGAAAATGATATGAGTTTCAACTTATTGATTCAAAGAACTTTTGAAATAGTACTTTGCTATGTTGCAGGCTGCCTTTGTTTCTGCATCATACAGACACCAATTTTGTTATACAAAGTCCATGTAGCATTCAATTCAAAATGCTCCATCTTGTTAACAAGAGAAGGAAGGGGGAAAGGAAAGAAAAAAAGGATGAGAGAGAGGAAGGATAATTATTTGGCAGATTCATTCAATGGATTTGATGAAATTTAATAGCTATTAGTCAACATACTAAAATATATACAGGATGGGTCACACAAACTATATTGAACACAATTTCAACTTCTATTTTCATGAGGGACTATGACATTTTGTTTTGCTTTTATAGCTTCAGTTCTCCCCTACAAATGTTAACTCTGAGTTAACATTACAATATTAATTTCAATAGCTGGACTTAAGAATAAAAATTATATATGAGTGACCATAAAAATTGTGACAAGAACAGTCTACACTGTGTCTGCTCATGTCACTCATTTTTATTGTTTTATTGCTGACATAGAAACAAACATTTCCTAATATGAAATTGACAGATAAAATTAAGCAGAGTGTTAGCATGTATTTTCCCAACAAAAGTCAATCACTGCTATATAACTTCAAAGAAAGCTGGTGGAGGTAAGGAGCGCTTCCTTTCTAAAAGTCTGAGGTTGTCATAATTTAGAAAGCAGAGCGAGAAATTTCTTGGATTATAGCTGATAGAATAAATTTAAATGCATCCCTATCTAACTACCCAACTTACCACCACTTTTCATGGTTTTATGGATGCGCCAGTACCCAGATATGACTTTTCTTATGAACAAATGAATGGGAGATATCCTCTAGGTGTGTGGCACCAGAAGAGAATATTCCACAAAGTGACCTAGGTTCACCAACAATAAGATGGTGAGTAGCTGAACTTCTGCTGAAGACTGCCAATGGCCCTTCATTTGAGAGAACTAACATAGGCTAGATTTACACAACTTTTTCACTAATTATTTTATTGCAGAGTATTTTCAAGTAAACTTCCAAATGCATTGGATTTTACTCATCTATACTTAGTTTCTCAGATCAGTCCAAAACAAATCTACTTCACTTATCTGAGAAAAAGCGAACATTTTAAGCAAGGGGACATTGCATGAAGATAGGATAAGTCAACTATAATGTAAAAAAAAAAAAAAAAAGAGCTAAATTTAGAGTTTAATAAATTACTTTGTATATACTGAATAGAAAAAGGTTTATATAAAACTGACTTGTCAATTATACATATATTTTTATATTGAAGGAAAATGAAATCTTATTTCAATAATAGAAATACTTCATATTGTCTTCAATTCAATGGACCTTTGCATATGTAACAAATAGTCTAGAAGAAAAAATGCACTGGGTATTAAAAGGATTGATCAGTTCTTTAGGGCTTTTAGTTTTCATTTTCTTCAGTATTTAAAACACTGTACATTAATTATACCTAAATTTTAAAAACACCAAGACATTTACATATTTCATAATTCATGGCTGATCTAATTTTAAAATTTATAGAAATTACTGAAAATCATTTTAAAGGAAACGGACTGGTTTTGATTTTGCTAGATAAATGAGATAATATGCAAAATTCTCTAGGAGTCTCCTGGGATTGGCTAAAATATTACTATAATGAACAAAATATCTAGTTATCTTTTCAACTATAGCACATTTCAATAGGAAGATGATTGTTACAAAGAATTCTTCTGCTTCTTCAAAGTCTGAAATCATTTAGTCCAATGGTACCTGAGATCGAAACATATGAAATTGCTGTTTTCAGATCAAAATTGGTCAAACAGCAATAGTTTAATATTGTTAAATCTAATATTTCTAAGTTGATGCTATTCTCTGCCTCCTAAATATAACATGTTAATATCAAGTTAAGCTAAAACACTATTGAATTCCTTAGAATCAATCCATAGAAAGCAGAAGGGAGTGGGAGGTACAGGCTTCCATATATGGAATGTAAAGGTCAGGTGAATGAAAGATACAGCACAGGGAACATAGTCAATGGTATCATAATAGCATTGTATGGTAACAAGGATAATTACCCTCCTGGTGAGGGTGAGCACATCATAACATATAGAGTTGTGGAATTACTATGTTGTACAACTGAAACTAATGTAGCATTGTATATCAATTATACTTCAATCAATAGATCAACAGCAATGACAAAAAAAGGAAGTAGAAAACGAGTGAATGTAATTCTTACAAAATATTTCATACAATGTTATGAAGATCTCAAATATTCAAGAGAAATAAGGAAAAATATACTAATACTTTGGTTATCTTATCACTTTAAATGTGCTTGCATAAATATATCTTAAATAATCTTTATATTATTGCATCAGTTATTTTGCTTTGGTTGAATGAATTGTCCAAGATACCCAAATAAAAAGTAGAAGAAAAAAAAAAAAAGTAGAAGATGCTAAGAGTGGATAGAGAGTATGTTTGAAGGCTCCTTGTCCAAGTTTGTGTGGATTTCAAAAATTGTTTAAAAAAAATGAATATAGGGACAGACAAGCGGTTCAGGGGTTGAGCGTCTGCCTTCAGCTCAGGGAGTGATCCCGAGATCCAGGATTGAGTCCCACATCGAGCTCCTTGCAGGAGGTCTGCTTCTCCCTCTGCTGTGTCTCTGTCTCTGTCTCTCTCTCTTATGAATAAATAAAATCTTTAAAAAAATGAATATAAGGATTTTGGGTAATATAAGGTAATGTTGGCATGTCTACTACACTTGTGTTACATTACTGGAACTATTACCAAAATGTATCATTACTTTTAAAAAAGTAATATAATAAAGAAGTAAGAAGACAGTATTTATGATTTCTTTCACCCTTTTTAAGAAGGCATAAATATTTTATATGAAATATTTCTTTCTTAATTGCATTTATGTAATGATTCTATAAACTCAAGAAAATGTAATGCTGTTTACTTTCCTTTATTGAAGGAAAAAAATGTCCTAGCACTCTTCTCCCCTGTGCTATTAAAATTATTTCCCAAAGGACAAAAAACAAAACAAAACAAAACAAAACAAAAACAAAAATAAACCAAAACAGACAAAAACAAAAACAAACACACACACACATACATTTAGAGAATCTTTACCCTACTTTAATAGCAAAAAGCAGACCAGATTAGTAAATGTGTTTACCTTTGGGCATCCTAACCACTAGAAAGAAGAGAAAAAGTATCCATAAATTTTTGCTGTCTTTAAAATTGAAAGGAAAGTGTTCATTTCATTCAGAGCATGCAAAATTTTGCATCCTTTTTTAAAATATATAAAATAAAAAGACACTTTCATTTATTAACAAAATCAATTATTTTGGAAAGTTAGGTAATATATGCATTGACATATAAAGTATATTTGCCCTTTCCTTTTAGCTATGAAATGTAAATCTGATAAAATACTACTCTTATTCCTTTTACATACACGTTGTAGAGTAAATCTCCTGGAAACTGAGCAGTAAGTCCAAATCTTTTAAAATTTGAATCAACAACAACAAAAAATAAATAAATAAAATTTTAATCAACAGACAAGTAGGAAGAAAAATGAATAAACAGATTGTTCAAACTCCTATTTTCTTTAAAAATAAAATAATTTTATGTTAAAGGCTAAAAAGAAAATAATTTGTTCATAGACACAACCAATCGTATATTTTTGAAGATTTTATACATGTAAGTTGTTTGTCTTCATATCTAGTACTTTAGGCCATATGAATGCAAGCCCATGTGCAGAAAACCCATGAGCTTAAACAATCTACCCTTTATCTGATTTATTGATCCATAAAATCAAATCACCACAAACACAAGACTTCAAGGTAGCCTTATAATTCTCCATCATATCTTTTCCTAAAATGGCCTTTTGCTGCTCAAAAAAATATGTTGAAATATGAAGAGATTTTTTTTGAGGACTCTTGTAAAAATACTGAAATGTTAATTCCATCATACAAAACTATTTTATTTTTTAAAATGAAACTGCATGAATGTGACATAATTCATTATTTCTTGACATTCATATAAACTGTTTTCTGATTATTGGAAAGTCTGAATTCTTTTGACCCAAGCAACGTCCAAAATGAAGATTTAATTTTCAAAATAATCTCATTAGGTTATAATTCATTAGTTATTGATTTAGAAGGTGTGGAAATACCATGATGTTGTAACCACTTCATAAGCTCTACTCTAAACATCTATACAAGCAGGTGTGCCATTTCTGACACATGCACACATACCCATCTAGCCTGCTCTTTCATAAACAAATTCAAACTTTCATATTTTTCTCTATAAAAATATTTTCCTACAAAAGTTAATGTGGGTAGTGGTGCCTGGTGGCTCAGTTGGTTAAGCATCTACCTTCAGCTTAGGTCATGGTCCCAGGGCCCTGGGACTGAGCTCCATGTAGGGCTTCCAGCTCAATGGGGAGTTTGCTGCTCCCTCTCCCTCTGCTGCTCCCCCTGCTTGTGCTCTCTCTCTCTCTCAAATATATAAACTCTTTAAAAAAGGAATAGAATGTTAATATGGCTAGAATAAAAAACTATTTATAATAAATACTTGATAACATAATCAATAATAACACAACTACTAATTTACTCCATTGGAAATATATTTATCTACTGATAATAAGCACTGAATAAGTTATAAATCTCTCTATATTTCTCTTATTTAAATTTACATGTTTGTCCATGTTAAAAGAGAAGAAAAGCATTTTCTGACTGTCCAGTATGTTAGCCATCAGACACATATGCCTACTTATATGTCCACTAAAATTAATTACAATTAAATAAAATTAAAAATTTAGTTTTTAAGTTGCAACAGCCAAATTCCACATTCTTACTGTCATATGTAGTCATTAGCTACTAGACTGGACATCACAGATTATGAACATTTCTACCATTGCAGGAAGCCCTACTGGACAGTATTGCTAAGGGTTTTAAATAAGTCACTACTTTTCTGGTAATATCTTTTAATATAAAGCTGTCACTTATTGTGTAATTATGTTACACACTTATTGTGTATTATGTTCTTTGCTGATTTTGTTTATAAAGGAAAGAGTTTAAATTCATAATGATATTTTTAAAGGAACACCTAAATTGAGATTAGATTTAGTTACTGTATTTGTATACTGTGAATTATATATTTCCATTTTAACTTTAAAATAAAAACAAAAGTTGGGAAATAACTCCAATAAAAATTTTGCTCTCATACTAAAATATCTTCGGATAATATAAACTCTGAACAATTATTATTCTTTTTATCATAAGTCCTTTCCTGTAAGCTTCACAGATAATGAGAAAATGCTAAATATGTTTTGATTTTTGAGTAAACAAGCAATCAAATAACTTTTGTCTTGATATCTTTCCATTTCTTTCAGTATTAGATCATTTAATACTATTTGTCATAGACTTTATGTGTAAACTACATAATAGTTTAATAGCAACAGCAGTTTTAACACTAGTAAAAAGTACTCTCCATCCCAAATCTCATATAATAAATCTCTTACATTATAATAAGTCAAAGATTTCCCTTTCTATAAAGTAGATCTATTACTGAATAATACACTATGGGAAAATAAACCAAATGGGCAAATAAAGGAATCAACACTTTTGCAGCACTGAAATATAACAGGAAAGAACTACAAAAGAATAAAAAGAATAGCTGAAACCTCTAGATAATTCTGTAGAAGTTCCAGATCTTGTTAAGAAATACATCATTGAGTAAGCAAATAAAAAATATGAGTGGGACAAATGGAAAAAATAACTCTGAATATGGAAGCATTAGCTGTGGAGTAGTAAAAGGAAAAAAATTGTGCCAATGCTGTTTTAAATAAAAATGAATAAGATACACAACAAAATTTAAAGTAAACCTAGAAAGTCTATTTTTAGTATTTAAAAAATGTAGGTCTGCTCTTAATGTTGAACACTGTCCACTTTATTATCAAAAACTATCATTTTTCATTATTGGTTAATGACATCCAAACTATTTTTACAATGTAAGGGAAACGAGGCAATAGAAGAATAAAAACAAACATATCATTTATAGCCTCAACACCTTAATGAATAACAATCTAGATATCCCAAAGAGCTGTTGTTTGGTAAGCGAAGTAAGTATTGAGAAGGACAGCTGATTTCTAAAGATTACTGAGGTCATCTCACATCTTAGTCCAATCCTGGCATTAGAATGGCTTGAAAGAGATTATGTGACATAAACATATATTTATCTTATTTTCAAAGAAGAAAACGTATGTTGCAAAACCAAGGGCAGCATCCTGATATGATACTTGTTATGGACTGAATATTTGTATTCTCTCAAAATTCTTATGTTGAAATCCCATTTCTCAGAATGATGATATTAGGAGGTGGAGCCTTTGGAAGATAATTAGGGTTATATAAGGTAATCAGAGTGGAGCCCTCATGAATAGCATCAGTGCTCTTATGAGAGAGTTTGCTTCCCCTCTTTGCTCTCCACCATGTAAAGATACAACAAGAAGTCTGCAGCCTTCAACCTGGAAGAGGACTCTCATCAGTATTTGACCATGCTGGCAACCTGATTTCAGATTTTCAGACTCCAGAACTGCAGGAAACAAATTTCTGTTTTTTTATAAGCTACCCAGTGGATGATACTTTGTTATAGCAGTCTCAACTAAGACAGTACTGCTTTAGATGTTGTATTACCAGAGAAAATTCACCAGTACATAAAATGACACAAAACCTTAATAGACTTCTGATACTATTACATTAACAGAAAAAAAATAGTTACACTATATGTACAGTATGTGGAATGGCTAATGCCTGTTAGCAAATGTAGTTCAAAGTAGTACCTAGTAACTTAGCATATATAACTGTCTGAAGTAAATTATGGTAAAAATGTGCAATGCTGTAGGTAACATTGTGGGGAAAACAAGATGGAAAAAGACTAGAAAAATCACTATTTAAAAAAAATACTGAATAAAAGTGCCTAGGCGATTCAGTTGGTTAAACATCCAACTTTTGGTTTTGGCTCAGGTCACGATCTCAGGGTTGTGAGATCGAGCCCCACGTTGGGCACCACACTGGGCATGCAGCCTGCTTAAGATTCTCTCTCTCCCTCTGCCCTTCCCATCTCTCTCTCTGATAAAAATTTAAAAAGATTAAAATACTGAGTTGGCGATTTCATCTTTTTTTTTTTTTTAATTAATATGCTTCTCTAGAGTAGTTTGGGAACTATTGTGAATGGAGACTGAGAGAATAAACTTGATAATTATACATGGATCTATCGATATAAATAACTAAATAAACCACTCTAAAATTTATAAATATGAGTAAAATATTCAGAGATTGAGAGGGAAAATAATTTGAATTAATTGTCAGAGTCAACTAGTACACTGAATCATTAAGAAACTAGAAATACTTAAAGAATATGGGTATTTCCTGACGAAGTGATACTTCAATGTTTCATCTCATTCTCCCTAAAGAAGGAATTAGAAAGGACAGAAAGCCTGCAGTTAGGATCCTTTTTAGGCTCTACCATCACAAATCAGTTTTAGGAATCTAGGTACTTTTTTTAGAACATTTATTTAATTTTCCATGTACTAAACATCTAACTTGTTCCATAGAGAGGCTGTGGCTCATAGCAGTAAAATAATGCAAAGCCACTTATTCAATAATGACAGATTATAAAGTATTTCATGTACAGATAATACCTATTTAATGATGTTAGCCATGACATTATTATAATTAATGCTTCCTTCTACAAAGTTGGTTGCTGAATAACAGTTTTCTATTCCTCTTCCTTTGTTCAGCTGCTAGCCTGGTGTGTACATATAAGAGTTGCTTAATAAATGTGTTTTAATGAGTAATTAATTTCCAATCTTAATTTCCTGCTTAGCTCCTATGAAACTAGTAATGTGGGATGAAGACAATTAAGTTTCTTTGCATAGGCAAGATTTACTTGCCACAATAGGCCAGATTTAGTTACTATATTCTCACATCAGTAAAGTAACAATTGGAAACATTTTTTATTTGGACAAGATAAACCAAAGTGTGTATTAGTTTTTATCAAAATATTATTCTCAGGTAGTTCAAGATTCATTAATCGGACATTTCCAAAATGTTTCCTCCTTGGACTGTTATTTCTTAAGTAGATCTGACAGTGAAGATGATGGCAAAACAGTAGAATACAACAACCATCACTTCAATTCACAAAACCACTTGTATAATCTTATTCATTATCAAAATGATGTGACCAAGATCAGTTAAGAAAGTAACAATTAAAATCCAACAGGATGAACATAATATCTGTTTTCTTGTCACTTTATGTACAGTTCTGAGTACAGTGCCTGGCACATTGTAAACACCCAATAAACATGAGGGAATAAATGTAAACATGAGAGAGTAAATGTAAATTGAAGACTAAATAGTAGAAATCAGCTCTCTTAATCCCAAATTATATGTTCTTTCCTCTATATTATGGAGGTTTAGCAAATTAATCACATGTACCCCAAAGGCTCATAGTATATTTGTAGGGAGCAAATTACTTAAGTTAAAACAAACAAAAAAATTAAAATGCAAATAATCCAACTAAAATAATGGCTTATTATGGAGCTTCTTTAAAAAATCTTCTGTCAAATCATTGTTTCGTGCATGCAATCTAATGCTTCATGATATATGTATAGCGATATATCAATAAAACAAATATTTTAATTAAATTGTTCATAATTTTAATAAGTTATATGATTTATTAAATATAATGGCATGTGTAAAGCTCACATATTTGTATTGGATGAAATGAGAATCTTTAGCATGGTTAGACAAGTGACATTTTAAAACAATGTGGAATAAATTTTAAGTTTTCTACCAATTTTGCCTTGAAAGCTTTAAACAGAAAGGTACTGTTTAAAATGGCATCTCTGCATTTGGGTCCAAAGAATTACCTCAGGTTTCACTTAAATTGGCCATTACTTGATGTGTAGCTACTAACCTAAAATGCTCTGTCCAATTAATACAATTCAAAGCAGCTACATCAATTATGCATATGAGAAATATATAATTTAAAGTTGTCTTCAGTCATTTCTAAATACTACCTTCAGGGATGCTAGTCTGGTAAATGTGATAAACATCTTCTGGTTCCAATGGGATGTATGTTGATTAGAATGCTTTTACATACTGTAGTTAACTTGGCAGAAATAACTGAATCATCTATTGTGTAGACTCCTACAGTACACAACTAAATTTTATGTGATTTTCCTGTGAAGACATTACTATACAAGGCTTATCTTTACATACAACACACTAAGAAATACAATTATTTTCTATTTGTAATTTAATCCTACTTATAGTCCCTGAAATTCTAATTGAATTTATCTTTTTACAAACGATGATCCCAAAATGCAACTGAAATGAATATTCTCTTGTTTGTCTAAAAAAGCAAACCAACGGCCCATTTTTGTAACACATGATAAAACCTTGGTTAATTGGCCTCAGAGTAACAACGAGTAAAACTCTAAAAGGAATGGTATCAATAACAACCAAAGTGGTTTAAAAATCAGATCAATGCTGCATGCTTCTTAAACTCCTTAAAATAATCCAAATTGGCTATTTTTCTCTTTTCATATGAATTTTAAACAAGAAACTAGAATTCTAATTTTCTTTCTAATAGATTCCTGTTTTGAAAGTTTTGGAAAAAGGATAAAGAATAACCAATTAACTACACCCCCCTACCAAAAAAAGAGCATCTGAAAACACATCTATCAAAATTTGCAAGTAAAACATTTAAAATTTGTCTGCATCAAGTACAGATGGATTGCTCGTATAATTTTTTTTTTATATTTTACACATGAAAAAAAGTGAGACCCTAGAATGGGTAAGCTACTAATACATAAATGCCATTAGCAATAAGACATACAGTCTGAGGACATTTCTATGCTACTTTCTAAACCAGGACTGTTCAATAGAATCTTCTGTACCGTGGAAATGTTCCATAAAACCTAGGACTGGATTATGACCCTAACCAAAAGTAACCACCACCATGTAGGTTTTCCTATTGAGAATCATGTCTTAGGAAATATCCCACTGTTCTTATAAAGATCTGGATAAGAAGCAATCATCTCAATACAAATTTCTGTCTATGAGGATACTTCAGTGTAGCTTTATGAAAATAAAAGACACAGGGTCTAGCCCAGATCAGTCTTCCATACAAAGTAAAGTAAAATGCATTGTGAAATAACTTTCAGAAAATAATATATGATGCAAAGACACTAAGAACAGGTTAGAAAATAATATAGAGGAGCAGCCTGGGTGGCTCAGCGGTTTAGCGCCACCTTCAGCCCAGGGTGTGACCCTGGAGACCTGGGATCCAGTCCCACGTCCAGCTCCCTGCATGATGCCTGCTTCTCCCTCTGCCTGTGTATCTTTCTCTCTCTCTCTCTCTCTCTCTCTCTCTCTCTCTGTCTCTCATGAATAAATAAATAAAATCTTGTTTAAAAAAGAAAATAATATAGAAAAGGAAATAATTTCCTATGGGCCCATTTCCTTATTCTTCCAAAGAACCCCATAAGAACAATTACAAAAGAAGCAAATTTTATTTGTAGAAGACCTTGGCATTTGACTTCTGACCAATGTTGGAAGGAAGTGAAAGAAGAAATTATGAACCACTGGTAAAATAAAAATTGGCAAAACAAAAAAAAATGGCTTCAGCACTCAAAATACGCAGAACATGGTTGTTTTTGTTTAGGCAGAATTAAGAAATTCATAGATCTTATTTCAGAAATACTTTACACATGGCTAAAAGAATTCAGTAGGATACAATAGTGCTATAAAACTGGGATGTGAATTTTACCTGTCAATTGTTATGCACAACTAAAAGCATATGCTGGGAATTTTTTTAAAAAATGGGAAGAGCCGATCCATTTTAAGCACTGGTTGCAGAAATCATGGAGAATGGATCTTGGACATGTGGCTGAGGCACCATGGCAACGTGGAAGGAACCCACAGCCCAGCCCAAAGAGTCCCAATTAGGCTCCATCACAAATTATTTTCTAAGTGCATGGGGTATGTCATTTCACATCCTGGGCCTCCATTTCCTCATATTTGAAATGAAAATAATAAAACCTAACTTATAGCATTAATCTAAGAATAAATTAGTAAGTGTATAGAATGTGTAGCATATAGCTGATATATATAGTTGAAACCTAATTACTTCTCTACTTCAGTGTAATCATTTTTTAATGAGAAAGTAGGAAAAAATATTTAAAGTAAACCTAACTTTAATCTTAACATATTTAACAACATTTTTTTAATCCTATACTTCTATCTTGCAAAAGGAAATTGTACACAGAGTAACAGCAAGAATTTGAATGCCAACTGATTTTCAAAATGGTGCAGTATAATTAGGAAATTCATGAGTCAAATTCCTGTTTATGCCTGCAATGTAAAGGCTAATCATTTGTTTGTTTTCTATAAGAAGGGCTTGATTAAAGCCTCTAGCAGCAATAATTAAATAACCCTATGCGTGAAGGACGCAGGCTCAGCTAGCACTGTGGTGTGCTAAAACCCATAATTAATGCATAGGGATGTGTGTAAATTAACAGCTGAGTGTCATTTACACTAACAGTACAAATGTAGGTCTCTTTTTTCGGAGAACTACCTCTGTGTTTTCTGTTAACCATCACATGTTATGAGCACAGTATAACTGGCATTCTAACACCTACATACAGCCTCTAGTTCAGGCCATGATCTGGATTCGGAGTAAGCAAAGTTTTCTAGAAAGGACCAGATAGTGAATATTTTGGGATTTTCAGGCTATATGGTCTCTTCTGCAAACACTCAACCTGCCCTTGTAGAGTGAAAACAGTCACAAACAATACATAAGCAAATATGTATTACTTTGTGTTCTAATAAAACTTTAATAAAAAAAAAAATAAAACAAGCATTGGGCCAGATTTAGTCCCATGGTCTATATGATTACAGGTCACAGTTTGCCTAACCCTGAATCACTGTTTGCCGACCTAGATCCTAACTGTCAGCTAGTACAATGTAAAGTATTATCTTAGATAAGCATTATTTATACAGGTTAAGGACAAGGGAGTATAAACCTGACATGAAAACTTGACAAGCTTCTGAAACTTTCTAAGTTATTCTCAAATATAAATTAGAAAAAAAACCAACATGACAAGCTGAATTTACCACAAGTTTGTTGTAAAAATAAAGTGACTCCAGATTTGAAAGCATTTTGAAAAAATAGGCTATAATACTTGTGAATCATTATCGTTGTTGTTGTTGTTGACTGCTGTTCTTTTCAGTTCTATGTTTCAAGGCCCCTGGAAGTCACATCTACTCTGGGACAACCTCAGAGGACAAACTGCCTAAAACTCACTCAGAGCTGGTCTAGAATTCTAAAATTTAAGAAAGATCAAGTACACTTAGAGGCCTAGAGACGGCCCCCATAAGGTGTCTCTTCCTAAAATCAACCCCATGTCATCAATCATGACAGAAGTTTTTCAAGAAGTCCTTGACCAATACTTTTGGAAACAGTGCATATGACATTATAAATATAAGCATATTGTTACACTATGAACATTAGTATTAAAGAGATACTTGTCAAAGAGTCCTTGACAAATAAATCTGAAACACTTATACTCCTCTGTCAGAGATTCATAGCAAACAATTGCACAGTAAAGATGCCGAGATATACTGCAATAAAAAAAAGGGTACCTTTGTCCAAACCAGTATTTCCAAAATTTATTTCTATAGAAATTTTGTATTTTGTTGGTGAAGCCTATTAACATGGTTCTCCAGAAAAAACATTAGGAAAAGCTGTCATTCAGATTATTTTGAATTATTACACTCTTTCACTCTGGGTGTGGGGAAACTGTCCCACTATTCTCACATCTGACAGTATCAGAGTAGAGGCACACACTTTAGCCATTTACTTACAATCCATCAGTGTGGCAGTACATTGGGATTTTTACATATAGTAATCAGGTGGAAACCAATCAAATTTGTAAGATAAGCTAAGCAGTATGAAAATTACACTCACCTCTGTACACTTGAAAAAAGGGGATGGAAAATAAATTGCAAACATCAAATACCTCTGATTTGAACTTGAAAGTTAACAACAAACATATCCACTGAGATAATATCAAGTGATAGAAACTTAAATAACTTTGTGCTGAAGGCACTGAAATCCATTAAAATCCAAATAATTCTTGATTTTGCTGAATGTTGCTTAAGCTGTCCAACAGGAAGAAAAGAATGAAAAAATTGCATAGTTCATCAGTTTCCTATACATGACTTCTTACTTATAGGATTTCTTCTGGAAGCTTTTTCACAGACTGTTTAATCAAAAAAGGCAGTTCTGTTCTTGTAGCAAACCGTTTTTGGACAGTGATTATCTGAGTTATTATCGGACTCTAATTTCCCAATGTTTCTTTCCTTTGAGACTAAAATTTTTTCTATAACAAAGCTATACATTTTTGTCTAACATCAATTTGGGCACTAGAAGCTGGAGCTGGCTTCTGGAATTAAACATAAATTAACCCAAACCAACTTATATCTAGAAAAATAAACAAGATATCCTATTTCTAGCACTTAATATAACCCCTGACATACAAAAGAAATTCAGTAAATATTTGGTGAATGAGTAGTAAATGAAAAGATCAACCAAAGAGAGATACCAACTACTTTAGTTCAAATATCAGCTACTTTAGTTCAAATATACAAGTAGTATTATTTATAAATCATTTTTACTGAATAATTCAGAATTACTTTCTGAAACTGAATATCCAATAATTCAAGAGAACTGAAACAAGCAAAATGATAATCTGCCATTACAGTTACTCATTTCAACATCATAACTACTGTTTGCCCAAGCACAGTGATGGAGAACTAAGGTATTTTGTGCTTGATAAGATAATAAATCCATACATGATACAGAGACACTAAGGCAGAACAGACTTTTATTATAGTGCTTAGATTATATTACAGAGTCTATCTTAGTATTCTGAAGGATTAAAACCACCAATACAAGTTCAATGTCGTAAAACTCTTTTATACAGCAACAGAACAATCCTCCATCAAATGCTTAGGAAAACATACCCATTCAAGTAGAGCCACTAGTACAACGGCTACAAAGGTTTCCCCCCATTTCTAGTGAAATCTACAGTAAGATATTTGTTTAACAGTGTACTTCCTACATTTTTTTTCACACTAATAAAAAGAAAAAAAACCTTTTTTTTCACCATTCTCAGTATCAATCTGGTAAGTTATGCAATCTGCAACGTATTAATTTCATCTATTCAGAATGACAACATGGTTCCATCTATATTCCTTTGCCATTGATGAACCATTGACTTATCTCAAAATAAGTCAAAAATTATTTTTCAGTTAATGCTGGAAACGTGTTTATTTTAAAACAAACGTGTTTTATATAAACACGTTTATATATAAAACAAACGTGTTTTAAATAAACGTGTTTATTTTAAAACATTATCACTATCTCAAAACATACTTCCCAGAACATGCTTATAATGCATACGGTACACATACCACATTCTCCTTCTGTGAAAAAGTAAGTCTTTATCTCCAAGTGCACTTAATTTTCTGAGGCAATTTTTCTTTTCTTTTATCCATTAAAACATGTACCTCTTGACAAACAGTGTCAATTTTCACACTGACAAAACTTTAAAACCATCATATGACTATTAACTATTATGGAAGAATTAATAAACACTTCTACGGCAATTTAAAGAGATTCCAAATTTCATTAAATTAATCTGATATTATTGCTAAATGTTTATATGTACTAATCATTACTATTACCTAGATACCTTTTATAAATGAAATAGCTGGATGACAAATTAAACCATAAAAAAACACACTTCAGATTGTGCAAAGAACACAATTGTAATTAAAAGTATTTAACAAATATAGTAAGTGCTCTTTCTTCAATTATGGGTATAAAACCCAACAGATGACTAATAATTTTGTACAAATGTACTATATGCAACGCCAGGAAATAAAATAACGAACAAAAGTAAAAATACTGATGGGCAGGTTAATATTTCAAATTTTGTTTGCTCTTCTGAGGTTCCCTGGTTACTCTGGACTTATTTACTGAAGTCTGTCTCACTGGTTTAGAATTCACTCAATTAAGAATTCTTATGATTGAAGGAGCACCTGATACATATTGTTCCCCTGTCCGCTAATGTAATAATAAAATTGAACAACTCGTTTGAAATTCAGAGCAGCCATCCATAGACAACTTTCTCTATGGCAGTCGCTCATTGAACACAGTTGCTTTTTGTCTGTGTTTCATAGTCAAGACACACTAAATTATAGATTTAGAGTTCTATTTTTGTAAGAATTAAGAGATAATTTACAATTAGGGACAATGAAAAAGACACCCTTTCCCTGAAGAGTTCAAAGAACACTGTAAATTTATTGAACAGTTATTTCCATGAATTCAAAATGGCTTACCACCAATTTTAGATCTGCTAGTAGGGTTCACCAAGAAAACTTGCTTCAGAAAGTGACAACCGGGCAGCAAAGAAAAAAGGCTAAATCTGTTCTATGCCCCCAAAGGAATAAATATACTTAACTGGTCCAGTGTTTGTTAATAAGTAGATTTGTGCCTAGGACTGTGCAAACAGGACATGAGAAGAAACCTGAGAACACCTGGCTATTATCACTATCTACCCAATTTATTAAAATTATATAAATGCATTTTATTATACATTCTCATTTCCAACATAACACATGGGGCTCAAAAGAAAAGGAAAAAAAATCACTATTCAAACACACAATACTGAGTTAATAAAGGGATTCAGTTAAATAAATAGGATAAAAGTGTGTTTGGTTTTAAAAGTGTCTAATTTAGTCACTTACCTCTCATTTCAATTCTGATGTTTCCAAGGGTCAGAAAATGACATCAAGAAATAGACTTGGCTGAACAGTTTACATACTCATACTGAAACATACCCTTTAAAAAAGTCATTATTAATATAGTTCCACATTTAGAAAAATCAATCTGGGGAACACAAGGCATAGAGATGGCCACAGTTCTCATCTGCTAATTCCATTTTGTCTTTATAATAAAAAAGTCATTCTCACTCTGCTTCTTCCTGCTGCAATCCAGACATCCTGCAATGTTTTCCAATGGGAACACATTTCAGAGCACGAAACATGGTGTGGTTGCATTCCTATTCAGGCCTTCATTCTCCTAAGAGCTTCTCATTGTTTCTGCAAGGAAAGAATCTCTGATATCTTGGAAAAATTGGGAGCTCAGAATAAAAACTTCCCTGGAGAGCTTTTACTTGCCCAACTGGCACTTGCCATGCACTAACGTTTGCTAACCTTGCATTTCACAGGTCAGATAGTCCCAGAGATGAGTGATTCCAGAGCCACAAACAGGCTTTTCTTGCTCTCATTTATGTCTGTCTCACCTATTTCTCTTTGAATTGTGAATGTACAAGGAAAATTCTGGGAAAAGTACATTCAATTGCTACCTTATGTAGAAATAAGGGCAGCTGAGATTAATTAAAGCAAGAACATACATGGAAGCACTATTTACTTATGGACTCAGCAGACTAACAATGCTGGAACCATCTCCTGGCCTAATATTTAGAACAACCTATAAATGCTCCAAACACTTTACCACTCACTCTTTCTTTTTCCAAAGTAGTGGGAGAAAGTGGCTGAATTTATTTTTTTTTCTGAAGACTACAAATTTTCTAAAATGTGACAAAATATTAGCTTCATAAATAATTCAAATGGGAAAGCTATAAAAAAGGGAAAATGAAAATGAATGGGTCTTAAAATAGCAATAATAATTAAAAGATAAATATTTATTAGCATGTGAAATCATATACCTTGTTCTCATTCATTTCTCAGAATATATATGTGGCGATTCAGGCCGGCTTTCACTACAGAAATAACTCCGTGAATCTGAGTTCATTTCATGAGCTTTTTCTCTCTCAAGAATAAAAGAAAGCAGATGAAAAGCAAATACTAACAATAAATTGAAGACTACGTGCTATGTATCTATTGCCGAATTTCCTCACCTTCAGTGCTATTGAAAGTTTGGTCTGGATCTTTCTTTCTTGTAAGGGACTATTCTACAAATTTTAAGATGTTAAGTACCCTTCCTGGCATGAGCTAATAAATATCAGTAGCAACTTCCCTATCCCCTGCCTGAATCACTCCTGAGAACCACAGATCTATAACAAGATAAAAGGCCAAGACTTTTTGGTAAAAATAAGCACAAACATCAACTGCATGCTTTTGGTTTACGCTAACGATGTTATAGAGAGGATATGTTGTTTAATGATCAGAGATGTAATGACTTCAGTTTTAATTATCATTTCCATTTTACAGCCGAAAAATCTGAATCTCTAAGATATTACATAACCTGGCATTTATGATTTATAATAGGTGGTTAGCAAAAGCATGTATTGGGTTTGGAAAGCCAGGAAAACTGAATTCTTCTTTCACAGACATATGGTAGAGGTCTGGTGTTTAAACAAGAGGTCTTAGTTCTGATCTAAGCAAAAGAATTACACACACACACACACACACACATATACATACACACATAGATAATATACACATACATATTTTTCAAGTAATGATTTAAGTGCCTCTAGTCAAGTAATGATTTAAGTACCTATAGTAGATCAGGAATTAATTTATTAGATTTTATTAAACGACCCAAAGGCAGCAGCTTATAATAAAGGTATATTATAATAAGGAATACAATAATTTTTCCTGGGAGGTGCATCTTGAGAACAACATGAGGGCTGAAAAAGGATGGGATGAAATAATGACTGAAGGCAACCAGTGTCAGTGGTAGTACATCTGATTGAGGGGAGAAAATTGTATCTCAAATGAAGGCAAGAGAGAAATAAATTAAATTTTGTTTACCCTCTTATTTGTTTACAGCAATGGTTTTCAAAGGAGGTAATACTTCCCCACAGGCACAAATATTTAAATTTGTGATTTAAAATATATATGTGTAGGGTGTGTGTGTGTGTGTGTGTGTGTGTGTGTGTTTAGGTACGTATGTAGAATGGGGGATGCAATGACATTTAGTAGGTAGAGGTTTGGGACACTAGATGTCACACAATACAAAGTGCATTCCATGCAGCTTTAAAACACTCTAATATATATATCTTAATGAATAACCTGTTTAAAATTATTGAAGCCTAGAATCTAATTTTAAGCAGATAAGCATCAAGTATTTTTTTGCATACTTTCACTGGATCTTTGTTATTCTGGTTGTTTTTTCTTTTATGGGTTTGTTTTTGTTTTGTTTTGTTTTGTTTTGTTTTGTTTATGGAATGCAACCATTATGTAAACCTGCAGGAACATAAAACTTATTTGGTTTGAAAATTTATAAAGAATTGTTCACCATTTCAAAAAATTACTCTGCAAATGTGGCTTCATATTCATGGACCTTCTACATTTAAGTATAAGTAGCTGACTATCTTTTATGACTTCTATTATTTACATGCCTGAATATCTGCACATTGAGATACATAGAATTTTATTAAAAATAGCTTCCCTCATATTTTGCCTTTACACTAACAATATGGAATTATATTGATTTTTTAAATTATGCAGTCATCTCTTATCTTATTAAATTACCTTATTTAGGAATTACAATTTAAGAAAGTAAAACAGGGCCTATGTAAATATGTCTTATAAAAAATACTGAAACTGAGACCCTGGTAAAAGTTCTATCTTTTCTCAATCATAGACATACTACAACAAAACTATAAACCTCATAAACCCCCTTGTTTGTAATAATAGACCCAGATGATTTATTGAAAGAACATTCAACCATATAAAACTCTTTAATATGAGCTGTTGTAGTACTCAGAAAGCACAATTAAGAATGCTTTTGTCTGACTCACCAAATTTTTATTATGAACCTGCCCCATGCCAGGGACAGCTAAATATGTTAGAAATATAGACTTGAAGAAGTCAGACACAGCCTATGACATCACTGACTTCATATTTCAGAAGTGAGAGATGGAAGTTAGATAAAAAATTTTAACTGTCAACTATTAAAAAGTGAAACGATTAAACTATTTAAAAAGTTAAAAAAAAAAAGAGAGAGAAGAAACACCTCTGATGAGTGTACATGTTTCAAAGTGCTTTTTCAGAAATAAAAGATCAGCATCAGGCCAAACCATCCAGTCTGGCCCCAAAATATTTCTCCAAATAATTTCTGCTTTTTCTATTCTGAATCATCTTCTACCTTTCTTCATCCATGCCAGATCACAGTGAGCTGTTCCTTCACCCTTCCACTTGACATACTCTGCCATTTTTATTCATCATCTGTATTGGGATAATTTGGACCCGTCAACCAAAAGGAGGCTATCAGAAGGAAAGAACAGTCTCTTATGCTTCTTGGTACTCAGTCATGTGCCCAACAGAGTGCTTTACACAGAATATCATTCACAAGTGTCAATATATATGCAGGAGAAAAGTACTGAGAGAGATGAACACTGTTACCTGCCAAGAACAGGGCAGGCAAATGGGAGATTTAAGAGATAAGCTTTAACTTTTGTTTAATTATTCATTTCCACTTCCTAATAGAATGTAGACTAGAGTAGGCATAGACCCATTGTGGATACCATGTCTCTTGAACAGAGTTCAAATCCTGATTCAGCCCTTTATTATTATAATAACCTTTGGGCAAATTTCTCAAAGTGTCTGAGCCTTAGCTTCCTAAGAGAGAGCAATAAAAAAACCTCATGAAGTTGTTACAATATAATATATTAGAAAACTGTGTAGAATATAATAAGTAGTCAAGAGTGGCTCATTTCTAGTTCACTAGTTTAGGAGCTGTACTTACAGTGTTGGAAGCAAATGGTCTAAATACTTTCTGTGTGATTGGATCACACCAACTACATCATATATCATATGGACTTTGAAAACCAAAAAAGAGAAAAAGAAAAAAGCTGTTGAAAGTTTTTTTTGTTTGTTTGTTTTTTGTTTTTGTTTTTTTTTTTTTTTTTAAGGGGAAGGGCAAAGGAGAGGGGGAGAGAGGATCTTAAGCAGGTTCCACGCCCGGCACAGAGGCTGACCCAAGGCTTGATCTCAAGCTCATGAGATCATGATCTGAGCCAAAATTGAGAGATACTTCACTGACTGAGCCACCCAGGCAACCCAAGACAAGTATTAAATCTATATTCAACTGACAAATCTGAGTCATATCATTTGTCACTACATGGAATATTCTGTGTAGGTTAAACATAAAATATATATTTTTCAAAGTTAAGAAGTCCCACCTTGGGGACAAAATAGACACAACTAATTAATTAAAAACAACTTCTAGGGCAGCCCCAGTGGCGCAGTGGTTTAGCACCGCCTGCAGCCCAGGGCGTGATCCTGGAGACCCCGGGATTGAGTCCCACATCGGGCTCCCTGCATGGAGCCTGCTTCTCCCTCTGCCTGTGTCTCTGCCTCTCTCTCTAGCTGTGTCTCTATGAATAAATAAATAAAATCTAAAAAAAAAAAACAACTTCTAATAGTTGGATCTATACTTTCTATATTCACTTAGGAACTCCCCAGGCCACACTCCCTTATACAGTCACACAAAAGCAACATTTTTTAAAATGACATCCAGAGGCCTAAAGGATTCATCCATTTTAATAAAGTTAACCATTTATTCTTCCTCCTAAGGAGAAATGATATATACCATATGTAGAAATTATATACCATCAAATCATATGCTCATTATATCATGTTTATGTTTTCTTTTTATCAATGGAAGTTAAAAATCAAAACATAACACGACTGCTCAATTCCAATTTAATACAATTAATTTTAAGCTACTTAGTCAATTCTTTTGAAGGAATGAGGTTATATGGACCACCTGTGGAGACTTCCACTCCCAAGCTGACTATATATTACTGACAACACCCAGTTCACAAGTTTGCTTGCAGGGTAAACTTCAATTCATGCAAATGCTAAGCACAAAGAGTGTGACACAAGGATGATTCAGGGTGATGGACATCCATGAATTGAGGAACGGACAGATGCACTGGAAAATGGAGTAAATACTCAATTCAAGGTCTAGCAGTGCTGGGGAGAAAACATGGATGGATAGGGAGATCATAAAATGAATACAGTAATACACAGTGGTTAGAATTACAGAAACAGACAATCAGACAGGAAGGAGTGGCCTTGGGTAAAAAGGGTTTGTTCAAAAGGCTTGGGATTCAAGGTTGAATTTCAGTGATACATAAACTGAGATCCAAGTCAGAGATGGGAGTTTCTGTAAACTGGGCACTCACTAGGAGTTTCCTCACAAAGAAAAGTTCTTAGTTTCCAAAACCAGGATTCACCGCAAAAACAAATACAGCAAATTGAGAGACCTGATGATGACACCTGATTGAGTCAAGAAGGTCCCAGGATGGACCCATCTACATTCAGATGGGAGATAAACAGACTTAGTCATGAAGATTGACTCCAGTGGCACTCACATGCAGAGTGCAGCAGATGAGGAACGACAGCTGAAGAAGGGGAACAGAAAAGGGGTCAGATCTGTGTGTGTGGTGGGGGAGGGTTGCTTTCATTCTCTCTCTTCCGGTCTCAATCTTTCAATCTCTGTCTCTCTCTCTCTCTCTCTCTCTCTCTCTCTCACACACACACACACACACAAACAATGGTCTCATTAGGGTTATAGTATTTTAACCTACAACTGACCTGAATCACTACTCATACAATAAAACATATAAAGCAAAGGCTGCAAGTAATTACACACCAGAGATGTTATGAATAGGGTGAAAACTGCAGTTCACCAAATTGTTAGTAAATAAAAACCAGGAGAGGCAAGGCTCAGACCTGACGGCCATCAGCCGGGTACAGTTATAGTCCTTCAGAGCAGTTCAAAGAGTAATTTTAGAGAAGACAGCGGAGGTTACACAGCATAATGTAGTCATCTATGTAGCCATTGTGTGCCTTCTTTAAGAGGAAAATACTGAAGCAGTTTTCTTTTTTAAGTGAGGTTGCAGATACACCAGTTTAAAAGTGAGTTTTATTAATAAACCATGTATGAAAGCTTCTCAAATGTCCCCTAAAACTATGTCGGATGATCATAAATAAACCTGTCTGTTTGCTGTAGAACAAGAGCAACTGAAAGAAGACTGGGTTAGCATCTCCCACACTTTTGGAGCAAAACTTATTGATTTCTGTATTACTGTTTTTGGTCAGTTAACACATACTAATCTAACACGACTATATAAAATGATGCTATGCCAGGTGCTATAAGCTACTAGAAAATAAGCTTCTACAAGTTTAGAATCTAATTGGAAAAGCAAAGCACATTCAGAATAATTATCTTAGAAGAAATTAATCTTATCTTATAAAGTCTAGGAAGCAGTGCCAAAGGGAGGACAGTGAAAGATGTCAATAGTTAGCATCACAGGAAAAGCTTCAAAGAGAAGGGATGAGGGTATGTATAAAAAAAAAAAAAAAAAAAAAAAAAAAAAACTTCCCTCCAACCCAGACTGTTTTCTACCACATTAAACAATAACAAGAAAATATAACCCTTTTTGTCAGTCTGATTACATCTCTGGATGTACAAATATACTGTGAGACTGTAGTTGAGATCCATTGTAAAATCCTACAGTCGCTCTGGTCATGTATCAACCCTGGCTTATCATTTTGCACCAAACTGAAAGTTCTCATATAGTTTTCTTTTTATTACTATTATTTCAGAGCTGGCATATAGGAGCCAAGAACAAAATTTACAATTTAGAGCACACTTAGCCTAAAGGCTAGAGAGATGCTATATAGTGCGCACATAGTATCCCCATCTACCGCGCTACCCCGTGAGGCAGGAGCCATGACTGTGGTATTTTTCTATATGAGGAAACAACAGAAAGAGGGTAAGCAACTGGCTTATAATCAAACAGCTATATAATGTTGAAGTTGAGATTTGAAAATAATTCCACTATGAAACCAGTATTACACTATATGTTAATTTAATAGAATTTAAATAAAAATTTGAAAAATAATGGAAGTAATTCCACTAAATGGATATGATGGAGGTGCATTTTACATCTCCCAAAAACACTGTTATAGATAAGGCAACAGTTCATTCTCACCCAGTGCTTAGCACAGAATCTGGAAAATAGAAAGTGACAATTATTTGAAGGGCAAACAACTGAATAAATAAACGAATGAAATCTATAGCTTTCCCAGTCAGTTCTGTAGCAGCAGATTATGGAGTAGGGTGAAAGCTTCCACAGAGAACTGTCCAGCAAGAGTTGGGTTAGCAAAATACAAGAGACACACCAGTAGGAAAACAGTGTCGAAGAAAGACTGGCTGTCTCTACCCCAGCAACCCAGATTCTCATAACATGTTAGAACAAATGTTTAGCTAGTGCTCAGAGTGAAGCATAGCTCCCATGTACTTCTAGTAACATTTATGAAGGTGATAGGTTTAAAACAAATTAGATTTTAAAACTGAGATTTAACATTTACAGAGCCTGTGTTCCATTTACTATTCTAAATGCTTTACCTATGATGACTCTTCTCATCCTGGCTCAAATTCTATGTGGGGACATTTCGGTACAGAAAGACTAGGTCTTTTGCCCAAAATCATGCAGCTAAAAGGAAACAGTCTGGATTTAAATACAAGCATTCTGACTCCAGAGTCCACATTTCTGCAATGATATCTTGCTTTCCTTGAATATGAAATGAAAAGAATGCTACAGAACTTGTAATTGGGGGTCTGTGGGGCTCAAATACATTAGCTAAAATGTCATCTGACCTTGGAATATCAGAGTAATCATTACTGCTGCTTTGTGTAATATTTTACTCTCAAAATATGTGCCTTTGTGTAAATCCCTACTGTGTGACCAAAAAACACTAATTCAGTAGGAGAATTTGGTGATCAAGATGTTGCATGCAGACATCAAGATAAACCCGGTTTCAAATTTGGCTCTGGTGCTTTTTAGCTATGTTTCTTTCAGCAAGTATTTAATCTCTCCCAGCTTCATTTTTTGTATATAAAAGGGGAATTATAATCATACCTACCTTAAAGTTGTAGTGAAGTTATAAAGTTCTCAGTCAAGGATGATTATGCCATACAGGGCATTTCTATTCTCATAACTGGGTGGGAATAATATTGGCATCTAGTGGGTAAAGGTCAAGGATGCTGCTAAATATGATTCAATGCACAGAACAGGCCCCACAACAACAACAACAAAAATCACTCAACATAAAAGGTAAATAAAGCCAAGAATTTGAAAAACCCTGGCCAAATGTAGGTTTGCAATATGCCCGGCATAACATTAATAATCTATAAATGACAGCCTTTTATTGTTGCTTTATTGTATGCACAAAATCTGTGGGATAATTTAGGCCAAATTTTTAAATACCAAAAAGATTTCTATGCTTTCTTTAACCTAGGAGAAAAACATGACTTCAAATTATGTAAGTATTGAGCCCTTGTGTGAATTATTTTTTCTCTTTCCCACATAGAGCAAAACTTAATTTTGAATGACATTTAAAGCAGTTGGTAACTTAAACTATCATCCTGGCACTGAGGTCTTGGTGGCTTATGGCTGATTTACAATAACCACTGGGAACAGTGGAGAACCTTTTAGAAATGAAAAAGAGGCCAATACAAAGATTTGTTTTTCTAGTAGAACCTATTCACTCCTCTTTCTCCATTTGTGAAAGATATTTCTTCAAGAAAACAGTAGAGATCAGATTCCTCTATTTATTTGTCTTACACAATTGTTCTGAGTATGTCTTTCTGGGCCAAAGTTTTGTTTTGTTTTATTTTGTTTTCTGAAAGATCAGTGATGGAAATTGGACTGTTTTCCTGAAATATTTGGAAATATGCCAGTCAGGAAATATGGTCAGAGAACAGGCGGCTCCCACGTTCATACAGAAAACAGTTGCAAAATAATGTTAAGTGCTCTGCAGCTAAAGAAGTTTACTGTGTCCCCAACACTGTACTAGACATAAGAGTAAGCACAACAAACTCTAAACAAAGGTGGCTGCTGTCACAGAGGGTCTCTAAGCCTTCATTTCAGCTTTATATAAATACTTTACTTAGGCACTTTCACATAAGTACAATTTCCAAATTGTTAGCTTCCCTTCTTTCTTTATGCTTTCTGCTGGAAACAAGTCCTTAAAAACCCTGTACTATTAGATACTACTGTAGTCAACTTAGTTTTTAAGTTCAATGTTGGAGCATTTGCTGCGATTGTGTAGAAAAATAACTGATTTTCTGTATATTGATCTTGTGTTTTGCATCCTTGCTGCACTCATTAGTTCTAATTGTGTGTGTGTGTGTGTGTGTGTGTGTGTGGTTTCAATAGGATTTTCTATATATGTGATAATATAATCTTCACATATATGTAGTTCTATTTCTTTCCAGTTTAGATGCCATTTATCTAAACTGCAACTAATTTGTCTTACCAAATTGCCCTGGATAGAACCTACAATGCAATGAACAGAAATATCCAGAGTGGACTTTCCTTAAAGAAAAATATACATATGTTACATATTATCCAGCCATGGAAGGAAGGAAGGAAGGAAGGAAGGAAGGAAGGATAGACCGATCAATCCTGCCATTTGAAACAACATGGATGACACTAGAGGTTATTATGGTAAATGAAATAGGGCCAGAGATGGGAAAGCAAAGACTGCATGGTGCCATTGGTATGTGGAATCTAAAAAAAAATAAAGGGGATCCCTGGGTGGCGCAGTGGTTTGGCGCCTGCCTTTGGCCCAGGGCGCGATACTGGAGACCCGGGATCAAATCCCACATCGGGCTCCTGGTGCATGGAGCCTGCTTCTCCATCTGCCTGTGTCTCTGCCTCTCTCTCTCTGTGACTATCATAAATAAATAAATTTAAAAAAATTAAAAATAAAATATAAAAATATAAAAATTAAATTAACTCACAATAACAGAAATGGTGGTTGCCAGGGGCTGGGAGAAATGGGGAGAGGTAGGTAAAAGGATACACACTTTCAGTTACAAAATGAATAAAGTTTGAGGGCCTAATGCACAGCATGATGACTACAGTTGACAATAATGATACCATATTGTATAACTGAAATTTGCTAAGAAACTAGATCTTAAGTGTTCTCCTGAACACGCATATACACACAAAAGGCAAATATATGAGATGACTGATGTGTTAAGGAATGCAACTGCGGGAATCCTTTCACAATTATGTGTATATCAAATCTTCACATTGTATACCTTAAATATACAACTTTATTTGTGAATTATACTTCAGTAAAGCTAAAAATTTTAGTGAGCATCCTTGCTAGTTTTTACTTGGGGAAAGAGCATTCAGTCTTTCACCATTAAGTATGATCTCAGCTGTGGGTCTCTCCCACAGCTTTTCATCATGAAGACCTTTCCCTTCTAGTTCTAGTTTGTGATGAGTCTTTTGGTTTGTTTTTTAGGGTTTTTTTCCTCGTTGTTTCTGCTGGTTGTTTTAGTTTGGTTGTTTGCTTAAATTATCAATGGAGAAATATTTTGTAAAATGCTTTTTTTAATGTATTGAGATGATCATATGGTTTTGTATACTTTGTTTCTTTTTTAATTTACTAATATGGTGAACTGAAATTATTTATTTCCAAACGTTAAACCAACAGTGTATTCTGAATTCTGGTTACTGGTCCTGTAGTACCATTTCTATATATTGTTGAATAATGTTGGTCAGAATTTTGTTTAGTATTTTTACATCTATAAGAAGCATTGCTCTATATAGTTTTATTTAAATTACTTTGTCTAGCTTTGATATCAGTATAGTAAAAAAAGGCAGACGATAACAAGTGTTGGTAAAGATTTGGAAGGAAATTGGAGCCCTCATAAATTGCTGATTAGGATGTAAAATGATACAGCTGCTTTGAAAAATCATCTGTCAGATTTTCAAAATATTTAAATATAGAGTTATGTAGGACCCAACAATTCCACACTTAGGTATGTGCTCAAGATACTGAAAACAAATGTTCACAAAAAAATTGGTTGAAAAATATTTATAGTAGCTTTATTCATAACCATCAAAATATGGAAACAATCCAAATATCTATCAACTGATGAATAAACAAAATGTGTGCATTCATACAGCTGATTATTATTTAGCTACTAAAAGAAACAAATAAAGCACTTAATAGATGCCACTACATTAGGACACTATGTAAAGTGAATGAAACCAGACAGAAAGTCCACATTTTGTATAATTTCATTATATTTAATGTCCTAGATAGGCAAATCCAAATAGTGAAGAAGTAAATCAATTGTTCCTAAGAGCTTGGGTTGGGGGAAGAATAGGAGTGATCACTAATATGCATAGGTTTCTTTTTGAGTGACAAATTTTTTTTGGAATTAGATAGTAGTGACAGTTGCACAATCTTGAGAATATGCTAAAATCAACTGAACTGTTCACTTTACAAGTGTATTTTATGGTATGTGAATTATAACTCAATTTAAGAAGTTGAACATGCATATGTGTATGCATATATGTATGTGTGTGTATATATATATGCATATATATATACACACACATATATACCCATCACTGATTTTAACACATATATTAATGGATTATTTTCAAGAAGCATGATATTCAAAACTGAAAGTAACATTGCCTGGTAGCTCATGTTAGCATCTAGTTTTAGCAAATGGAAACTTGAGGCCTAGAGAAATTAAATTGCCAAAATCACATAGCTAATTACATATAATTTTGTTTAAAAAATACTTATGGTCCTGTATTACTTCCAGAACCATTTTCTTACATATAAAAATTCTCCAATGTTGAAGGTATTAAAAAATAAAATAAAATAATAAAATCCTAAAGCAGCTACTTTTTTGACTCCTTGTTTTACAAACAATTTTTTTATGTCAGTCTATTTTTCTCAAGTTGTAACAAATGTTCTTTTTGGTAGAGTTTAATATTAAGAATATTAACAAATCTATTATCACTCTCACGGTGACTTACATTGAAAAATCCTAAGTGGATAAAATCAATGTTACCCCCTTATCTTTCAGATGAGAAGTAAACAATAAATATCAAGAATTTGTTTCCACAAGGGCGCCTAGGTGGCTCAGTACATTAAGCATCTGCCTTTGGCTCAGGTCCTGATCCCTGGGTTCTGGGATGGAGTCCCACATCCAGAGCCTGCTTCTTCCTCTCCCACTGCCTCTGACTGCTGCTCCCCCTACTTGTGAGCCTGTGGCTCTCTTTCTCTCCTGTGCGTGTGCACTCTCTCACAAGCATGAGCTCCCTCTCTCCAATAAATAAATAAATTATCTTTAAAAAAAAAGAATTTGTTTCCATAAAAAATTAGCCCAAAAGGGAACATCAGATCTGCCCTCCGCAAGGCACTAATTTTTTATTTCAGATGTAGACAGAAGCTATTTAAAGGATTTAAGGATTTTTTTTTCCAAACTTGTTCCCTTCCTCCTTCCTATTCCTTACTTTTTCCTCCCTCCCTCCTTCTTCCTTCCTTCCTTTCTTTTCTAATTATCAATCTGACTCATTTCTTCTTGTGATAAACACAATGGGAATGCACTCAGCATTTATATGAAACTTGCAGTCTCATTTTGAAAAAAATAATTAACCCTTAAAAAGAGGAACTGCAGAAAATAAATTTTGAGAAGACCCCTAAGCTAGTGAAGTTAGCGCACAAAACGACACAAATATAAAATCTGAAAGGTAGGAAGTATATATGGCACCAGTGGAAGGACCAGACAAATCTCTGAATTTCTAGACTTTGCTCACTTTCAGGATTAATCTGTAGCTTCTGGGACATGAACTGGAGTTATCCTAATCAAGGAGAGAGGCCACAGGATATTTGTACTTTGCATCTGGATCCATATCAAGAGACTGCTGGAGCTCTTCTACATAGTATATGTTCAAGGCAATTTCTAAAAGCAGTACACTATTTACTCTCCATAGAGATACACTAACTTGGTTTCACTTCTTTTATCAGGTAATTAAAAAATAATTAGGGCTAAAGCTTTTGCAGTCTCTTAAATTGACAGAGAAATGATTGTTTGAATGATTATATTTGGATTATTCCATCTTAATCTCAGAAATTCAGCTGATTTTTTTCTCCTTTAAACTTTGCTATATTGGGGGAAAATGTATTATTTTATTTCTGTTCTGAAAGTCCAGAGGTGGATGCAGACCAAGGAAATAGAATCCTGCCCTAATTTGACATACTCTGGCTTGTTCTGGAAAGAAACAGGCACTTAAAATCATGTTGGTCCCAAGTATGCTTTACCCGCATAAGGTCAAATGAATAAACTGAACTGAATGGACTGTATGGTTATGACAGTCTCATACTGTAGTTTGAGAATTCTCAGTGAATTTTATTTGCCATAGTTTGTTTTATAGGGAAAATAAATATTTGTTTAAATTCTAAAGAGAGGCAGCCCAGGTGGCTCACCAGTTTAGTGCCGCCTTCAGCGTAGGGCGTGATCCTGGAGACCGGGGATTGAGTCCCGCATCAGGCCCTGCATGGAGCCTGCTTCTCCCTCTGCCTGTGTCTCTGCCTCTGTGTATGTGTCATGAATAAACAAATAAAATCTTAAAAAAATAAATAAAAATAAATTCTAAAGAAAAACAGGAAAAAGGCAACACAAAATAATGAATTTTTTTAAAATATGGCATACCATGGGTTTCTAATCATTAAAAATGGTAGATACTATTTCTAAAACACTTCATGTTGATTCACAAGACAAGATTCCTTCTTACTTGTTGTTCCTACAATCCAGTTTTGTAAATCCAGGATTTTTTGAGTGAGTAGGTCTTACTATGTCTAATAGCCACATTGTGACATGATTTTGCATTTATATACACAGCCAAATATTTGCTTCAAATTACCAAAATGTGTATTTGTAGACAACTGTAAAAATTTCTTTCCAAAAGTGGAATAATTTATGCTTAAACATATTTTAAGAATATAAAACAGATTTTATCTCTTGCAAATGTAATTTCCAGTATGTTAGAAGGCTAGATTTAGATGTTTAACCAAAACAATAAAAACAATAAGAGCAAACACAAAACCCAACCACAGTGTGTATTTCTAAGGAATTTCCCATTTTCTATTGAGTTTGCACAAATTGTATCTTAAACGTCAAAATATGATATATAAATATATATGTTATATAATATATAATGTAAATAACATATAATATATTTAATATATAATAATATAAAAATATATCTTTTTAATCCTGAAATCAGTCCCATTGTTATTATTTTCAGGTAAGTAGTGCATAACTAACTTAAGTTTTCATAAAAATTAGATAACATATTTGGGACACATGAGCATGTATATTTCAACTGCTCAGTTTTACAGATATGCTGATATGGAGATATGACCTTCAGAAATTGTATGTCCACTGACAGAACTATAACTATTACTTCATATCAATTATATATGTTTCTCTCATGATCCTGTGAAGTGGCTCAAATATATATCATAGTGGCCCTTTTACCAATGAGAAAACTGTATCCTGAAAGAGTAGTACACTAAAGGATTAAAGTTCAGTTCTAGATTCCAAGTTTTTTTCTATACACCATCATGGAAATGACATGCAAAGAAGTGTAAGCTATTTAGTACATTACAAAAGCATTCTTAGGACAGAAGCAGTACACAGTGGTTTCAAAATGTGTGACTCCAAATAAATTTTCCTTTTCTCTACACTGACTCTCTGGACGTCTTTCCAACATTCTATAAAGCTAAAACAGAGTAGAAATATGATTAGATGACAGCAAAGCACTATAATTTTGTGAAGAGAAACTTACTTTTCAAGTAAGCAGTTTTTTTAAATGATAAAAAAGAATCCCGTTTGGCCATTACAACGTTTTTTGGTTATATTCATTTATTTCCTTCCTTTTATCAGAACATAACAAATCAAGCACAATCTTTTGAAATTTGGTGTCTTCCTATTTTTCCAGAATACCATCCTTCCCTGCAGGGTGTCATTTCTGGAACCATAGTCATACTTCCTCTGTAAGATAAGAAGCCTTGTATAGATTTCCAAAACCTAAATAGATTTTATTATCATTGCATTGCCCAAGATTAGAATGAATCTTTCTAAATGGCAGCAATAAACCTGCATGTTCCTTTACAATAATACTTTTTTTTTTTGACCAAAAGAACCCTAGACAAAACACAAATAATGATTCTGTGAAACTCTCAACTGTTTCCATTTGCCAGAATGTATTCCAAACATATGCAGGGGCGTGTGCCATAAAATATGTTTAATAAATAATGATAATTACCATAACTTGTATGTTTAATCTATGCCAACTGATTTACATATACTGTTTACTGAAATCTTACAATAATTCTAAGCTATAAAACCATCTCCTCCCTACCAACTCAATTAAAAAAAAAAGGCAGATAAAGCTAAGAGAGGATAAATAACTTTTCTAAGTCACATACCTAGATAGACATTGAGTTTGAGCCATGGTTTGCCCACCACCAAATCATATGCACATAGGATATAAAGTTTCCATTCCTGGAAGAGTACCTTGGCTCAGCTTTCCAGCTCCAAGTTACACCATGGAGAATCTCTTCCTGTCTGATAGGTGAGGCACAAACCAACATACACTACAGACTTGTCCTGATTAAATACAAGTCCCTAGTTGTTAATAGTCTTTCTATAGATATTAAGTCAGAAGTGAATAGAGTGTCATAATGACTTTGCATTTCCATACAAAAATCACTTCCTTATGATGGATGTTCTTCCTTTTTAATGCCTTTATAATTGCAGCCTCTGTTGGTTTTTCAGAACTCACAACAATCCTCCCATACAAGCAGCCTTCCCACTTATCCCCTCCCTCATCCCATCTACACCCTTCAGAACTTTCACATTTATCTTCACAAATCTTATCAGGTTCCAACTTTCTTTCCCAAAGATTCATTTTGACCCTAAGGCATTGCCTAGTCTCAGTGTGTTGATCTATCCTTTCTGCCTATTACTCCTCAATATTGGTTTAACTGGTAATTATTTTTTAAGCATATATTTTTACTCTTAATTTTGGCTAGTCATGGAAATTCATATCTTCTCAAACTAATATGCAGATTTTAATGTAAATGTAGATTTCAATATTTGTATCTTGTTAAAATGTAGATTATTTTTCAGTAGGTATAGATTGGATCTAAGATTCTACATTTCTAACAAAATCTCAGGCAATGATGATGCTTCTGGTCCCTGGACAACACTTTAAGGAATAAATACTGAACCACTACAATAAAAAGTAATTATAGATAAGATGGACTCATCATTTGTTTTAAGTCTTCCATGATCTAATTTTTATAATCACTGGTTTCAAAGAAAAGAGATGTTAAGAAAAAATACATACTTTCATACACACACACATATAAGGAATATTTAAGTTCTGAAAAGAGAAAAAGAAAATATATAATATGATCAACTGGAATTCAGCTGTATCATCGGAGACAATTTATGTAACACACTCAATCAGACCACACATTTTGCCCAACGATTCAGTCACTAAAGTTGGTGTCTACTTGAGGATAAATAGCCCAGAATGTTGATCCAATCTCTGGGCATATGTGGTGTTGAACCAGGGCCAAAAAACGGGGATTTTTATTAATCTTTTCCTCAGAAGCAAAAGATCATTTTACATACATAAAGATGAACATACCTTCCCGGGAACAGGATTTATTCTTGTATATACTATCTGTCACATTTGAATATTTACAAGATTTTCTACAAGTTATCAATTATAGCTGATGACAATTTCTAGAGTAGGCTGGCTGGCTAAGAATAAAATAGAAATTAAATTTAAAAACACTGAAGACAATGCATAAAATGTAAAGCATAATGTAGAACAAAGTGGCATTTGCCCTGAAAGTACTTTTCTAGCATACGAAGTGATTCTGAAACTACTAATGACTACTTCCCAGGTTAACAAAATACTCTCATCTTCACTTACATATGAGTGTTTCATACTTACATAAAATAACAAATGGAATATAGATGTATCCTTCATCTCTGTTCTGTTCCACATTTGGGATGTGCCCATAGTTGATATTAACAAAAGGCTCATCTTCCTTTACTTGTAGTTCCTTCTATCACTGTTTTCCATATCTGCTTTCCAATTAAAATTCTGATTATCTTCTTGAGTCTCTCCTGAGGCCACCGTTTCTTTTTTAGTAGTTGCTAGGTGAGCTGTATGCTGGTACTTTAAAACATCAGAACTATGCAATGATGGAGAATCTTCCAGTATGCACTGTGGAGATTTAAGTGTGGTCTCTACACATCATAGCTTCTACATTTTTAAGTCTTCTCTCTATATCCACAAACCCAAGAAAACTCAGTGCTTGCCTCCTTTTATTTCCCAAGATAACTGTGTTCAAGATCTGGAACCCACACTACAAGCCTCACAGCTTTTGCCATAGTTTGCCTAATGTCTGCTTTCTTGTGTTGATGGGGACTTCATCATTACTTTTTCCTCAGAAACTATATTTTTGCTGTAAATGTTGTCTCCAGTTTTTTTCACATTTCTATGAATGCTATAAAAACAATTTAAGCCTCATCAAGAAATCAAGTATACCGGTTAGTATGTTAAGCTTTTGCCCCCAGATGATCTCAATTTTCCAAACCACAGGTAAAGACTTCCTAAGATTTTGTTCAGTCAACCAGTAAGTATTGAATGTGTTGCCTATACTCAGCCCTAGAGAAGGAGGGGAAACACAGCCAAGATGATCAGAAATGTACAAAGATGGCTTAATCCTGGTATCTGGAATTACAGAATATCTCCCTAAAATGGGTTACATGAATAATTATTTTACAATAGATATTCCTCCAAGAAACAGAAAAGAAACTGTATTCCCTTCACATTAAGGGTATAAAGTACCTCAATTGTACACTAAATTGACCCTTTTTCTTGTTTATTCTGACTAGGAATTGCCTCATTAATCTGTCCATTGTTATTTCACTATAGTTGTTGGGACACTGTTGTCTGTTAAGATTGTTCTAATGCTGGGGCACCTGGGTGGCTCAGGTAGTTGAGTGTCTGATTCTTGGTTTCTACTCAGGTCATGATCTCAGGGTCTTGAGATCAAGCCCTGTATTGGGCTCTACACTCAGTATGGAGTCTGCTTGAGATTCTCTCTCTCCCTCTGCTCCTTCCTTTTATTCTCTCTTTCTCTCCCTCCACCTTCAAATAAACAAATAAATATTTTAAAACAGATTGCTCAGAGAGTAAACAACAGATCAATCCTGGTATGTTTGAAGAAGAATAGCTATATACTTCCTTGCCATCTTCCTTCTTGCCTGCCTTCCTTCTCTGTTTGTCTTTCTTCTCTTACTTCCTCTTCCCTTCTTTCCTTCCTTCCTTCGATCTCCTAAAAACATCCTACAGTAGTGAAGTGGAAAAAATAAAAGAAAAATATAATGTAATTCCTCTAATATATCTTTATTATAAAGCATTTACCCCTTACTATTTTATAGTTTTCCTTAACTGATGGATTTAGAAGTACAGAAGTTTGAACTATGTGCTTACAAATATGTGACACAGGACATTCTTTAGTGATCATTATTTTTTTTTTTTAAAGATCTATTTAGTTCTTCTGCCCATTTTTTTTTATTTTTATTGAGTTTTTTTTTTTTAAGATTTTATGTATTTATTCATGAGACACACAGAGAGAGGCAGAGACACAAGCAGAGGGAGAAGCAGGCTCCATGCACCGGGAGCCCGACGTGGGATTCGATCCCAGGTCTCCAGGATCGCGCCCTGGGCCAAAGGCAGGCGCCAAACCGCTGCGCCACCCAGGGATCCCTTTAGTGATCATTATTAACATGGATGCTGCCAGTATGCTGAAATGGGAGATACACAGGACTTCTCATTCATGGTTAAGAAGGTAAGGATAAGCACTGGGTGTTATACTATATGTTGGCAAATCGAACTTCAATAATAATAATTTTTTAAAAAAAAAGGTAAGACACAATGTTTTTTTTTTTTTTCTTTTTCCCCCGAGTATATAATGTAGCAGAGAGACTGACTGATGGAGACCTTACCTTTAAGCACACACCTCTACTCTGGTAATGAAGAATTATGTCTTTCCAAGCAAAGTCAGTGTTTGAATAAATCACTTTATTCTATTTATTGAATAGCTCTGCAAGCAACCGCCTCTTTCTGTTCATCATACACAATACCTAGCAAATAGTCAACAACACATATTTGTTTAATGAATTATGGGTATCCTTGTACCAGGCATCATTCCAATTTAATTTGAACTCAAATAATACTGGACCAAATATATGTCATTGCATTTCTCTTGATGAAAAATAGAGTAATATTCTAATCAGCACTTAACTTTTTGCCTACCATGCAGAAGAATGGGGGATGAAAGTATTAAAATCCTGTCATGGTATTTAGTCAAAAATCATTGAAAAATCTTTGTCATCTGACTTATTGATACATTTGAAAAAGGTCCATCAGTAGAAGGTTCAGACCATGCAAAGGAAAAACTTCTATGTTATTAATCATTTCAAATTTTGTGCCATCCCAAATCCCATGTTTAGAATAAGAGCCAAGCAGTATTTTATTTTAAGCATTGGGAAAGTTGTGGCCATCTTTAAGATGAATGCATATGATTCAGATAACCACTAAATCAATAATATAGTCCCCAGGGCTTTTTGTTATTCTGCTGTAGCATATAGAATATGCATTCTGTCCCTTCTCTCCTTGAAGACAGAGAACACAAAAATTAGTATGGCTTCTCAAAGGATACAATCTTTTCTTTCCCCGCAAATGTGTCACTTAAAAAAAAAACCTGAATTACAAATATCCAAATGTATGAAATAGTTGTGATCAGTCAGTTTGTCTCCAAAATGATTTTGCATGTTATAACAGAAGTTACCATGATTTTTTTAACTCATTTAGGTATCATTCATTTTACATGATTTTGACTGACAACTTTTCATTTACATCCAATTTTCTTTAGAGATTATCACATGGTAGATATTCAGAAATACTTTATTTCAGGTGATTTTTTACCTTAAGTTACATTCTCATATAAAAATATTGTTATATAATCAGATTTTAAATCTGATCAGATTCCAACTTCCATTAAGTCACTCCTGAGAACAGTTCTTATTGATGGTTCTGTGAAAGCTCAATATTCTTTTTAACTTATGAAAGTTAAAGACAGAAAATATGTAACAAAAAAAAAAGAAAATATGTAACATTCTGGAGTTTTTGTTGAGCCCAAGTAAATGCATTCAAATAAAGAAATAATAAATATACAATATCCAGTTTTAAATTTTATTTTAAGAGCTGAATAAACATTAAATATACTTCTCATTAAACTAAGAATCCATTATTAAGTCAATTAAGGAAAAGAACTATACAACTTTCAAAGCCATCCTACTCTCTCAAAAAATTATGAAACATCTTAATATATAATCACAATTTAGAACACATATACATTATACATACATACATATATGCATACACGTGACTGTATGTACTATATATGTGCATCTGTGTATGCAAATGTATGATATCTATGTATATTTTTTACATATGTGAAATATAACTATTTGAAATAATTTTTATCTTAAGGTGACTTCAAGCTCTTGAACACAAATGTTTTAATTTCACTGAAAGAGTAGCTCTTGGTCTACATGAATGGAAAATATTAGCTATGTGAATACTCTGAAAAGTAATGCATTATCATAAAATAGAGATTATCATGCTTACTGATCATTTACCCAGGTTTCTATCAAACTTGGCAGGAAGAATTCTTTGAGAGCATTTTGCATAATAACCAATTACTTCTTCATGGTGATAAAGTTCAAACTGATGTTTTTAATTGTTTTACATTATTAAATATATCAAAAGTGACTTACCATGATTATCTAATGGTCGAGATTACATTTATTTTTACTTGAATAAGTTTTGCTTTCTCCATGATTTTACAGGAGTTGTAAAATCTTTTACAGATTTTTTGATGACATGAAGATATTTTGCTAGATAAAACCCATAGTTTCAATGCTAACAAGAAATTAGTAGAGCTTAAAAATTTTACACATGGATAAATGCACTAAGATAGCCAAAGGAAAAAATTTGTTGTTTTTTTTTTAAGGAAAACCTTAATATTTTCTTAAGAACCAAATTTTCTAATTAAACTGGACTTCAGTATCCATACTAGTTTTAGCCTTTTGACACACCAAGTTTTAGTTTTATGTATTTATATCGAGCTTTCCATATAAAATCAGTGAAAGGCCTACCATTACTTTTACATATCATGTTGTCTTCTCTTTCATAGAATTTTGTCTTTCAATTCTTAAAAGTTACAACTTCTACTAAAAATTGGAGACTTTCACAATACAAGAGATGTATTATAGCATCATCAGTTTTTGTGTATTTTTCCTCAATAGTAATAAAAGAAAACTTCCCTAATGTGTTTTTCTTAATTTTTTCAGTTAGTCCAATTACTTTGAACACTTTCTATCCAGCAGTCCAGTATTTTTTAAAAATTAACACTGCACTTCACATTCCTGAATCTGTAACTACCTATGCATCTTATTCATGCAGAAGAGAATAACATGTATGTATGATCCTTTGCTGTTATGAAATGTCAGGGGCTGGAAATTCTTAACAGAGGTGCCTACAAGCCAATTAAATCTTCTAGATGGCGCCATCTCAGCTTTCCTCTCAGTCCCAATAGAGATTTAAAAAAAACAAAAACAAAAAAAACCCAACCAAACAAAAAAATAACATCTACAATTAATGGCACTCCTGCAGCCTGTAGGTCTAGCCTGTTCCTTTAGTTTCCCCCTGACAATAATGGAGGGCCTTATTATTTTGTTTCCCCTAGGCATTTATTAGGCATGATGAGGAAAAGGTTACATCTTCTCTGGAAAAGTGCACAATCTTCAACTCTCTTCCAAATGCAGACGCATTAATGGGCATTACATTAGAAAGGCATGCTACCTATTATGTTACTTCTTCCCAATTAGAAACTCTATTTTAATGTGACTGCCAAAAATTTAGTGCTTATCATTTGACAAGATTGAGAGTAGGATTTGCTAAACATCAGTTAATAGAAAATGTGAGGCAAATGTTGCATGAGTAGACTGACTGCCAGCGGGTAGAAATGAATGGATGATCATGGAAATTAATGGATAGGGGAAATCTACTTTGATTTATTTTTTTTATTTTGAATTTTTCATTTATTAATGATAGAGAGAGAGAGAGAGAGAGGCAGAGGCATAGGCAGAGGGAGAAGCAGGCTCCATGTACCCGGATCCCGACGTGGGATTCGATCCCGGGTCTCCAGGATCGCACCCTGGGCCAAAGGCAGCCGCTAAACCACTGCACCACCCAGGGATCCCTCTACTTTGATTTCTTTGTAAATTGTATTATAATGTTATGCACACTGGTAAATCAAACTTCTTCCTATTGTTTAAAAAGTGAAAAATATGGCATTTTGATTTAATAGGATAATACATTTTTTTAAATCATATATCTGCATTAGCTACTGCTCTGTTGTATATATTCAAACTATATTGTTTTGCTCTGGTAAAATCATCTTTTATGGTGTTTAGCATTTAAACAAATCAAATTGTCAACAACTAAGAAAAAGCTGTAAAGGTGTCATCCTCAAATTTATCATTTTAAATAATAAAAAATGTTTTAAATAAATAAGTTAGTTTACCTCAACATATATTTTTAAAATTTTCCTCCATTTTAATCTCACTTTGGGTTCAGGACTTTCGTTAACGCTAATCTGGACACATAACTTAGATCTCATATAATCAATGGAAACATAAGGCACATACATTTGAACTTAGAAGATAATAGAGATTTATAGACTCATGATATTTGACAATTATATTTATTTAACACAAACACATCCAAAATGATTTTCAATCTTTATGTGTTTTCTCTAACATTTTCCTTTAAGAAAATTAATTAAATCTGTCATTTCATCTGAATGCTGTGATCACTTTTAGCTACTTAAATCCATCCTGCACACTATCCAGGTAAATTCTAAATGTAGTATTTCTTATTTAAAAATATGGCATCAGCCAATCTTTTTAAAAGAGCACATCTGCTGATGATGCTCTGGAAAACTAGAAGAGGTTCACTAATCATGAAGAGCCCAAAATGCACAAAAGAAATGTTCATTTATAGAGCTGCTATGATTTCAAACCAAGAAATTATTTACCCAAACTAAGTACTAAGTGATAAAAGAACATGAAGGACTGAAATGGAGAAGGCTCATTCTCCTTCCCGTATTGCCGTTAAAGGGGTTGATGTTGGTAAATCATTTCACTCTCAGAGCTTGTTTCCTCTTCAGCAAAACAAAGTAACTTGCATCATTTCTCTGGTATTTTCTAGCTTTAGAAATCTGATGAGCCCATATTATTGCAGTTGGCTTTTCTGTTCATTTATCTCACAGTAGGCTAAAATTATGGGATGAAAATATCAAAAGCTAAACTTAGCATGGTGATAATAGCAATGCATGGAGTTCATGAGTAATGGTTACACCTCTCAATGAAATAATTAAGAAACTCCCTGGGGGACAACTTCCTAACCCAGGAAACTGAGTAACGGAGTTTAAAAAGAGGGATTAGGTTACAGATTTAAAATTAAAATAATACTACTAATAAACCCTTCTGAATAAGTGAACAGAAAGTTATTCAAAGAATGATGACAATATTTTTCAGAAAGTCTGGCCCTACCATTCTCTTTGACTAACTCCTACACAAAGGTCTCTATGCATCTTCTTTCCATTCCTGTTTGTGTCTTATATGTGACACAGTCAAGAGAGTGTCATCCACATTTCAAAGTTTTATAATAACTATGTCTGCATTGATTCAATTTTCAATTTTCATGCTCAGTGCCAATACTGAAATTTTTATTCATCTTTTCCACTCTTCTCAAATGTCCTATACCATGTCCACTCACTCTATCTGAACCACTTATCACTGAGAAAATGGAAGTGTCCTATCTTTTGATCACCAACTGTACCAGCCAGTCCCCACTTGCACTCCAAGCTCTCTGTGGATAAATTTGTTTTTCACCCATCAGAGGTCAAGGCTAACATCTGGTGGTGACTTGGATCCCATCTCCTTTCTCACTCAAATATTTTCCTCAGAGATGATAAAACTGTGTATTTGAATCACAAAGTCTTCCTTTTTTACTAGATCATTCACATCAACATTCAGAAATAGAGTTTATTTTCTCATTAAAAAGAAGAAACTACTGCGAACCCAAATTCCCTTAGCATGGTCCATTTCTTTGTTTTTCACAGAAAGTCTTCTATAGTTCCTTTCCCTTTCTTTTTCTAATCCACCTCCCAATGTGCTCCAGTTGGATTTTATCTTAATTACTTCACTAATTCTCTTTTTAAAATATTCCAATAACTTCCATTTTGCCAACTCCATTGTTTATTGATTTGTTCTTTGTTGTATCATATCACTCATTTGCTTAGAATTTGTCAAATAATTGACACTGCAGTCAGAATAGTATGCAAACACCTTATCCTGGTCAATATTTCTACTTCTATTCCACTTTTATTTCTTTACTCTCTCTTCTCACTTCCTGCTCTAGTTCAGTCCAGCTCCCAAAAATATCCCAAACCCTTCCCCACCTTAGCCTCTCTGCACTGCATTCCCCCCTCTGGTGAAATGCTCTTCTTCCTGACATGCACATGGCTGCCTTTTACTTGCCTTTCAAATATCCCATTCTCACAGAATCTTGTAGACCACCCATTGCAAGTCCCCACCCAGTCACTCATATATACAGTTCTAATTTTTTGCAGAGCACATACCATTAATTAAAATTATAATGACTTATTGATTTTTCTATCCCAAAAATATGAGACCCAAATGAGAAGAAATATTACTAACTTTTTTTGCTTCTACAATTCCCTATTAGAAGAGGCTGACTTTATTTTTTTTTATTTTTTACCTACTTTTAAATTTTTTTTAGAGAAAGAAAGAAAGCAGGGGGGGGAGCAGGGAGAGAGAAAGAATCTTAAGCAGGCTCGATACCTAGTATGGTGACAGACATGGAGATCAATATTACAACCTGAGCTCATATCAAGAGTCAGATGCTTAACCTACTGAGCTACTACCCAGGTGCCCCAGAAGAGGCTGAACCCCCATTAAGAGTGTTGAAATAATTATAAACCCTCTTAATGATTTTACCCAGCTATTATTTAGTAATTAATACTAAATTAGTTATTAAACTAATATAATGATAGTAATTAATCAATGGTTCTTAGCAAGTTTTAATAACTTTCAGGAAAGAATATAATGCTTCAACAATAGAGCTCTTTTTCCATGAATCTAAAATGAAGAATTTAGCCAAATTATTTATTTAAGATTTTATTTATCTATTCATGAGAGACAGAGAGAGAGAGGCAGAGACACAGGCAGAGGGAGAAGCAGGCTCCATGCAGGGAGCCCGAGGTAAGACTCAATCCTGGGTCTCCAGGATCACGCCCTGGCCCTGAGCCTAACGCAGACGCTTAACCACTGAGCCACCCAGGCATCCATAACCAAATTGTCTTTGTTTCCTGAAATTGTTTCTTCTGAGCTTTGCTTTTATCACTATTGATAGTATTTCTCCCAATATAGGGTAATTTATTTAAAAATCACAACTCTTTTTGAGAATTTTTTATTATGTAATAAAAATTGGTCATAAAATTGCTGCCCTAACCAAGACTTATGTTGAGAAAACAGGGTCTACAGATCTCAATTTTATATTGTATTTGAAAAAAAACTAATATTTTATTGCTTAAAATAAAACTGAAAAACAGTATCAACTATTTTATGTCTCAGTATCTGCCTCCAATGTTAATGCATAATAGACAGCTAATAAATGTCTGTGAAATGAGTGAGTAACATAGCCATAATGCCTGTTATCATCAAGTGAATAAAATTCAAAGATTTAGATATCTAAGTTCTTAAAAATAAATATTTTAGGTAGGGAATAAATGTTTTTTGAAAAATACTTCACTTTTCCTCTTTATATTCTTATGTATCTTAAACTTTCTGACAGTTGCACCTTTCTGATCAAAATATACACTCAGTTTATACGCATACACACACATGCACTTTTGAGAACGGGCCTGGAATCCTTATAATGGTCTACAAACATTAAATGGTTAATGTTTAAAAATTTTTTTTCTTAAAATTTCCTTCTCAAGATAATATAGACTTACTAATTTATGGAAGAATTATTTCTCTTTTAACTTTTAATAATAGTGTTCATGCCACCTGACCAGTGCTAGAACAGACCCACTGATTGAAATCATGGGCATTTTATTTTCCAAAAGAAAATGTTAATATCCCTCATTTCATTCATTGGGGATTTCAGTAGGAGATAAGATATGCTGGAGACTCAAAATATCCTTATTTAATTGTAAGCCACAGAGTTTCTAATAACTTATGTTGCTAATAATTTTTGGAACAACTTATTAGAAGTCTCACCAAGGATTTTGCTAAAAACCTAAACTGGAATCAAAATAATGTATATTTTTGTGTGCTTCATTTGGAAAGGTCAATACTTAATTTTTTTTTTCCTCAAACGATCTATGTTGCTAAAGAAAGAAGTGATTAGTTTAGATAAACATATCAATACTATTGCTTTCTGTTGGCCTGAAATATGCTCTATTGTGATTTTGATTTACCTTTATACCTTGGTAATCACCAATCTAAACTCCGCCTTTGTGGGAATTAGAAAATGAGCCATCTTCACATAGAGACACAGGGCCTTTGAGGCAAGGTTTCATGAGCTGAGTACCAGCTACAAGCCAACTCCCATTGGCCTTTGCTGCTAAATGCCTTTCTGCAGGGAACAAGCTGAGCAAGGGCACATGCTATCCCCGTCCTTTGGATATACATCTTCTTTCACAAGGACAGTCCATAATAGCTGCTTTGGTCATGTCCTATCTCCCCCTTAAAATTAGAATAAAACTAACCACGACCCCCCCCCTTGGGGATCCTTAGCACAGATCTGACTATAGATGAAACAAGGAGTAGGGACCTGATCCAGATACATTTCATCTAGAAGCTGGCTGGAAACCCTAAAGGTAGCCAGGGATGTGGCAGTCTGCAATAATTATTATCTAAACTAGTTAGACTGGCTCCCTCAAAAACAGTGGCAAATAACTGGCAAGAGCACATGTCCAAGGAGGTACAGAGATACACATGAACTATCCTGCACAATTCTTCAAAGGGAAGCCAGTCCTCCAAGGGCTAACGATTTTTTTTATTATAATCCCTATGTAATTCCCATTTGTCTTTGAATTTAATCACAGCCAATTCACCCACTAAAAACCCAGTCCTTACACTTGCTATCATCTGCTTTAGGAATAGCTTCTTTAAGTTCAACATTTCTTGTTTCTTTAATCACTAAGAATATGTCAAAACTTTATAGTTCCTACATCATTTTGCCTGCTAGACTCTCAACACTTCCCAGAGTTCCTGCTAAAGATAATACTAAGAAAAGGCAGAATTTAATACACTAACACAAAGTAAAGCAGAACTATCACCTCATTTAACGTTTCTTTGAGTTCTGCTAATGCAGCAAAATAAGTCCACAAGAATTTTCACTTAAGCAGTGATTATAAACAGTGGTGCTATCTTTGGTGATTTATGAGACTTCTGAAGTTCTCCAAATATCCTCAGGGTATCTTAAGAAACAATATCTTTATTCATTTCTGAAGGGGTAAAAGGTTTTAGTTTAATGAAATCTTTATTTACCACAGAATTTTTATAATGTTACCTTCCTTGTGGGTCATTTTTCTCAGCCATTATTAGTGGGTTTCAAGGGGAAAAACATATTTATTGAGGCTCTCTGGTTATTCATATCGAACAAACCAATTAACATTTTAATTGAGCCCTGTATACTCAAAATTACAGCATGCAATGTGAGAGTACAGAAATAACAAGAGGTCCTTGCACTCATGAGATAATCCTTCTGGAGTAGAGAGATACTAGCATTCATCAGATGATTTGCAGATGACTGAAAAGCCTGAAAAGTGCCCTCTACTCTGAGTGACCCAGGCTATCCAAACAGAAGGAAATGAGGGAGAGTCATGCAAAACTCTCTAAGCGAAGATCACTTGATTATTCAAATTGCCATTTTTCTCATGAGGTGAATACATTTTGACTATTTCAATAAAAGTTGTGATGAATAATAAGCACTTTTTGTACAAAATGCCAGACAAGGGACAGGAAATGAGCTTCTATTCCATATTATTCTCATTCTGACCATGATTCACTCACATCTATAAGATACATGCCTAACAGATCTTTAGGCTTGAAAAGCAAAAAGAGACCAGTACCTGGGGATTGTGCTTTTCAAGCTTACACAGCAGGATAGGAAGAAAAGAGGTCAGGATTTGTGCTAAAGGAACTGCAAAGAATAACATATTTGTCAGAATATGAGACATAGCTATATTTAAGAAAAGTTGACCTAAAATTGCTGACCATCTTATTGTCTGATAGTGGAGCTTTTGCTTCACTCTAGGCACTCAGGCTTTTATTCTCCTCACATACATTCAAGAGTCCTTCCTTTTTTGAACAAGCTGGCTCTTTGCGTTTATGGCATTTCCTAAATCAGTCCCTCCATGTCATGCCTGTGTAACTACTCTCCCCAATTCTATTTTTTCCACCTAAAATCTAACCTTCATCCTTATGCTGAATACATTGATCATAAATGTAACTTTAAAAGATAATTTTCAAATTTGCAAAACTAAAATTCTTAATAAAAATATTTGCATTGTGAAAAAATACACACATGATCACATATAGACACAGAAATTAAAATTCATAAAATTGTATCCTTCAGATCTACAATGCATTCATATTTGCCATTTCTTTTCATTCTATTTAATTTTATTTAACTCCAGTCCACAAATACTATTCATAAGCCACTGAATTAATTTCATGATCCTCTAACGTATTAGTTCCTAATATGTGGTCCAGGGACCCCATAATGTACCCAAGATGATTTCAAGAGATCCATGAGGTCAACATTATTTTCATAACAATACTAAAGCATCATTTGCCTTATTCACTTTCTCTTTCTCTAAGGAGTGTATGATAGAATTTTCTAGAAACTACATGATATGATGATGTCATCACTTTGACAGCTAATAGAAGATATGCTTCCATATTTTTTTTTAGAAGTTTTTTAAAATATTTTTTAAATTTTTTTTTATTTATTTATGATAGTCACACAGAGAGAGAGAGGCAGAGACATAGGCAGAGGGAGAAGCAGGCTCCATGCACCGGGAGCCCGACGTGGGATTCGATCCCGGGTCTCCAGGATCGCGCCCTGGGTCAAAGGCAGGCGCCAAACCGCTGCGCCACCCACCCAGGGATCCCTGCTTCCATATTTTTTATTTAACATTTTTCTCAGCATTAATTTATAATACAATAAATATCAAAATATACAAACATATAAACAAAAGCTCTGTGAGTTTCTCAATTTTTAAGAATTAAAAGGGACCATGAGACCAAAAAGTTTGAGAACCACTAAGCTAAAGCAAGCTACAGTTTGAAAATCACTGATCCAAGTCCAATGTGTGTGCACACATACACACACGCACACCCCCCTTTCTATCACCCTCTATGGGCTACAAAACAAATGCAACCTGGAACCAAATGTTTTCAACAGCTTAGTCATGATTCTATTGTTGGCTATGAACAACCCTCTACTCAACCAGAAACTCTATTCTAAGATCCCTAAACATATCTTGTTCACTTTTGCCTTTGAGTCTTTGTTCATATTATGCTCCTAAAATATATTTAAGCCTATTTTTTTTTCATTTTCTGACAAGATAAATCATATCTATGTGGACATCTGCAATTGTTGGCTTTGCCTTTTGTTTTGTTTCTTTGAAGTGGTCTCCATGCTGGGTGTGGAGCCCAACTCAGGGCTAAAGACCTAAGCTGAGATCAAGAGGCAGCTGGGGATCCCTGGGTGACTCAGTGGTTTAGTGCCTGCCTTCAGCCCAGGGCATGATCCTGGAGTCCTGGGATCAAGTCCCACATCAGGCTCCCTGCATGGAGCCTACTTCTCCCTCTGCCTGTGTCTCTGCCAATCTCACTCTCTCTCTCTCTCTCTCTGTGTGTGTGTGTGTGTGTGTGTGTGTGTCTCTCTCTCACTCTCTCTGTCTCTCATAAGTAAATAAAATCTTAAAAATAATAAAAGAAAGAGGCAGATGTTCACCTGACTGAACCACCCAGGTGCCCCTGTTCTGTGTTATTTCTTTAAAAACTGACACTTCAGGGGGTGCCTGGGTGGTTCAATCAGTTAAGAGTTTGCCTTTAGCTCAGATCATGATCCCAGGGCTCTAGGATCCAGCCCCGCAGCATAGGGTTCCCTGCTCAGTGGGGAGTCTGCTTCTCCCTCTCCCTTTGCTTCTGCCCTCCCCCTCCGTTCGTGTTTTCTCTTTCACTATCTCTCAAATAAATAAAATCTTAAAAAAAAACAAAAAAGAGCAGGCTCCAGAGGCAGCTGTTATAAGGCACTCATCCATCTCTGACCAATAATAAGGGCTCTGCTAATTAGAATGATAAATATCAAAATGGGCTTTCATCAGTGATGTGACTGGTGTTCATAACTGAAGCAAGAGGCCTCTTAGCAAAGAGATTATCATGGTTGATAAAAGGAGCAACCTACAAAAATTAGTATCATTTCAGTAACACTGGAATTACCAATTCAAACTAACCCTTCAGGACTCTGGATTCATGTGGGAACGCAATTAGGTAGACCTAACTTTCTACAGATCTGGGGATCCACATCAGTCAATTGAAAAGCATTATCCTTTTAGCATAACTATTAGTGTAGTATACAGATTACACAGGAAGAGCCAAACAAGGAGGTACACAGGAAGCAATATCAGTTCTGGGGAAGAAGAAATCATGTTCCTTTCTTTGAGATTGTTCATTATCGGAAAGGCAATGAGACTTGGTGGGAAGAACCCCACTTAGATAAAAAATGTTTTAAAATAGTATGAGTCACTCCTTGTCTAGAGATCTATGTATAATCTTCGGCCCTTGTTTGCCACCTCCCAAGGATGCCTATATCACCTCTATGTTCTGATGAAGACCTATATCTTCTAACGTCTCATCATTCTCTTTTAAGATACACTCTATTACTTTACTTTGTGACTAGTTCTTTCATGTATTTCTTTTTTTCTTACAAAATCAAAAGGTGCAAAAAGGAACTGATTCTGCTTTGGTGTCTAAGAAGATATTTTTTGTGGGATTGGTTTTGTTTGTTTTAATCTTTCTGAGAACTCTGGAAGGGCTCAATTTTTAATATCCTTCTGGAATCTATTCACTTGAATTTTTGTTTTTCCTTTGAGGATGACTGACAAATTGAATAATAGGTTATCTTAACAGTTTTCTTATATTTTCTAAGATTGCTGTGTCACGTGCAACTTTTTTATTCCCATTTATGTTTTAGAGAGAAAATGTTATCTTTCGCCCACCAAATATTATCCTTAATGATTTAAGAAGACATATAATTTACACATGTGAAATGAAGAGAAATTCCATGTTCTTGAAATGTAAAGTTGAAATCTTTTAATTACAAATATTAGAAAGGCAACTTATTAATATTCGTACTAATAGAGAAAAAACTGAAAATCCATTTCTGTAATCTCAAAAGATCACAGTACTCAGGAAATGTGACCCTGTGTGAATTTCAATAAGATGAAGATTTGAGTATGTCACAGAGTGATCAATTAAATCACATTCTGAATGGCCTGAGTAGGCTTTCCTATGCCTAAGATTCACAATTAATACATACCCTAGAAGAATTCAATGATTCCATTATCTCCTTGCAGAAATTAAAAAGGATGTGAATCAAAGGTCAAACATGACTTCTCATGTTGAATTTAATTGTTCAACAGGTCATTTGAAATTATCAAGGCAAAACTTAATATTTCTAGAATTAGCACTTTTTAATTAACCAAACAGCATAATAGAATTACAAGGGTGAAAAAAACTTAGTTAAAATGACATAAACAGTAATTCATGTAACTCAGTATCTCTTGGTTCACTGATCATAATAGGATACCTCATTAACATTTAAAAATACTACAAATAAAAAGAAAGGGGGAAAAAAGAAGAAAGAACACTTAGAGCATATTCATTAAAAAAAAGAGCATATTCATTATTCTATCTTAGTTGTTTAGAAAATATAATTATAGCTTGTTTGGAGGTCAGAGATGATCATTTTGTTCAATTTTCCACAACAAAAGAAAAATTCCTGTTTTATAAAACCATACAAAGCATTTAATATCTATTCAGTCACATTTTATTAAGAATACATTTTATACTATATATGCTAATATAAATATAGAACATTATAAATATAAGATTTGCATTTTTTTTACTTTTTTGTGAATCACTTAAATTGCTTTTCTTAAGTATATTCATCTATACAAAGACCACACATGCCCCAGTAAAAAATAAGATAATCTCCATTTTTAAATTTTCATGCAGGAAATACTACAGGCTTAGGTGAAATTTGAGAAACAGTTAATTTCAATGCAAAACAATTTCTCTATTCAACCAAAATATTACACAGCTCAAAGGTAATATGAGCCTGTCCACAGCATTAAGTACACTCCTACCCTTTTCTGATCTATTTTCCAGAATCTAAGTCACATTATCGAATTTATCTAAGTCACTTCAACTCTCTCACCTTTTTAAAAACCAAAGGCAGTGCCCACTCATTACATAAATCTTAACTCATATCACTTTATAAATCTGCTTCTTGTTTTAAAAAAATCATATCATAATTGAATTAAGCACATTTTGCCTTACTCAAAAAATTGCTTAATCATTAACAATGAGGCATTTCCTCTATTCTTATTTCCAAAATGTAAAAAATTGCAGATTAAAACAAATTAAGCAAGGAAAGTTCTTTCCTCTTGGGGTCATTTTAATGTGTACTGCAGCATGTTGATGATTTTGCTAAATTAACCAGACCATTTTCTTGACTAAAAGTTAGCCATTACAAAGCAATAGATTTTCCTACTGGTACTACAATGATTTATACATATTTAAACATCTTCTTTGTAATGTTCCAAAATTACTTGTTCATTCTAAACAAGTCAGAAAAAAATAGATAAGGAGAGATATTGCCTATAAGTGTACTTACCAGAAAAAGCACCATTAATTTTTTGGTTTTTCAAAAATCTATCCTTCTATAGAATAAACCATGCAAATGGATATAATATGTGCATACTGTATACAGATTTGTTTTTTAACTGGCAGATACCTTAATGTATTATTTCATAACCTGCTTTATTCACTCAGTTGCATCACAAATTTATTTTCATGGCAAAAATATACACTTATATAATCTGTATCATATTTTTAATGTCTGCAAAATATGCTGTTAGTGGCTGTAACAATTCAACTAAAAATCTCTCACTGGACATCACTCCTTTTAACTTCTGGCATTGTAAACAATGCTGGAATGAATATTTGATTACTAAAATGTGTACATCCTTCTGAGTGCTTTTGAGTAGAATGCTTAGATGCAGGTTATCAATACATATGTTACAAGAATGACTGAATGGATAAATAGAATAATAAGTGAGGATCTCAAAAATATTGACTTAAGAGGCATGTCTAGTTGACATTCTGATTTTGCCTCAAGTCACTTCATATAGTGTTGTGCTTTCTCTCTTTGAATTATGATAAAAAGAAACATGCATAACAGTTAAATGAAATTCATCTCCAGATGCTTCCTTAACATATGTGATTTTGTGGAACTATCAATAATATTCTGTGTAAGATAACATACACAATCAATATGCTGATTGTGTAGAGAAAACAGAATTACTGTTTTAAAAATAGTGTAAATTTTGACCTCACATTTTAATTTTCCATTTTTTTTCCTGAATATAGTATCTAAAGTTATATGGAAAAATATTTTTAGCATAATTCATAGGTCCCATACTCTTCCCATAAAGTTTTCTATTCTTATTGCTTACTTATAAGCACCTTCTGAAAATTTATGGTTGCATTATTCTATCACTACAGGGAATATTAAAAAGTTTGCTCTAGCCAAAACCATACAACCAACCCTACATGGCTATCACTATGTTATTTGGTGCCCCTCCCAATGTAACACCAGATTTCCTCTCCATTATGAGAAAAGACGATGTGGTTCATTCTCCAGCTGAGATAAATGGATGTGATATTTACACCAGCTGGAAGGAAGACAGAACTGCTCACCAATGGACAATGTGACAGCAATTCCACCCCTATTCTCAGCACAGTATCCTACTTGTTTAACAAAAACACATTGGAAACTCGCCAGTTTTCAGGAATTCTTGTCTTGGGATGGTAGCCAGCTCTTCACAATGAAACCAGAATGAGAGGCCAGATGTGTAACATATAAGAATAAGAATTAGTCTTCTTTTGGTTGATTTATCATGATACTAGGGGATATAGTTTATATTTTAAATCATAAATTATTTAATAGATTGACAAAATTTACAAAAGTTTATTTGAATTTAAAAATTATATACCTTCTATGCACAAAATTATTGACCAAGTCACACAAGCTAACTCCATATTTTGGCTATGCCTATTAGTGAATATTATTCAACCTATAAAATCCCATGGATTCTCAATTAGTACCTTCTAATACTGTGTACTTCTTAGTACACTAAACAGAGTCTCACAAGGAAGGGATTCTATTTAAGCAATGAGAGGCTACTGAGTAAACAATGCCATCCCAAACCTGAATAATTCAATGACATTTTCCTATATCCCTTCTTTGTCACATATACCTATTTTCCTGAAGAGGAGGGTAAAGCATCAACACTGGTTTCAAATATCTATTTGTCCTGATTTTAACAACAACTTTTTCCCTGATTAGGAGCCAAAGGGCAGCCCAGGTGGCTCAGCAGTTTAGCGCCACCTTCAGCCCAGGGCGTGATCCTGGAGACCCAGGAACGAGTCCCACATCGGGCTCCCTGCATGGAGCCTGCTTCTCCCTCTGCCTGTATCTCTGCCTGTGTGTGTGTGTGTGTGTGTGTGTGTGTGTGTGTGTGTGTGTCTAATGAGTAAATAATAAAATAAAATCTTTAAAAAAAAAAAAGGAGCCAAATATTTTGGGCAATATCTTGTTTGTCCTCTGTAATAACAAAGTAAAATTGCTAAATGTAATGCGAAAAATAATAGGTAGCCAACAACACAAACAGGCCAAAACTCTACTATTAGTTAGTTTTGCATATTATTTTCTTATTTTTTCTATTGTCGATATGGTTTTACTAGAGTTGAGTAAAATTCTGAAAATCTGTAGGAGAGCTTTGTTCTATACTTTTCATCTTCTGAATAAGTGACAAATATTAACTGATTAGGAATTGTGGTGGTAATTACGATGGTAATGAGAAACACTGTATGATGTTAATCATTTAATAAAGCCAACTTTTATTATGAAGCAAATTTAAAAGATGGGAGTAAATAAATGCATGTAAGAAAGGTTTCTTTTTTAAAAGATTTTATTTATTTATTTATGAGAGACACAAAAAGGCAGAGACATAGGCAGAGGGAAAAGCAGGCTCCCTGTAGGGAGCCTGATACCGGACTCCATTCCAGGACCCCAGGATCACGACCTGAGCTGAAGGCAGATATTCAACCACTGAGCCATCCAGGTGCCCCAGAAAGTGTTTTTTTTTTTTTTTTTAATACAATTAAAAAGATCCAGAGACGCTAATATACTATGTTAAATATCACAATGGTACTGCACAAATTGCTATATGAGAAAGTAACAGTTACTGAAACTATCCCCTACAGCATTTCCCTGCATTTTGCTACAAATGTGTTTATTTTAACTTAGATTGCATTTTCTGTACATTTTTTCCTAAAGGTTTATATCCAGAAAGATTGCCTGTGATAGAAAAACTTCTATATAAATCTCAATGTATTCTGTTCCCCTATTTAACAACTTTCCCTAAATACTTGTTATTCCTTCTAGGTACAGAAACCTGGTATGGCATTAAAATGCATGTGTGAATCATCAACTTAAATTTTAAATAGTATTTACAGAAATATTGTCTGTGATCATCTAATATAAACTCTCATTCTGTAGATGCAGGTAACACCAAAAGGCCAAAACAGATTCTAAAATAAAATGTTTATTTCCCCAAAGTGCAAGAAACCTACCCAATTTATTCATTGTGGAAAATCGTCTCTTTGGTCATTTGTATTGTCTGTTGACAGTGTTTTTTGCATATTATGGTTTATATTTTTGTCATTTACCATTGACCATGAACTGATTCAAAACTTCCTAACCAAAGGAACAGTCTGCAAAGTATATCCTTTGAGTTGCAACACCTTTTCCAGCTTTGGCTCAGAAATTAGAAAAGGAAATGACAACCACCAGAAAAGGGATTCCAGAGTTGAGAATGGGATTTTCTCCTAGCAACAGGCATTTTTTTAAGTCCAGAGCTTAATAATTATTTAGATAAAGGATGAGTGTGCGTGTGGGTGTGTGTAATCTACACACATAGAGAGGGGATTAAAGATTTTTAACAACGGTTCAATGGTATTAACAGAAATAAATACATACATATATATATTTTTTTTAAAGAAAAGAGGGGCCTTGAAGGTAATTGACATAGACTCTTTTAATCTTGAAATTTTAAAGGGCATTTAAGCTTCCATCATTCATCTTGACAGTTTATAGAGTCAACTACAATTTCATCCTGGATGAAAGAGTAAACTACAAAACAAAACAAAACAAAAAAACCACCTTGAGATAAATATTAAATGGGCAAAAAGCCTTGGAAAAAAAAACATACAGATTTACCTTATAATAAAGCCTGCCAACTTTCAAGTTGATAGTTCAACTTTGTTTTCTAACAATGATTAGCTTAAAACTATATGTTTACAGTGATTTTTTTCAATTGCAAAAAAAAAAATCTGAAGGACAAATCAAATGTATTTATAAGACTCCAAGAATAAATTACTTTAGGCAATTCTGCTATTAGTTTTATTAATGAAAAGCCTATCTTAAGGAAGCAAGTCATGCACTGAAACAATTTGTTTTTGCAACTCATCAATAGTTAATTTGGAGTTTACTGGTTACCTGCTCTGAATATAAGCTAAGAATAATTCTAACCTGCCATTTAAAAAGCCCTTGATATTGTTAATATTAACACAGTGCATTACATTCAGAAAGTGCTTCATCAGTAATAGTTAATAAATAATTACCAGAATTTACCTGAACTTCACCTTCCAGAAACAAGTAGAAGTATTCTAACCCAAAGGCATCAATGATGGGTCACTCAGCATCTCATCTAATTATTTTCCCATTCACATTCAAGCTTATAAAACTTGCTTTTTGACTAATGTTGAAACTAAAAAATATATAAAAATAAATCTATCAATATTTTTTATCTACTTGATATTTTAATGTGTGCCTAATGGCATCTTATTTTAAGCCCCCTGCCAGTAAAATGATTCAAACTCAAAAATGTCTTCTTACTTCCCCATTTTGCCTAATGAATTTAGTCTTTTATGGTTTGTAAACACATGATTTCCTGAAGCTTTCTGAGAATCACCAATGGCTTATGTTCTTCTCTAATTTATTCTTTTTTTATTTTCGTTCAGTCATTCTTTCTGTTTTAAAAACAGAGATCTGTTGGTCAGGGAATTTTATATGTAAGTCCTTATACTCACTAAATTTGGTCATCTTTCCTGACCAAAATTCACTCTAAATATGGTATATTCAAAGTTCACACTTCCAAATCACAAAACATTTTCTGGTTATTAGTCCAGATATAGTATGATACCTTGGCTTCTACTTTTGTCACTTAATTAAGTCAAATTAAGTGTTCTTAGAATTTACGTCTCTAAGATTTCCTCCCCAAGAGAGAGGATGGACACTACTTTTTCATATTCAAGGGTGTGAGAAACACTTCTCACTTTCTCTTGGATAGAAACTTCTTTTTTCCAGGGCCACTATGGGGTGGTTCTCTAGCTTAGAGAATGTTGCCTGTTTCAAGAAACACTGAATCAATATTTTCTGTGGGTGCTTGATAAAAAATAGTTAAAGTCTATGGGGCACTTGTGGCACCTGGTGGCTTGTCTTAGCTTTTTCTTACAAAAAGAAACCACTCGTATTTTTATTTCCTCATATTCTTGGGAGCTCTTCAGAGAACAATTAACAAACTAGTAATAACTGTTGATCCTCCTAGGGAAAGGCTCTACATTTATTTGCCTATATATGCAATTCACAACACTTTTCCTTATCATAGAAATAGACAAAAAATTCAAAAAAATGGAAAATGTAAATAAAATATATATATATAATAAGAATCTGTCCATTTTAATGGAATGTGCTATCTCCCCTAAACCTGCTAGAAAGGATCTTGTCCATGAAAACACATTTTATGATACTTCCATGTCCCGCCATTATTTAATAGGCAAGTATCTTAAAGGCGATTAACACATCTCTTCTATATAACACTACCTACATACTACAGTGGATAGACATTATCTAGTTGCTAACAATGCTGGGTCAAAGACTGAAAATCTCTGTTGTTTTTTTTTTAAGGGAATTATTCCCCAAATGCAACTCTGAAGATCAGGATGGAACCACAAAATGATAAAGGAAAATCTGAATGTTCTTTTTAAAAACTGTAGTTAGAAATAAACTATAAATCGGGCACAGATAATCAGCATTTACAGACTGCTGACAGGTAAAACTATTTGCCATTTTTATAATGACAGTTCATCTTAATACATCTGAAAAACATAATATGAGCTATATTCATTATAAAAATGCTTATAATTCCAATGACAGATGTACAGAAACATAGTCATGGCTACCTTTCAGGTGTAAAAGAAGTTTTATAGAACCATTATCCTGGCCTTCACCACATCCAAAGATCCATCTATTCAAATTAACCTATTAACATAGAAGAATTACAGATTCCCAATATGAAAAGGTCACTAGAAAAGTTCAAAAAGAATCACGGTTGAGGGTCTTCTCTATTATCCTGCCTAGAACTGTTTTTGTCTGACCCTAGAGCTAAGAATGGTGCTAAAGGTTCATTTAAAGACTAATAATAAAATAAAACAAAGAAGAATATGTAACAGAGAATGCATATGGCCCACAATGCCTAGAGTGTTATTTGACTCTTTAGGGGGAAAAAAAAGTGCCAATCCTTACTCTACATTATATACACTTCATATTTATCTACTATATAAAAAGTCTTAGATTCCTAGAAAAAAGGTACATAAAGAGAAGCAATCTTGATTTTACCTCCTGAGTCATAGGCTGAAGGTTCTAACTGGGAAAGGAAAGAATGACTATTTTTAATATATATATACATATATATATATATGTATATATATATTACCACCAAATGTGAATGTATGTGTTAGAAGTTAAAAGCATATCAGCCTTAAAAAAAAAAATGCATTGGCCTATATCTTTAACACTGATAAAAGCACCATGTTGTGCTCCTATTTTATCCAAAATGTACTTTGGCGAAGGGAGGTTTCTTTCGTGAATATCAACAAATCAACTGAATGACATTAAGAGAATCTGAAAAGATAAACAGCTTAAGGAGTCATTCGCTTATACTGTATCCTAAATTTTAGTTACCGCTCAATAAAATCCAATCCCTTTGTAAATACTTTATGGATTTAAGAATTTCTTAGTTATATAATGAGTTAAATCTGCCCATAAAGTTATCAGGAGATTAGACTGAGATTTCAGATTCAACATTTGTCAATTTTCCTTTCTGCTCCAGATCCAAGAAATGACAGAAAACATGCTCTTAAAAAGTCTACAAGAATACCAGAAAATAAAAGAAAGTGATAGCAACAGATGACAGATTTTAAGGGCTACCTTAAAAACAGGAGGGGAAAAAAAAAGGAGTGAATTAAATCCAGAGATTACCATAGACCAAAATACACATGGTACAAAATGCTACAGAACTGGGAGTGAAGGAAGCTCCAACCAGGAAGCACATTCCAGGCACCTGGGCCAGGCTGCCTGTCTACTCTTCCTATCTTGTGCTGCAGAAGAAGGAAGAAAGAGCACTGCTCAGTAATGACATTTACTACTAGGGAAAGTAGTAAATGTGGTCGCTGAGAATGTGCATATAGGGCTACTAGCTCCTGGTCCTGAAGAGAAGCTACTGCTATACCCAGTCCTTCAACTCCTCCTCCTTACCTTCCTCCATTACCATTCTCATTCTCATCAACATCATCATCACTAACAATATTCAATGAGCTCATCACATTTTAGGCAATGTGTTGAGAATTTTATAGATACCCTTTTATTAAATCCTTAGCCCCATCAGGTAGATATGATGAATAGCTCTATAACATAAATGAAAAAACTGGGACATGAAGGGGTTACATAACTTTCCCATGGTTATAGCTATTAAGCTGTAAAGCTGAGTTCAAGCTCAAATCTGTCTGGCTCAAAGACCCAATTACTTAACCAATAAACTTACTGTTTTACTAAATACTCAACATATAAACAAATAGTGTCACCAAAATCCATGATAGGCATTTTCAAACCGAAGGTTAAGCAGAAAACTAAGAATCACTATACATTTGAAGGATATCAAAGTTATGAAAGAGAGGTACCAATCTCACGAAAACAAGAATTCACACTGGAGACGGCAGAACATATAAAAGCAAATATAAGTAATAAATACAAGTATAAATTTGAAGAAATTAAAGAGGACTTACTCAGAATTTTAAAAATGGAAATATTTGAAAGAAAGTATCAGACTTTTGAAATAAATACTCTATAGCAATAGATTGGACACAGCTACAGCTCAAATTACTTAAGTGGAAGAAGGAGCTGAGGAGTACTTCCAGAGGGCAATGCAAAATATTAAGGAGGTGGAATGTAAGAATGGAGAAAAGTTTAACAGATATGGACATTAGTTAAGAAAGTTCTCAAATCCATCTAATTAAATTTCATATAGAACACACAGAATAGCTGTGGCAAAATAAAATTCCCCAAAGTGAGGACACACATGTTTGGTTCAGAGCTTTATTAGATGCTGATAAACATGAAAAAATACACATAGATATTTGATAAAATTTTAGAACATTTAGAAGGAATAGAAGAATATGTTTTTATTTTGAAACTTTCTGATGAAAATCCAAAAAGCTTCCAGAGAAAAGGTATAAAAATTACCCATATCAAAAAGGAAAAGTCAGACTGGTATCAGACTTCTCATTTTCAGCCCTGGCTAGAGAGAGGACCATGGGGAGATGGCCTGAAATGTGTGATTTTGAAATGCTTGTCCATATAATAAATTAAATTAAAACAATTTTTTTTTAATTAAAGTTTCTAAGGGAAGAAAAGACAACACAAAGTTCAAAAAGCCGGTGTTAAGCCTGGGAAACGCCCATTTCCCAATATAGCTGACAAAATATCCAGAGTACATAAGATAGTTTACAACTCCAACAGAAAAATAAGCAAAGATATAAACTGAAAAATTAGAGGAAAAAATAAGAAGGAAAAATGGCCAATATATATGCAAAAAGATGCCCTACCTTACCAGTGAGCAGGAAAATAGAAATTAAAATAACAGCACACTTTTCTCTTGATCAGACTGAGACAAGCAAAACATGATGATATTCTGTCGTGGTGAGGTGCTTAAAACAAAAGCTTTGTATGCTGTTAATGAAAGTATAAATTGGGAGAATCTCTTCCCGAGTAATCTGGTAGTTGTTAGCTCTTAGTAATTTCATTCTTTCAAATCTATCATAATTTTATTCACATATGAATAAATATGCATCCATTTGTGAGTGAAATAGAGACAAACAGTACTTCATATGGTGATTATTATCACGTAAACAATTTGCTAGCAAATACTAAAAATTTCCTATTTAAGTTAGTACAGTCATCAGCATAAAAAGTATTAAAAATAAAATAAAAATCGCACCCCAGAAATCTAGGTGGTTTTTAAGGCGTAGTCCTCATTTTCTCATTCCAAATATTCTCTTCCCTACGCATGGCGTCAGTTTTAGGTTAATGTATAACTTGTGAAATATATGTTCTTTTGCCCACATTGTCAAGTGGAATTTGTGGTAACATATTTTGAACAATCAACACTCCCAGAAGATCCTATTACAAACTTAGAACAAAATAATGAACAAACGGATTATGGCATTTGAGCATATCTTACATGTATTTTAGGAAACAAGAATCTTAACTAGGGAAAGGCCGGAAGTATAGTCTTCATGATCACTAAAGTATCTTCCTACTCTACATGCAATTTGCATGAATACACTTAAGGCAGCTTCTGAGAGAGGGTGCATATGTCCTGAGTTATTTTGGAATATTTGTTGTTGGCTTTGTTGGAAGAGCTTGTCAATGAATCAATAATATTGTAGAATCCGGGCATTTCTTTGGGGATTAATGGCTAGCTAAGTAGAGCTACTCAAGCCAAACACCATTAACCCCAATTGGTCCCTGTCCAGTTTGTGGCAGCTGCAGTAAAGGAGCACTACAAAATACAGACTTACTTTTTTAGACTTCACTTAAATGTTTCCTTAGCAAGTATCTTTTGTAACCAATCAAAGAGGATTGATGTTAGAGGCTAAACTCTCGATATTCTATCCAATTCAGAAAATCCATATGTCTAAATCTGGATACCTACTATTGAAATCTTCATACATTACTCAAGTCTATGCAGGGAATTGAGATAATTCTGGTGCAACAATAATTTGTAGGATGTGGATTCTATAAGGGTCGGTCATATCTCTAATATGCAGCTGACAGAAATAAGCCACCTGAGTACTATCTATTCCTTACAAGTAGCCTCCATCATCGATTAATATTAAATGGCATACCTAAACCAGCCTAATTCCTGATCTCTCTCTTTTTTATGTCATTGGTTTCCATTTAATAACTCATCTTATAAAGCACCCAGATTGAAATAATACATATTTCTTTTAACAGAAACTATCTGTATTTATTTTCTTCCCATAGGAACACTTGATGAGGTTTCATGGCTTGCATTACTATGACAAAGTGGACAATCAAAAATGCCAAATCAAGGGCTGCCCAAGTGGCTCAGATGGTTAGATGTCCAATTCTTGTGTTTGGCTCAGGTCATAATCTCAGAATCATGAGATTGAACCCCACGTAGAGCTCCACCGTAGGCATGGAGCCTCCTTAAGATTCTCTCTCTTCTTCTCCCTCTGCTCACCCTCCCCTTCTCATAAATAAATAAATAGCCGCTTTTGAAAAATTTCAAGTCAAACGGTTCTCATCAATGAGAGGATTCTTTGGGAAATAAGCGTCACAATACATGAGCTTTAGACCAAACTGACAGAAGGTTAACAGTGACTCCATATTCCCTGCTGTTTAATTTCATATCACTCTTATGTTGTATAATCCAATATAGCCATGATGTGTATTGAGATCAAATTCATTGAGATAAGTTACAATTCAATGAAGTAGCAGAGTACTTTTCCAAAAAGCTCCATGCAGGCAATCAAAGCACCAGCTTTAGCAGAGGCTATATCTAATTTGCAAATGCTTTTTCTCCCCTATATAAGCTGTGCAAAGTTGCCTAAATTATGTATCCTGCCTAAAACATTAGTTTTCCCTTCGGCAGAACGGGAGCAACAACAGTATCTACTCCATTTGGTTGCTGTGAGGATTAAATTAGATTATCCATGAGAATTCTCATCACACTGGCTGGTAAATAATAAGCACTCAACACACACAGATATTCTCATTAATATTTCTGTTGTCCCAGCTTCATATCTTTCTCTCTTTATGATACCATCCTTCCTTGTCTTTCAATTTCTCTTATTTTTCATCCTTTCTTCCCTTTCTCTTTCACCTATTTTTCTTTTTCTCAAAACTCAGGAATTCAGATCCGCAGAGAATTCTTATTTTTTTTTTGTTCAGTGTTTTTAAAAAATATTATAAAATCACACTAATTTTCCTAATTGGAGGGATGGTCAATAAGAATTAAGCATCTTAGGAACAGAATATTTTGAAATTTGTAAAGTGTTAGTTGCAATGTACCAGCTCTTCTTACAAACACTTTTTAAATCCAGTTTCAGAAAACATGCATAGGCAACACTTTAAATGCTCTTTTGAATTCTTCACCCCTTACCTTACCAAGGAAGAATACTTATGGAACACATTTTCCCAGGCTGACACCTCAACATTTCTCAAATCCTTGACTTATTTTCTGGGATATAAGTGCAGATAGTAGAGAATAGTAGTAGGCAAAATATGCCCTTTGGGAATCCAAGAGAACTGGGTCTATGTTCTGGATCTATCATCATTCAATGTGTTTGTTTACTCTTTTTTTCATGTATGCATATATACTCATTTAGCAAAATATTTCATGACCATCTGCTGTGTGTACCTTACTGGAACCTGGAAATACATTACTGAATGGGACACTTAGCTTTTCCTCTCAAAGGAATAGCAGGTTGTTCGTTGTCCTGAGTAAGCTTTAAGCTTTTCTGCTTCATTTCCCTACTCTGAAATGGGGAAAGAAATTTTCAGCTCACACATTTACTGAACATGATAATAAAATGAGAAATACCAAGACATACACAAATATATGATTTTTTAAAAATAAGGGGAATGGGTGGGATATTCCTTTTGACCTTCCCTCCTCCACTTTCTACAAAAAGTGACCTCCTAAATAATTATCTCTATGGGTAAAAAGAGAAGTCCAGCTGCAGCATCTCCCTGACATAGATGCCTGTGAGAATGGAGAGCTGACAGTAACAGGTTGCCTAGCCAAACCAACGTTCTGCTGTATGTTCTTGATAATCTATTTTAAAAATTATGGTATTATTGCCGTAGCCTCTGAATAAACTTTCAGCAGAACATGTTGCCTTTCAAAAATTCTTCACTCCTATACTAATGCTTTGCCTGTTCTTTCTAGTTCTCATTTCATCATTTATTCATTTTCCACATGTCAGTGACATCTTTGCACTTCACAGAGAAAGACCTGGAAAAAAGGACCAGAAAATAGCTTGGCATTAATACATGCTAATTTCCAGAAAATAGATTATTTAATGTCTTAGGAATGTATTCTAGGGGTGGCTGCTGCTGCTGCTTCTTTCCTCCTCCTTCTCCTCCTCCTCCTCCTCCTCCTCCTCCTCCTTTTTCTTCTTCTTCTTCTTCTTCTTCTTCTTCTTCTTCTTCTTCTTCTTCTTCTTCTTCTTCTTTTAAAAAAAAATATTCATGAGAGACAGACAGAGAGAGAGAGAGAGGGAGAGGGAGAGGGAGAGACAGGCAGAGGGAGAAGCAGGCCCCATGCAGAGCCTGATGCAGATCTGTATCCCAGGACTCCAGGATCATGTCCTGGGCTGAAGGCAGGAGCTACATTGCTGAGCCACCCAGGCTTCCCATAGGGGAACACTCTTCTGAGATAAAAATAGTTGGGCAATACAAAGTATTAAAGGACACAAAACAATAAAAGCTTTTTATTGTTAATTTCATTATTTTGATCTCAGTTTCAAAAAAAGATCCCAATTGAAATGCTTCCCCATCTGATGGCAGCTCTAGAATTTTTGCCACTACTTTCCAGACATTTTATCTACTTTTATTCATATCATAAATGGCTAAAAAGGAAAAGTCTATCTCATGAGTGTGTATGTATGAATTTTTCAGCCTAAAAGCCTAAGATATAGTCCAAAAGAGGATAGGTTAACTCTTCAGAAGCTGACCACTTTTCTCTTCATCTCCATAAGGAACTGCCACCAAATTAATTGAGAACAACAGTGGGAGGGAGAGAGAAAGAGAAAATAAACATCACTGCTATTTCTATTGAAAAAGTTTGTCTCAACAAGATATCGGCTTTTAATCTATATACTTATAACCAGAAACTGTTCAATATCTGAATCCAATATTTCAACCAAATAACCAATGGTACCATCATGAGCATACCTATGGTAGATGCAGGAATCCATCAATAATTACTGTTTTGCTTCATATTACACACACACACACCTTCTCCAAATACTAGCTAACATAACTAGTATTAATGAGTGAGTGCTAAAAATCACGTGATCTCTTTTATTCCCCAACTACTAAAGTAGATATAAACACTATCTGCATTTATATAAAACAAACTGAGTTTTAAAGAACTTAAATAACCTTGTCCAAGGTCACACAGATAGACAGCAACAGAAAGGATTTAAATGTAAATATTCTGTCCTCAAAGATTTATTTAGCTATCTATACATGATAGGACTTTAAATGGCCATCTCCCTCCTTACCTAGCACACAGTAGGCATACAACAGAAAATATAACCTGGTACATCTGTGAACCTGGGGGCCCCAAAATAGGCTTAGTGCTTATAAAAGGCACAGCTCATTGGAGCCAGAATGCTACCTATCATAAAAATAAGCTGTTGGCGAGACCTGAAAGAAATCAGAGGGCCCCATGAGGATTAAGGAGAAGATATAATGAAAATCAGGAAGCTGGTTTAATGAGAAAGAAATTCAATACACCTCACCTCTCCTTCAATCTTTTTGTGTTTGGTGCATTCATCTAGGAACGACTCAGTCTGTTTTCTTACTACAGCTTTTCTTTTTTCACATAACCTAGAAACTATTCATGTTTCTTTAGAAGCATAAGACCAAAATAGTTTCTGGGGATGATTTTTTTAAAAGACAGACTATTAGTAAAGACAGATGGATCAATATAACACATGGGTTAATTGTAAATAAATATCTTTGGAAGTTACTGGCAAGCCTGTATTTACAACACTATGAAACAAAATTTACCGTGTGTGATTTTTACAGAATAACTTAATTTTTTATGATTAAAAGCTACATAAACTATGTCCTTTCTAATGACTTATAAAATAACACATACAAGAAACTCAAATACAGGGACATTCAAGGAACAGGGAGAAAAAGCCATTAATAGGAAAGTATATGAAATATACATACACTACAAATTAGTACCTTTTGGTTAAGGAAAGGTAATGGTGGCTATGGGACAAGAGACTTACATATTAACTGTTTACAAGGAAAATTAATCTCAGAGTAATTGGATTGGAAGACACCATAAAGAAAGGATGCTCTTATTCCTTCATTTCACTAAATGAAAAAGGAATCCCAGATAATGTACACCATATGCACATTTATATGGTTAGTCTAAGGCTCTTCCCACCACACACAGTACCCCCAAGATTTTTTATCACATAAAAAATACAGTACTAACTTGCTTCTGAATCTTCTATGTGATCCATAGATTTCTTCTTTTATATTTGCATCATCTCAGTCCTTCAAATCTTCCCTTTATTAGTCAGTAGCTGATTTTTGTTTCAACCAAACTTTATTCTATTAATTAAAGCTTAATTCTCCAACTTGTCATTATTCTTTTGAATTCTCAGACTATCACCCAAATTTTTTGTCATCCTCACCATAAAAGTTGTCTGCACAATTATAGCTCATGATAATATGCTTCGTTCCTGTAAAATGCTATGTAAGTGGAATGCTAGGACAATTTTAGATTCCACATAATGAGATTGCTCCATAGACCATCTTACGATTCACAGTAAGCTCCTCAATATACTACTCGCAAAGGATTCTTCACAACAATAATTATATATAGCACATCCTTCTCTGGTCTAACCAAGCCATACACTAGCACGAGGAAAGGTTTACTATCATGTTGAAAAGGGAAACCCCAAGTACCTCACAAATGTTTGTTATTTTACCGATGCATATTTTAACCTTCAACAGCTTTCAATATTCCTACCCTCAGTATTCTACTCATCCTTCCAGAATACCCATTTCAATTCCCAGAATATACAACAAAAACTAAAAAACAAGTTTTTTTATTTGTTTGTTTTTACCATGTTCTTTGTGCTAGACACAGTTCCAAGCATTTCACATTCATCACTTACTGCCTTGTTTCAAAATAGGGACTGTCACTGTCTCCATGCACAGATGAGAAGACTGAGACAGAGGTTAAATAATCTGACTACTGTCAGAGAAGTGGACCCAGGTATTTCGGATTTAGAATCTGTACTCTTAAGCACTAAGTTTGACTAATAAACATGCACACAAACATACATACATTTAATAATAAACTACACTGAGGCTAAATATCAGCTGTTTTTTACCCTTCTGTATTCAAGGAATACAATCATTATAAGAAAAAAATACATACCTCAATATGGAGAAATTCTACACTCAAGTTCCCAACTATACTTTATCACTAATCAAAAGCATTCAGGTTTGCACAGAGCCCCACATTTTCAGAGTTTACCAAGATTTTCCTCTTGAATACACCCAGAGAGGCACAGCAGAAGGTGTAAGCCAAAGACCTAAGCTTGAATTTATTCTATTCTATGGCAAACCTCATCATATTCAAAGAAATAATTTTCAAACTGTCTCTTCCATAAAGAGTATTACTAATTTAGATGCAGTTCACTACTGGACAATGCATTAGGTGAGTGTTGTGCATACAGGAAATGATCAATAAATATTAACAGATAATTACCAATGCTATAGATAATATAAATTACACATGTAATACACATATCTGAGTTTTTAAAAAGCGTCAATTTAAAATAGGGTTTTCAATTACATACAGGAACACCAAAGCAAAATTAACTCCATGAAAGCTACAGCAAGCACAAGATACAAAATATCCTGAACCTTACTTGGTAACTAAATATGAACAGTGATGCAGTTATACTGGCCTTTTTATTCTTTTCTTCAAAATTCATTCTCAATATGATCTTCATTTTTAAATATTAAAGTCACTCAAGCTTGAAGAAAAGTATTCGCACTCAGTTCAAGATAAACATAGAGTGATAATCTTGAATATAAAGGATCATGGGAAAAGAAATACATTGATGGTAATATTTACTGAGGCCTAAACTATCAACCAGTATGTCACTCATCATCAATTTGATGCTCCATTGCTTTAAGGACTGACCAAAGGGCCTAAACAGGGAAATAATGAATTGTCAAGCTGAAAAGAATCACAGAAGTCATTTGATCCTACCTTCCTGTCTTCCAGACAAGAACACTGAGAAATAGAAAGGAATAATTACTACCCCAATGTCACACCATGAATGAGTGGCAGAGAATAGGTAAGAGCTCAAGAGAGACCTACACCTAAGAGACTACATTACTTTGGAAAATGGGAGAATCTTGAAAGGTGTCACTAGATTTTAAGTAAATTCTGCATCCCATCTCACAGTTTATCTTTCAGTCAAGAATAAATGCATCTGCAGACATGTCCTGGCTTTATATACGGTTGGCCAGCTCAGAGATTCACAGCAATAATTCTTGTGTGACTAAGCAAAGGCTTCAGCTGCTATAAAACCCTGTGTGCTCTAATCTCACTGTCATCCTGGCCCAATCTCTCACTGTAGGAAGGGCCCTTAGAGGTAATAACTTTTAACTTTCTAAAAAAATTCAGATGACTTTAGTAAATAAGGATTTAAATTGGTTGTGTTCTTCTAAGTCCATACATTGGTAAGTAAGACTATTCTAGAGGGGAGGCTTGTGTATGTGGAATACATATGATTTTGACAATAAACAGTGCACACGTTCTACAAGAAAGTATCTTAGAATTACTAAGTTCCTGTGACTAAACTGAAGAGTGGGAAAATAAAACAGTCACTTCTCTGGAAAGATGATAAATGGGCAGTTTGTGGGAGGAAAGTGGTGGTAACATTATTTTTTTAATCTGTATTTTCATGGCACAATGCTACAACTGTGTATGTACTCTGCTTAAAGAATATTCACTTGAAGGAAACTATCAACTCACATCTTCCAGGAGAAGCCTGGATAAAAATATGAACTGGAATGAGGTAGGAGAAGGTGGGCTGAATTTAGGCTCCTTGCCTACCAAGCTGAATCATTCAAAGTATGCACAAGATTAGTTCAATTCAGCTTAAATCTTGTGCCCATGTATGTATTTATGTTTACACATACACATGTACTTATTTTTCACACATTTTAATTAGTGTCAAAGATAGTAGTGATGATAGAAAACAGCACTGGCATAAAAACCACAAAACTTCATTTCATATTCCAGATATGCAGTTAGTTACCTGGCTTCTGGCCTTCATCAAACCAATTGCTTTAAGGATTCTAGACCTAGAGAAACAAAATCTTAGGAATTGCCCAGGGCAACTTCCTCATCTCATAAATGGGGAAACCAAGGTTAAGATTTTTCAAAAGCAAAGTCTAGGTAACTAAGTGGCTGAGCTAGGACTCAGTGAGGAAGCACTCTAATCTCTTTTGATATTATCTTCTACTACTGTAGAAGCTGGAAAGTTAAAACCCACCTTTCACAGATCTCCTTGATATTTAAATTCTTCACATGATCAAGGTTTTACAAAACTCACAAAAGTAGAGAGTGAGCATCTTGAGTAGGCTAGCAGAGAAGTGAAGTTTCTGGGTCTCTGTTATAATTACCTACCTTGTAGGCTGCATTTAGGGAGAGAAATAAGTTGATGAGGGTTTTCTCTTTCTTTCTTACAGATCATGAAATTGAAAAACTTGCAACAAAACATCTGAAATATATCATTAAGTTTGTATATTGTGCACAGAAAATCATCATAATTTCTTTAAATACAGCTTAATATTTGTTGTTGTTTTTTCAATTTGGGGACCAAATTTTCCCCTTGGAAAGATCTCCAAGTTTTAAATACATAATGGGAATACATTTTCTTTTAGACAACCTGAGCAATACTTCTGAAGAGCAACGTATAATGAACATAATTTTTTAAATAAAATGAGGATTGCTTACACACTTACATGTATTTTTATTATGAAGTGCTATAAAGACTTTTGAATTTTTAGAAGAGACAAAATCAAAAGGGAAGGCTAGAAGAAAATGTACTTTCCAGAAAGGCCAAGTCTAGTTTGGAAAATAGAAGCAGGATTATCATTAGTAGCAGCCAGAGGAAGACAGACCAAAAGTTGTTTACATTTATAACTAAGGATCTTTCTAGTTGATGACAATTTGTATGCTACTTCATCCCTTCCTTATTTAATCCTGCCCATTAACTATGATATACACATTTTAAATCAGGTATTTCATCCAAAAACTTCAGTAAGTTTATTAGACATAAACAATATTGATATGCAATAAACTGCTACTCACCAATACACACGCACAGAGAAAACACTAAGGTCAGATATACTTCAAGCTGTGTTTAAATGAATGTTCTCATTCCCAAACTAAGCCCTTTGTGCTAACTAGAACACCACTGCAAACAGGATGTTGAAACACAGGAGCCAGTTCTCCTGTAGTACTCAAGGAATATCTTTCACATTCAAATTGCCTTTTACATTAATGGACATGCTAAAAGGATTTGCATTCAGTTATTCATGAATCATATTGTTTTACTACTTCAGAGATAATGCATTGCATTCACCCCTTATCATGTTTGATTCTAATAGATTTTCAGAAAGGAACTTTGGCTGGACACAACTTAGATAAATGCTATTAAGCATATGATTGCATGAGTATGTGTATGTAGAGTGTTTAGACTATGCTTGCCACACACTTAAAGGCTCCATTAAAAAAACTATTAATGTTATGATTAGAAAATAAATCTATAATAAAGTAGTATTGATGACAGAAACATATTTTAAATATCTTCTAGGTAAATTTCTGGTATTTCCAAGTACTTTACAAACTTTTGTACAATACATAAACTACCATGGTGGGTGCTCCTTCAAAAGAAGAACTGTCTTTCCCACACATAGCACACTATCAATACAGTACATATTTATAAAATTAAGACATGAGCAAATGAAGTGCAGCTAGCCAAGTGTTAGAAACCATAATTCTTAGGATATAAGTGAATAAAAAAAATGATCTGGACTAGATAATGAAAACAAGGGATTCCCGAAAAATTAAGACTAAAATTGACTAACATACCCATTATCTATCTTTCTGACAACATAATCTGCAAAAAGACTTAGCAATAGCTTAACTGTTGTAGCAAAGTATGCTTCCAAATGCTTTAACTTGAAGAAGACTAAACCATTCTGCCAGCATGCCTATAGAGCCTCAATCATTGGTATTACTCTTTTGTGCAATTTGCAAGCATAGGACCTAGAGAGTTGAAGAAGAAAGGCAAACACCACAAAATAGTTCTTTAATCTGTGTTACCTAGTTTTTCTGGGGTCCACTATAATCATTCTCACTTATTCATTTATTTATTCAATAAATATTTATTGAGTTCCTATTACATGACATACATACTGGACAGATAGGGTCCTAATCTTCTCTTTGCTTAATTAGGAATAAAAGGTCACTGGGAATGAGGATGTTTGTGTGGGGCTGGAAGATTACAGTAGAGTAGGAGGGAAAAGAAGCAGTGTTTATTGCATATCTCTTATGTGGCAAGCAGAGTGCTCAGCATTCCTTCCCCAGAGTTCCTCATTTTAGGAAATGGCCCCTCCCGTCATCCAGGGGCCATGTGGATTGCTTACACACTTACATGTATTTTTATTATGAAGTGCTATGAAGATTTTTGAATTTTTGGAAGAGACGAAATCAAAAGGGAAGGCTAGAAGAAAATGTACTCCCAGTTAGCACACTAGTCTCTCTCTCGAGCTCTGCTTTGCTCACTGTGTTCAATCCCTCTGGCCTCCATGCTCTCCCACGATCATTCAAGCACACTCCCATCTCAGACCTGCTGCACTTGCAATAGAGCATTTAACCTCAGAACCGCATGCTTCTTTCTTGTGTTTATCAGGTGCCACCTTCTCAGAAGGCCCAACATGACCACCCTACCTAAAATCAAAATGTCCCTTAACAATTCTCTGTCCCTGTAACCTGCTTTAATGCTCTTCATAGCACTTGCTGTTTTCTGACGTCAGAATGCATTAGGTAATATCCTTATTGATTTATCACTTGCCTCACTACCTGAACACATCCATAAGAACAGTCCTTTGTGTTTATATAGTTCTGCATCTACAACAGTACACAGCATATAGCAAGAGATAAGAAAACATTTTTGAAAGAACAAATTATTTCATTAAATCCCTACATTCTCTGAAGTTGTTAATATCGTTATTTTATATTCAAAAACAGTAAGATGGAAACAGATGATGCAACCATTTTTGGAAACAGATTAAAAGATTCAGAAAATGGGGCTTTATGGTTGAGGACTAGATGCCTAGTACAGGATGGAAACAATGAAGAAGGAAGTAGAAATAAGAAGGAAGGGTGTTTTTGTTTTTAATTTCCTCATTTCCTTAATTTTAATACTAGAAATAAATACTTAGGGAAAAATTGTACCCTGATTCAGTAACTCAATTTGTTTCATTAATTTCAAGTTAAAAATTAAAGACTAAAAACAATGGTTATTACTTACAAACGATGAGGAATTATGGAAAACATATAGTAGCTATGAGTTAATTATTCCCCCATTTTTCTGTTTCCATATCAGAAACAGGCCTAACTTATGATACGTTAGACCAGGCACAAATTATCATTTGAAAGTAAGGCATAGAACAATACAGTTGGAACTTGCTAGTATGCAAGAGCTTACAGCCAAAGGAACACTGGAAAAGTATGATCAGGACTAAAGAGGATTATATCTGTGGTGAATGAGTAGGTTTTGTGTTTCGTTTTACCATTATCCTCAGGACTAAATGAATGCTTCGTGTACTAAACACAGTACCACTCAAGTCAAGTTTACTGTCTCCATATGGTTCCAACCACGTATGCACAATGGTAGATTCAGTGAAAGCAAACAAACAAATATATACAAAGATAAGTCATTTTCCTAGAAAAGGCACTGTGTTACTAGAACTTTAATGAGCAAGAGTTCAAATGCAAGCCAGAGCAAAAAGTCAAATTTAGAACATCATTTTGTTGGTGCCTTTCCAAAACAGCAATTTGATAAAAGAGCATCTGCAAGTCTTTTATCTACAAACTTAATTTCATTATTGTACTATACTGTACTTAAAAACAGATCCACACATTTATTAAAAGTGTAATGAATGAATCTCTTATGCTTTGATCTTCTACACCAGTTTTAGTAATCTCCTTTAAAAGGAGATCAATTAGGCATACTTTTTTCTTCTTTTTTCAAATAATACTCTCAGATGGAACATTTTAACTTTATCAAAATTTAGGCATAGAAAACGTTGTAAGAAATAAAATCAACTATATTCCATTCATGCATTTGATTAATACAGGCAGCAGTCTTATTTCATTCTTGATATGAAAAAATAGAATTTTACATGTAATAACACTTTCTAAGTGTTGTCTGATGCAGTACACTAAATTAACTCTTATGACACAATCAGAAACACTATTAGAGTGTTTCTAGGAAAGTACTCTTTTCATCAACTGACATGCCTTCGTAAAAAATAAAATCTTACTCTATATTGTGCAGGTTTTGATTTATATGCTGTAGTACACCACTGCTTTTGTGTTCCAAAATACAAAATAAGAGACTCCTATAATGATGAATTTGTTAAAATGACTTTCCATAGGAAAAAACAATTTATTTTCTGTACATATAAACAACTTTGTTATGAATCTAAAACTCTCTTCTGCATACGCAGGAATGAAGCTACCCAAACAGGCTACACAGAAGTAAGAACTCTCTATAAATGTAATGAAAAGAGAACAAAAGGAGACACATCATGAGAAATATTACAACATGTATAAAAGATAAATGAAATATAATTTTTGCAGTGCTATTTTCTTTGCTATCTATTTTAAAATGGAATGATTAAAGAACATGCTGGGCTCATGTTCTTGTTCCAGCTATGAAACTAAGTTTTGTGACTTGGAGAGTTCCCTAATTTCCCTTTGTTTGTTCATCTCTTAAAAAATGAACAAACAGTGGCTATAGGAGGTACTCTTCATGGCCTCTCTAAACTCCAAAATTCTATTCTGTAGCTAGAATATTCTCAATATTTTCATCTCTTAGTAAATTGTTCTTGACCTTATGACAAATCAATACTGAGTTCAAGCATTAAAATATAGGCTCCTTCAGCTGAAGGAACTGGCGAATTTAAGGATTTTTAAAAAGAAGGAGGAGAAAGGTTTTAGATATAACTATCCAGGAGAGTGTCCCGAAGTTCTGCTCACTCAAACTTCCAATATTATATGCAGCTCTCATAAGGTAAAACGACACACAAATATAAAGGGTCTTGAAGGCACAATGAATTCCTGATTATCCACAATCTATGGGCCAGCTATGATGCACTACTCTAGTGATGTGAGGCCCATGTTTAACTGAATTATACTTATTACTTAACTTCTGTAGCATATTGTCTACTGAACATGGACCATTGAGAGCACCGTTTCAGGTCATGTTCACATATCATTCTAATCCCTCAATATTCCAGAATAAGAAGAAAACAATTAAGGATTAATTATGGTGGCTATTAGAACTTTTCTAGAAACTTACTTTCTAAAAAATTAACATCACAATCATCAAAATATTCTATTTAAAATTAATTTATTTAGTTATAGTCTATTTCCACATAGGGTTTGAGGTGACTATACAAGCACAAAGTTCTAACTGAAAAAAGACTGCCTAAAATATAATCAGATAAGCAAGATGTATTACAATTAAGTAACTTATTTGCCTTTCAGTGTTCCCCTATTTATGGGGGCAAAAGGAAAATAAATGGGCCAAAGAGAAAGATGTATCTTTCTATCAAAGGGAAGAACAAAAAAGAAATAAGTGGAGGAGGAAGAAGAAAAGTTGAGTAGTAACTGTTCTTCTCTGCTTACTGTTTCAACCATGACCTTTCTCACACCTTTAAGCTCTCTTTTCACAGAACTACTAAAATCTCATTTTAGTAAACTCCTTTCTCCCATTCATCCCATCTTTATCCTAGATGGACCTCCCTTCTTGGTTTTTGACGAAAACCTGAAAGGAGCTCAGCCTTTCACCAGGTTTCTGGAGTTGGAGAAAGGAAGCCCTAGCTCAGAGCCTGGCTAAGGTTCCCATGGAGGGTGGACACATAACAGACAAACTGCTGCTCACACATCTGCCGAAGCAAAGCCTTAGATAGGTTTAAAAAAACACAGCATAAATAAACAGATTCTGGGTGAGAAAACAAAGGAAATAAGCAGAGTCTAAAAAAAGACATAGAGCCACCAAATAAATATTTGCTTTCAATACAGGTTATTTGTCTTCGGTTGCTCTGCATGCCTTCTCTCTCCATCTTGCCAGTATTTTGTATTTTCTTTGGGTATGTCATTGATCTAGTTGGTATTTTACTACATGACAAATATACATATTTTAAACTTATGAACATTTTAGAAAATTAAGTTTCATTAAGGTAACTTTCAAGTACATGATTTTGGGGATGCCTAGGTGGCTCAGCAGTTGAGTGTCTACTTTGGCTCAGGGCATGATCCCAGAGTCCCAGGATGAGTCCCACATTGGGCTACTTGAGTGGAGCCTGCTTCTCCCTCTCCCTGTGTCTCTGCCTCTCTCTTCTCTATGTCTCTCATGAATAAATAAATAAAATCTTTTAAAAAATAAAGTACATGATTTTTAAAATAAACATTTGTTTAAAAGAAATTTGGGAGTACAGCAGTTCGCTGTTTTTTTTTCCCCTCACCCACAAATTGTGATATAAATGCATTATTTGAAATTAAAGGGATATTGGAAACCAGGAAAATCACTTCTTCAGTCATCTAGAGGAGTACTTATGCCAAAATGACTGGGACATCTGGATTACAAGGAACGTATGGTTTGTAAGTGTGGAAACAAATCAAAGGAAGGAGTAAAATCCTGAGGGATATTAATGTTATATAGGATGGTGAAACTTAATGAATGAATCTTGCATCAAAAGATACATCTCCAACAGTTACTAGAATATGCAAGTCTGCCTATATCTAGCTGTTTGCAAAAATTTGCTACTTTGTTTACCATGATATGTTCATTTGCCTGGTTTCCTGATTCTGTTAACTGGATTTACGACCTACATCTTCCTCTAGATTTCACTGCATGTTCTCCTCTTTCATTTCCATTTCTCATTCTCTCCATCCCAATTTAAAAATTAGCCTACCCATATCCTAATCCCTCAATTCTAGGCCTTTCCTTATTTCCCAGGATTCTCCTTATTTTTCCTTATTTTCCCAAGAAAATACACTTTTTGCTGTGTTTCTAGATATAGTGGAAGTAGACAATCTTCCAAATATGTACCCATCTATTGGTAGTCACAGGCCTTTCTTACAAGAACCTCTTTGTCTCATTTGGGTCCACAGAGTATTATTTCCAGTTCCGCTTTCAATACAAGATCTGCCTTTGTAGTCACATCAGTCTTTCTAAAATTACAATTTTATATTTTTTCCTGTTCTTTTAACTCTACCACTTAGTCAAAAGGTAAGTTCCATATGTCTTAATATAGTTTACAAGACTTGCACAGCTTAGTTTGCAGCCTGCATTAAGCCACTTTTACCATTTTTCCACTATGTACCATGAATTCTAAACTACTTTCAGTTCTGCAAATGAGGAACAGTCTCTTCTTGCATGCTTCTCGTTTCCCTTCTGTTCCCTTAGTAAACTCTTATTCATATTCTAGTCTCAACCCAGCTGTCTTATCCTTTGGGAGGCCTTTTGTACCTCCTAAGTCTGAGTTTTATATACCTTATCATTAGTATTGGTTACTCTATATTGTAGCTGACCTTATAGATTTCTGTGTTCACTTACAGAAATATAAACTCCAATGAGAGTAGTGACTAGGCACATCTAATCACAAATATATCCCCAGTGCCTAAGCTCAATGCCTTTAAATATCACTTAAAATGTCATAAATGTTTAAAAATTTCTCTCTGGTACATCGATTACCACCTTAGACACTATAATAGACTATAGCTATTGATCCATTTTTACTCTGGAGCTCTATTTTATGTTAAACTATCTTGGCTTCGCTAGGTAATTGGACATATTTTTCGTACCATTTTGAAGGGATTAGCAAAAATTAGGATTTTCTGAACTACTTCTGTAATGCATAGACAAAAGTCAAAGTAAAAATTATTGCCCAAAGAAAAACTGACCCAATATCCATTTATCAATTTTGGAATCTAAAGAAGGCCAAAAGATATTGCACTATTATTTCTGAATTATTTACAGAAGTTTTGGTGATATGACAGGAAAACCAACAATATACTTTTTTTATGAGTCATTTATGAAATAAGTGCCAAAGTCAAACTAGGTTACCTGGAAATTGTTAAGGGTTTAGGGAAAGTATGCATAATACAGTTAACCACGATGCACTTAAGAACCTATATCCTTTTTACATATTATTCTTTTCTCTTATGTATTTTACATGTTATTCTCTTACATACTATTTTGTTTTACAAATAATTCTCTTTTTTTTATGTTTGTGAAATTACTGAAAACTGAGAGTTCCAAAAGGAAAAAAAGAGTAATACTGGTTAAATAAACATTTTCATGGAATGCATTTTTACATGAATCTTCATTCTTAAATGGAAATTTTGAGATAAAATATCATAAAATATACTTAGCTAAAATATGAACAAATCCTAAGAATTGTAGTCTACAGAGGTTAGGAAAAATTTTTCTGAGTTATTTTGTTTTTAATAATTATCATCTTAGCAGGTACATTATTTGAATGTTTTGTAATGAAAAATAACCCAAAATATAATAGAAAAAATCACAAGGTGATATAGTTTTAAAAAGGAAGGAAACACTAGAAAAAATACTCTTTCACAGAGCAGAAGGAAAAGACAAAATTAGGAATACACTAATGATCAGATGAAGAAAATAAGAGTTAAAAATAAGGGACTTTTTATGTATGTTGAGGTTTGCCTATAGTCTTCCTGTAGGGTCTTTGGAAACCATATTTAGAGGTTTCTTCTTAATCATTACCAGCAATATATCATTTAGTTGGGAAATAAATTCATCCATACATAAAAGAGCTGAGGTATAAAGAAAAATATGAAAGTCAAATTGGCTAAAAGCAAATTCCGAATAAAAGAAATGCTCTCAAAGCTTAAGAATATCTCAAATGCTATTTTGCTTTCCAAAAAGAGAAGGTTGACTCTTGATCATTTGTATATATGACTCTATCGAGCCTACACAAACCATTCTAAAGCTGGAAGTCGTAACCATGGAGACACGGGAGAGAAAGCATGGAGTTATAGTAGTCTATGGGGTTTGAAGCCTATGTTCAAATTCTCTCCTTGTTGCTTAGACAGTCTGCATTTTTGCTAAATTCAAGATGAAAATAATCAAATATAGTTGTAGGGGTGAGAATTAAATGGGATAATATACATAAAATTGATAAGACCAATATATAACAATCAGTAAATGTCAATCCTTTCCTCCTCTTACACATTATTACTCAAGGCATTTTAAAAATACATTAATTTCACTTCATATAACACATAATTTTAAACCATGTATAAAGATTATCTGTAAATACTAAAAATCATCAAAATAATGATAATTTCGTAAATTAAAGTATTTTGATTCTTTATAAGTGGTCATAGCCACAAAACATTTGGTTACGCTTTTTAAAAAAACATATATTTCTATTTTTCAGGAGATGACTTTAAATTAGTAATGATATTAGGATTTTTTGTGGAGGTTAGTCACAGTATTGTGTTAACTTTAGTTTGCACTTGTGCTTTTTGTTTTGTTTTAATTGGGAAAATCAGAGATAGTGAAGGAACCAATGTCCAACAACGCATAGCTAGCTGGTGGGAAAGCAAAAAAAACAAATAAACAAAAATCCACCAATTAATCATTCTATCGAATATCTTTAGTTCCTATTGAACCATGAGTTGGTAAGTAATCTGGACAGTTTGAATAAATTATTGCAACTTAATTCCAATCTTGCCCTAAATAATTTCAAGGAACTGACCCATAAGGCCAGATCTAAGTTAGAAATTATGACTAATTATGACTAATGGAAAGATCTAAGTCTTTCCTCTACAGGCTTTTAGCATTTTCTTTAAGAATTTACTTGCGCAAGCATGTGTAGTTGGCTCACGCTAGCTAAATCTTTGAGGAAGAGGTAAAAGAGCCATTTTGGGTTAGATATGAAAAACTTTATGCAACAAATGCATATTTGGAAACTGCAAAATGAGCATGCAAATCAATTTATATGCATGGGTGAATGAATATAGATGAGCTATTTTCAAAGTGTAGGCATCCTGGTGTAGCATAAGATATCTGTACAAAAGGAATGGGAAGGAGGTGAATTGCTCAGCTTAGTCATCCATTTACAATTTTCAATGGAAAATTGCATTGTCAGTTTCCATTATGCCTGCACAAATTTAGACAAATTAAAGAGTCAACTAAGTAATTATTGATACGTGTATGAAGTAAAGCAGGAAAGCCTTGTCAGTCATTCGGAAATTCTCAGATGTTTCTAGAAGTTCCATTAGGAAGAGGAGACATTACAAGAATGATAATACACTTGACTATGAAGCCAATTTGAGACACAGCACTGACTTATTTAGCCATCTCTTGAATTTGGGATTAGAGAAGGTGAGGGCAGGGGGAGATGTTGTAAATGGAATATTATCAGAAATAATTCTGCTGAGAAGAAATATCTGCGTTCACCAGACCCTGCACCTTATTAGAACTCTTCTGTTAAATGCCAGGAGAATGACCATTCAACCTGACAAATGGGTACAAGTTAAATCAATCAATCAATCAATCAATCAATAAACCAATAAACCATCCATCCATCCATCCATCCATCATCCATCCTTGGAGTTATACAGGATTTAAATTCTATAATTCTCTCTTTCATGATATCCTTTCAAAAAATATCCTGCAAGGTTAGTACCATATTTTGTTCTGAAAACATGAACATTCTGTTTTTATTTCTATAACAGAATGTTCAATCTAGAATGATAATACAAATCCTTGGTAAGTTGTATAATGAGTCTGATCTCATGAAATGGACTATTAGTTTGACATTTCAAAATCTCATTGAAAATCCCTCAAGATGGAGATTTACTAATGTCCTTTGTTAATCCAGTTTTAGTATTTGCAAATATATTTACTTATAGCAATTAAATAGATTCTTTTTCTTTCCTCCCTCCATGGAAACAGTGATACAGCTGATCTTTATAAGTTATTTACTTTTGTTACGTAACTATATATTTGTGTGTGTGTATATATATATATATATATACATTTGTATGTATATATATATATAATCCTATTGATATATGCTATATAAATGTGTGTGCGTGTTTGCAATTTGATTATGTGTACTAAACAATATATTTTAACATTGTTAACATTTTAACAATATATTTTAACATATATAGTTTATATAGCTATATCTCATTTTTGTTGTGTTGTGAGTCATTCTGCATGGGTCTACCATGGTTTAGTTAGCTAATTAAATGTTAATTAATAGTTGAGTTGATTCCATTTATTTGTTTTCACCATTACAGACAGTTACAATGTGTATCAGCACTAATACATTTGTGAGACTTGTTCAGGCATTTCTGTTAAAAATTTTTCCTAGAAAGGGAACTGCCATGTTAAAGGATACACATGTTTAAAACTGTCATAGCTACTGTTAAATTGTCCCTAAAAACAGTTGCAGTAACTCACACTCCAACCAAAGATGTGCAAGAGCATAAGAGAATATGTGTAATTGCCACATCTCTGTCAATACTGTGTTCAATCACACTTCTTCTTCTTCTTTTTTTTTTAATTTATTTATTCGTGAGAGAGAGAGAGAGAGAGAGAGAGAGAGAGAGACAGGCAGAGGGAGAAGGAGGCTCCGTGCAGGGAGCCTGGCATGGGACTCGATCCCAGGCCTCCAGGATCGCGCTCTGGGCTGAAGGCGGCACCAAACTGCTGAGCCACCGGGGCTGCCCCCACACTTCTTAATTTAATCAGCTAAGCAAGAAATAATAACCTCATTTTAATTTATTTTGCTTTACCTATTGAGATCAAACCTCTTTTCTTGTATGTATTGGCTTTCTGTAGCTCTCCTTTAAAGAACTGCTTATTTGTTTTCTCTGATCATTATCTTTATTGTCTTCTTAAAATCTTGAACTTAATTAAATTTACTAACATTTTTTGAGCCCCTACTATGGATTAGTCCACTAGCTCTTACTTATATAATAAATACAAGAATAAATAGGCATATAAATGCTCCCCTGGGGACTTAGAATCACATGAAGAAATATTGTGGGGTGTTAAATAACCATAATAAAAAAATATGTTGAATGCAATACTATATGAACAAAGATCTACACAAAGCCAACATTTGCTCTGCGGGACAGCCAGGGAAAACGTCATGGAGAATTTCAGAAAGATCCCTTAGATGAGTCATAAGTGATAAGTGGAATTGTCACTTCAGGGTGGACAGAAGGCTTTTGGTCCCCATTACATGTAAATTCAGTAATTATTCATAATGCAAATAATGTTGGCTTAGATCACAAGGTTTCTGTTGGGAGAAAAGGGGATCAGACACAGAGTTTGAAAACTGCTTCATTGTCATTCTTAAGAATTTGTGCTTTCTTCTCCTTAATCCTTAAGCTAAAGGAGAAATACTATTTTTAAAGGATCATCCTAGTAGTAGAGAGGGATGGCTTTGGCTGGGGAAATGAGGAACACTGCTTGAGATTAGGAAAAGTGGTAAAGATTATAACAACAATCCTGATGGGTGAACAGGGACCCTGAAATAGTGTATCAGTAGAACCAAGTGGACTTGGTCACTGAAAGCACATGACAAAATCTGCTCACATCTGTGATAGCATTTATTGCATTTATGTGACAAATTACGCAATCAGGCATGTTTATCTACCAGCCTACTCCACTAGAAAGTAACTTCCTTCCCTTTCAATTCTTAGACCAGAGGTTGACCAAAATATAGTATTTCACCAAAAGATAAAATAACAAGTTTCAAGTTTCCTGACTTTCCTTGTGTTCAGTTTATGCCATAACAAGTATTTGTTAATCTGATACTTTTTCTACCTATCCTCTATAACTATCTAATGACTATTAGATATTTTCTTTGGATATTTTCACACTATTTTCTTTGGATATGGAAAAATCCAGTGATTAGAGTAATTTGAAATCATGGTAACTGAATTAAAAATTTGAAATGAATCCATTAAATGTAATTTTTAAAAGGATCCATATGTTTGTGACTCTTCATAGGCATACCACTATACGTGGATTTTTTCAAAAAGTAAGGCTCATTTTTACAACTAACTTATTATAGGTCTTCATACACTGTGAATAACAGTAAGTTTTATTCATATTTTTGATACCTGAATATTTTATTTCTATAATTAGGTTTCAACATTTTCATTCGTACTTCCAAATTTTGGCTTCAAGAGCATTTGATAACACTGGTGAACAACTACATAAGTACTAAGGTCTCATCATAAATATGACAGCTTCTTAGTATGGGTTTGGGAATTATGAATTGGTTTATAAATGGGCTAAAAAACAGGGCTCAAAGATAAGACTAGATTTCCAGTTTGTGTAACTCGTTCTATTGAGAAACCACGCACATTACAGAGCATCCATAAATAAGTGTTTTCTAATGTTGTGATTGTTTTGGTTTTATTTTGTTTTTAAATAAAAAAACTATTTTTCAGCCTTCTCATCCCATTCTTCTCCAGGAAGAATTCACACCAGTGCCAAAACCCCTTTCACTTCAAAGCTATGTTTCCCAGAGAAAGACCAATTAACACAGAATCTGAAAGGATCGATACCAGAGGGATATCACATGGCTATGCTGCCGAACTTGGCATGGCCACCTGGTGGGGGTAGGTTCAGCTTGGGGAGGAAACCCTAGAGAAGGCACAAGGAACAAGAGGAAGTGTGAGTTGAGACACAGGCATCAGCGGTAACTTGAGCTGAGACATGTTCAAGGAAACATGAAACTGGGGCAATCCACTATGTAAAGAGGACAACAAGAGTAGCTGGCTTAGGGCAAACACAGCATGTGGGCAAAGAGCCTGCCTAGAGTATATTCCTGGGACACGTATGTGCAGCAACAGCAAGTTAAGACAACTGGGAGGTGATTCAGGAACTAAAGGCTCTGTGGCAATTGATGCCATAATTTATCCAAATGCATCTGTGAATTATAACTTCAGATACTTTTAAAGCAGTTTTTTTTTCTGTTTATGTGCTTTTTGTTTTTTTTTGCCAGTGGATAATTTGGGGGCTTTTGTGGGGAGGGGGTTGTTTTAGGATATTTCCATCTCATACTTGAGAGATTTGCACATTAAATGCTTCCCAAAAAGTCTGATTATTTATACAACTAAGAGCTGAAAATGTATTATGAAGGTCATTTAGTCTAGGCCTCAGACCAGAAAAAGCGAAATCCTAAGCAATTTAAAACTGGCAGTTATATATCTAAGCTATTGTTAAGGATCTCCAGGAATAGAGATTCACCCACCACGCCTGCTAGCCTGTTCTCACATTTATACTAGAATTACAAGCAAATGCTGTTTTCTCTTTCCTTAGGCCTAAATCAACATACTCTTGTGCAAATCCATTTCCACTGTTTAGTCCTCTATGGGCCAGACTACTACTGCTGCCAGTTTTCCTTAGTCCAAATTCTTTTTTCTGTTTGTCAGCTCATATTTTTCTGGCCTACTTTTCCTGCTTACAAATGCAATGCTATCAAGACTTTTTCCTTCCTACAATTCTAGACTGCCTGATATACAGACACTAGTAGCAGACAGTTTTTTTTTTTTCTTTTAAACTGCCAAGTAACAACCACCTACTAAGGATTTTAGAAAGCTTCTGCCCAAGATATATTTATCTTGATATTTTCAAGATATAATGGGAAATTAGCAAGTCAGACAGAAGTGAAAGGAAAGGTTAGGGAGTCATGGGAAGTGCAGCATGTGGTGATCGGAGGAGAGGGTTGCTCTAGGTCTGGGGAACTCAGGGAACTCAGTCTTGGGAGAGCATTAGTGAGTCGAGGTGATAGTGAGTAACATAAATAAAGCAGGTGGCTATTAGGGAGAGGAGGCTGAGCGTCAGATCAGTTTCACAGAAGGGGGATCTGAAACATTTTTAGCTCAGTGAAGACAGCAGTCCTTCTCTTAAGCAGATAAAGATAATTCAAGGGGATATTGACTACATGAATTTTATTTCCACTGAGGACATAACAAGAAGAAATTAATTTATGTCAGCAGAGAAAGGATTTTCATTAAATTTAAAGAAGAAATTCTGCCCAGGAAAAGTTATTAAACACTTAGATGGAATACTGAGAGGGAGAGGAAATGAAAATGCTTTAGTTTATACAGGCATCGTTTAAATACCGGGCAGATTCCCTCATGTGAAAGAGTGTGTGGAGGATATACATTCAGTTGTTATTATTAAAAAAAGAAGGAATTATAAGTTCAGGGGAAGTCCTCAGTAGGTCACATAGCCTTGGTATGAATGCCAGCTTTGCAATTTCCTAGGGTATGAATTGAGTAAGTATTTTTTAAAAATCTCTCCATGCCTCAGTTTTCTCAGCTGTAAATTGGGGAAGATCGTACCTACTTCATAGAGTTTTGGGAAGATCAAATGAATTACTATATATAAGAAGCTTAAAATAGTGCCTGGCACAGGGTATGGATTATGCAAGATTTTGATATTGCTGTTGCTGTTGTTAGTAGGACAAAGTCCAACAACATACTGCCAGAACCTAGAGCTAAAGACTGATTATATTTCACGTGATTAAATTTTAGACAATAATGTATTGGTCCTTGTCTTCTTCCTAGCTCTCCAGCTCAACCTCGAGGCTAGAAGTCAAGAAATTCATGTTCTAGTCCCCTCCTCCACTGACCAGATGTGTGGTTTTTCTTATTTTAATTTGCCAGTTCTCAGTATTCTGGTTGTTTCAAATTCTGCGTTCCCTCTCTCTCTCTCTCTCTCTTCTCTCTCTCTCTCTCTCTCTCGCACGCACGTTCTCTCTCTCTAATTTACCTCCTTCTCTAGCACTCATTTTCTCCCCCAATCATCTTCTTTTCTCCTATCTCCTGTTCCTTTTTCAGTCTTTGGTCTCATTTTCTCAATTATTATACATCCTAAGCTCCACAGCTTCCCTAAGGCCTCATCATCCTTCCATCCTCCATCCCTTGTGGGAGGAAGACACTCCAGGATTGTATATTTGGCTCCAATTCAAATCTTTATTGCCTCTATTTAGGATGAAACACAGCATTTTCTGTGTCATACAAACAAGGACTTTGTCCAGGATGGATAACATCTTGGGTCTAAGGGAAGGGGAGGTGCCCATCATTCTTTATTTCTAATGACCTCTGGGAAAGCGCACAGCTCTCAGCTAACAGTCATAGAGGAATGCCATTCCCAGATGAAGAATTACTCTAATTCCTGAAGCTCTCCCTCTGCCTGTGTTTTTATGAAGGAAATCAATGAGAGTGTAGAAGGGTAAACAAAGGATGAAATTCAAGTGAAAAAAAAAAAAGCAGCAGCAATAAAAAACAATTTTAAGCGTAACTTGAAGCCAAAAAATATAAATTGTGATAGAAACAGAAAAGCCATATTATTTTAATTCTACCATTCTCATCTAAACAAAGCTTTAAGAGGCCAGTGGGAGAAAAAAATAAGGATGTGTGAATCCAAAAATTCTCATAAAATGATAGAAATTGACCAGTAAGGCATGTTCTGAAACTTACACATGACTCCTTTAAGTATTAAAAATGAAAATTCTTATAGATTCTCTAACTACTGTGGTAAAAGAGATTTGTAGGCTATTTTCTACTTTTAAAAAGGCTCTTTCAGAATATCCCTGTGGTGGTCTTGGCTTATTTCGTACTCATTGGGAGCTCATTAAATAAATTCAACCCCCTAGTTTTCTTATGGATAGAAGTTTTAAAATGTCATTATTAATATTAGCCTAATTTTTTCTATGTATTTGAACCTAATTGTGGCTTATTCCAACAAATAGTTAAATAATATTATTATTTGATAATAATAATAGCTAAGTTTCCATCAAAGCAAATTACTCTTAGTAACTGTCAGAACAATCTTAGAGCAAGACTTAATATAGTTAGATTTTCATATAACCCCCAGGAATAGTTGGGATGTTGTCAATCAATAATATGAAAATGGTACTTTGTAGAAACTCCAAAATCTCTAATCCCATGCCTTATTACAGAGAGTCATTTGTCTTACTATAAGTATAGACATTTTAGGCTTCTAAGGTCTTGTGTAGGAAAAAATATATATTACATAGACTATTTTAAATAATAAAGACATATTTTAGTGACATGTTTAACCAATATATGTGTAAATATTTTATTTTAACATGATTTCTAAGGCTTTAAAAAATCCTTCTCTGCTTACATTATATAGCATCATCATATATATGTCATATTTTTGTGTATATTTCTGTTTACATACATACACACAAACTTAATCACTTATATGTGAATAGTATATATATCATCATTTTAAATATCTTAGTACTCTATGTCACAGGAAATAGACTCATTTTTTTTATTCAATTTTTAAAATAGGGGTTCAGAAAAGTATTGCAGTAAACATTTACTTGGGCATTTTGATCATGGAGTGCAATATATTACTTCCTATTTTTACAATGTTTTCAATTGTATAAATTAAACATTTGGTCCCTAAGCTTCACATGTAATAATTTTAAATAATCACATTATTTGCCCCCCCCTCAAAAAAAAAATCAGTGCTGCATTCAGATAAAGAGTTTAAGCTGAAAAGTAGTATCTTCCATATGGCAGCTATAGTTTTATGCTACCATGCCAGCCATTTCCCTAAGGAAAGTCTAGGCACGCTTAATTATAGAGAGACTTTATTACCTAGAAGAAAAACATGAGTCTTTAATTTCCTTGCCTTTGCTGGACTGGGGTAGTTCATTCTGCTGAATCAAGCAATGTCTGAGTTACACTTAAGTTTAGCTGGTTCCACATACAAGGCCTGGTACTGTTAGATCACCCACCACAGCAGCTCCTGTACTGTGATCAGTGTTGTCTTCTGTTGTGGAATGTCATCCACAGAATTCGTTATGTCTATGATTAAACAGAGAAAGCCCTTCCTGATGTGAGGGTGCTTGTGAAGGAACTCTTCTTCTGGGCAGCCCCTCCTTTAACTTTTGGACCATCGGATCCCTCCTGGGAACCAACCTAAGAAAGTGCTATTTGAAGTAGCACTCACTCCTGTAATGTGGCGTCAGTATATTTCTAATTACAGTCCAGACAGCTTTGAGCACAAGTTACTAGACAAGAGTCCAGGTCAGCACTTTGGCTTGCCATCTCAGACTTGTTCTCCTCCCACTTCTTTCCAATAATAGTTTCTCATATATACCGGAAATAGCGCAGGGAATACATCTTTCTAACTCTAAGCCCTGCTCCTGAATTCAATTTTAGGCAATGTGTTGGGAAGCCAAGCTTATCCAACAAGAAACACTACCTTCTCATTATCTAATTTCAATTAACTGCCCAGAGTACCATCATCTATACCTTCAGCAGAACCATGTTCTAACTCAGCAAGTCTAAGTATCTACTTATGTGATGGAGATAGATCTTTTTACCTGTGCTAAATCACCAAGAACTTTGATGATTTCACTAATGTTATCTCCAGACTCTGAAATGGATGTAAATTTTGTGCTGCCTGTTTTGTGAAAACTAAGTATTTTCATCCAAAAGACAAAGAATTAATTGTAGTTCTTTATACATAATATACTGGGGCTTTACATCTAGTTACATTAAAGTAAAAATCAACCCATTAAGCATAATATTAATAGAAGGTCAACAAAAGCAGCAAATAAGTAAGTGTTATAGAAACAAAGTGTGACAAATTCTGACAAGCTATTTTGTTTCTTTATTATCATGACATTAGGAAATGGCACTAAATTTAAGGGTCTGCTGCCACAATCTTCAATTCTGAAGGCTTTATTATAAGTCAGCCGTTCATATCAGCAGCAAGCTGACAACGCAAGAACAAATTCCCAGCATCCACTAGCTGTTCATTAAGTGAAACACACAGGCTATGTCATATAATGGACAGAGTTGCCTGCTGGGGCAATGGACACACCTGGGTTCAGATTTTTAGCTCTACCATTGAGCTATGGTACTTTTGGCAAGTCAGCTTTTCTAATCCACAATTTTCTCTTCTGTAAAATGGGAATTTTATAAAACCTACCAAGTAGGATGTTGTAGCAATAACAAATAAACCATACAATGGTTTTTACTCAGTAAACACTAATAATTATAATAACTCTTATGATCCTAAACAGAATAATTTCAAACTGTCCAATGGTATGGACAAAGCACACCATAAAATGCTTTTTCCTCAGTAAACACTAGTAATTATAATAACTCTTATGATCCTAAACAGAATAATTTCAAACCGTCCAATGGTATGGACAAAGCAAACCATAAAATGCTTTTTACTCAGTAAACACTAATTATAATAACTCTCATGATCCTAAGCAGAATAATTTCAAATTGTATTCAGACACAAAAGGTGCTTATGGCATCGAGAAAGGAGTGGCATCTAATCCATCTTTTGAAATAATTTTTTTAAGATTTTATTTATTCATGAGAATACACAGAGAGGAGAGAGAGAGAGAGAGATAGAGACACAGGCAGAGGGAGAAGCAGGCTCCATGCAAGGAACCCGACGTGGGACTCGATCCCAGGTCTCCAGGATCAGGCCCTGGGCCCAAGGCGGCACTAAACCGCTGAGCCACCTAGGCTGCCCCTTTTGAAATAATTTTATGCCTTATATTTTTTGGGGGGAAAAAATCATGTATATTTGTAGATTTAGAGAATATTTAGAGAGTTTATGTTTGGACTGGTAATTTTTTCCAATATATAAACACTCATTCAAATATTTATTGAGCTTTACAACATACTCATCATTCAATAACTTAAAATTCCAGTAGTTGAATCGTCCTAATTGGAAAACTTACATGCTTTAATGTGTTGGTAGAACTTTAGTTCAATAGATGAAAGTTTTATCTATGTGTTATCTCTATTATAAAAGGCATAGGAAATTGGAAACAAGTTAAAAAGTGTCTTAGTGTTTAAAACAGGATACTCTCCCTACCCTTAAATTTATTCATATATACATATATTTGCTTTCTGGAATGTTACAAATATTTAAGTCTTTTGGCTACCATTTTAAAATATGGATTCCCATTAAGAATCCCTTCATAAAGTGCATTTTCATATGTATTTAGGGTATGAATATATACACACTACATGTATTCATTGGGCATCATTCTTTTATAATTTGAAGGATTTTTTTAAACCGAGTTAGAGTATATATTAAAGTATCATATGTGTAGGTACTTAGGGATATATATCTTATGTGTAAATACTTTGTGTATATAAATCTTAAGTGTATAGTTCAGTGAATCTTTACAAATATATATACCCAATATAAACATCACCTAGATCTTGTAAAAGATTCCACTGTGCCCTCTTCTAGTCAATACCACTAAAAGGTAACCCCAATTCCGAACTGTATCATCATAGAATAGTTGTGTCTATTTTGAGCTTCATATAAATAGAATCATATAATATGCATTCATTTAGCTGCTGCCTTAAATTATTTATTTGTTCAGGTTTTACACAGAAGGAACAAGGGGCCAATGTCTTCTTTACTCTGCTTGTCTGCACCAACGTATCAATGGATAATAAGAAAACTCTTATACATACTATTGGGCATAAATGATCTAAACTTCATCTAAACTGATCCCAACACAGATTTATAGAAATGGCTTTAATATTTTCACGATTAACATTTACAATATTTAGAGCCATCTACCCTGCTGCCTTTAGATATTTCTTTCAAATGTTCACATTTCTCTCAGAGTTTACATCTATTAACTATGCACACTCTGAAATAGGTTAGCAGAAGTTCACAATGTGTTAGTTGTCTGATTATATGTTACTTGATTTACAATCTTGAAAATTGAAATAAAGAACATTAGTGACCTTATTCTACTTCTAACAGTGATTTAGAGGTAATGCCACATCTGGAATTTCGTAGTTCAGACACTACGCCACATTCTGTTTGCACACATTGTGTAAATAACATGGCAAGAAGACAATTTGAGAGAGCACTGCACCCATTCCCATATTCAAGTAGAAACACATGAAATCTATGCTTAAGAGAAAAAAAAAAAACAGCAAAAAGTTATGCAATTTCAGAATAGCTCTAACACAACTAACCAAAAATACTTTTTTTCCAAAACCTAATTGGGACATTTTAAGACCTACTATTTAGCAAAGACCAAGAAATTTACAGTTCCTGTGTTTCAAGTAAGAGAAAAGGGACCGAGCCTAAAGTCATACAGAAGTACACAAGGACAAAAGCTTATGAGGTTGCATAATACTGTTTTGTACAACCAACTCAAAACTTTAAGAATTCAAAAATGATTTACTCTGAATTACGTCAAATACACATGTGCACTTCTTGAAAGTCAGTTTGCGAAGAAACTTCAGTAGTAGTTTTTTATCACTAGACATATCTTTATATATCCAGAATAAAACAAAACCTAAGTACGATAGCTAATTTTCAATGAACATTTATAGGAGTTAACCGTGCACACAGTGTGGCTACCAAATGTTTATTGAGAAAGGGATATAAAATGTGGCCAATGACTGTTTTACAGGAAACAGTGTAGCTTAGGGTGCTGGTTCTCATAATACAGCTAAAAATAGGATACATATTATACAGTGTCAGTCCTTTCAGGAGTTATTTTTTAAATTTTATTTAATGGTATCCAAAACTAGAACTTTATTTTACTAGCATATATACGTATATATATATATTTATATTTATATATATGCTAAAATATAATCCACTTGCGATAACTATCTTCCTTAAGCTTTTAAAGCTCAAATATATTACCTTGCTTCTCTGCAGATACATGTAAATAACTTTAACTTATAGGAAAGCCTCAAAGACAAATCGTAAACAGGACAGGTCCATCAGTTATCTATATCTATACAGTATACATCACTATTTAAATATAGGATTGAGACAAGTGAGTTTATAATGGAGAGTGACAGTTTTTATAAATGCTTTTGTATTAAAGGTTTTCTTAATAATAACAAAAATCCTCAAATAAAATGAATTTAAAAATTAGGTATCCAAGTAGTATTTTTCTTTATTGCAGCAGCTAAAATATTGAAAGCCTAGAATCAATCAGCTAATATATACTGTCGCAAGAAAGGCATATTGAGTAAGGTTCTTGGGGGGGAGGAGATACAATATGGTATGACATTGCCAATGGGCTCCAGAAGCCTATAGATTTGGTGGGTTTATCTGAGGAAACCACATGATAATCCACAGAAAGGATTCTGATACTTTTACAGATAGAACCAAGTGTTCCGAACAAAAAAAGGCCTTAGATTTCTATATATAACCAAACTCACAATGATTCTAAGCTCCTTAAAGACAGAATCTTGTTTTTTCCTATGTTCTTCTAGTTCAGTCTACAGCTGTCAATGGGTGCTTAAACATATTTTGTTGACTGGCAAACAGAAAACAAGGTTTTCTCTTTTTCTCCATCCCCCCATTAATTGTTCTCTAAACTATGGCCAGAGTGACATTTTTGAAATATAAATTTGATAATGGCACCCTCCTCTCCACCTTCCAAACTAACTCCTACCATTATTTTTTCCATCACTTTTACCATAAGATTCAAATCTGTGATATGGTCTAGAAGGCCCTGAAAGACCTGACGCCAGTCTGCTAAGAGCTCCAAACTCAAGGGCCCTCTCTCAGTTGCATGAATATGCCACACCAACTTCTATACCAGGCTTTTGTACCCAGTATTTCTCCTCTATGTTTACATAGTTAATTCCTTCTCATCTCTCAGATTTTAAACATCAATCAATCCTCAGGGAAACCTTCTTTGATTAAATTAGTTCACACTTTTTAAAATTCTCACAGTACCATGTATCTGTCCTCCAAAATACATACCACCATTTTAAGTTTCCTTTTACTTATTTTTTAAATAACTGTGTCTCCACAATGTAATGCAAGGGCTAGCGAGGTAGGAACTACTTGGGAGTTCACTCACCATTTTATTACCTGAGCCTGCTATTCAGACACATACAAAGCATTCAATCAATATTTGTGGAACACAGAAATGACTAAGTGAATATGGTTGTCTATCTGGTCACATTAGTAAAGTCCTAGAAAGTACGGGCTTTATTAAGTGATATCTATCACACTACCATGTTTAGTAATATTTAGTAATAAGCCATTGCAAGGTTTATCTGTTTATGGCCACTTAAATAGGAAAAGTAAATAAAAGTGACCCTCAAGAGTCTAATATGAAATTTTAATATAAATGATCCTAAAATGCATGAAACCTGGAAATCATTTTAAAAAGTGTAACCTCACTTCTCATTGATCAGCCTTTTATTATTTTTAAGCTGGACAGGCATGGAATTCACTAATTCTTTTAAGCTGCTAAGAAACTATTAGTCTTCTTAGGTAGAAACATATTCAGTGATAATGGTCCTGGGGCACTTAGAGGAGTATGATTCACTGAAAAAGCTCTGTACCCCCAAAGCATCCATCATTCAGGAAAGATGACATTCTTGGATAGCAGAGTTCTGAGGCTCACTTTCAGGGTCAAAGAACATAAGTGATAGATAAGTTAGTTCTGTCCCATCAGCCATTTATACTTATTTTTTTCTCTTGAATAATGCCTGAACATGAAAAAATATCAATCCTGGTAAAATGGAAATCTTATTCAGCAGAGAAGATAATACAGGGCTCTAGAATAAGAGTGCCTGCACTTGTATGTGGGCTCTGCCACTAATCTGGTCATGCACATAACCTTTCTGGTGTTCTTTTTCCATCACTACATAAATAAATAAATAAATAAATAAATAAATAAATAAATAAATAAATCCTGCTAGGCTTGAATAAATTAGAGTAAGGATGAAACTGCACTTATTAAATAAAAATATTCTAAAAAACCATAGATGCAGAAGTTGCTGCAAGACATTCTGGGCCAGAAAAAAAAAAAAAAGAGCGAGAGAGAGAGAGAAAGAATATTATCGTTGTCCTTTTAGTTGTTCTTACTATATTTTTAATACGAAGGATACTAAATAATATTAGGCTTTATTAAGTTAAAAAAGAAATTGTGGTTAGAACTAGATATAATTTGAATCTTGTTTAATGTTTGCTGTTGATTTTTTCCCTGAATTTTCTCTGATGAATGTGGATTTGTTTTTAATTTAGTTTTTAAAAGGAATGTGGCAATCAGTGTGAATACTGGCTAGACGCAGGGCTCTGCTCATACTTCCTCTGAATAGAAACCATCTATCCCTGGCCATCAATACATGATTGGTGTTGGGAGAGGCATCCATTCTCAATTAATTATTTAACAGTCACTTGACACACATGAAATAAAGAAAATACATAAAAGTGGAGCCAATCCTTCTGGGCAGATTGACTCTGCCTTTATCATTCCATCTCCCATTTCTGTGATAATCAAAAGAATCCAGCCTTTTGTTTTCCTTTCATGACTAGTGGTGATCTTTGCACTCCGTTTTCAGATCAAATTTTCAAAACGAATCAATGCTCCAGAACCATCCTGATGGATTTTCCTTTCTGAATTGAATTACCTTATGCATCAGGTACTATACTGGTCAATTATGTATCTTGGTAATTCCAAATTCTTCCTCTTATGGAAAGAGCCTATCCACTGGCAAAATGAAACGCATTTCAGAAACATTTAATTCTGCTTCTCTTCAACGTATTACTTTTGCCACGCTTTCTCCACACTTAAGTGTTCCTGATTATGCATGATCCCTGGATCCCTACATTTAAAATGCACAAGAAAATAAAAATTTTAATTTAAAACACCCTCCCACACAGAACAAGCTGTCATTGTGTCATATTTGTTTCCTAATTTAAGGAAGGAAGTTATAGCTTATGTGTCCTTCATTAAATTGTCTGCTCTGTATTTTAAAGTGGCATTGGGATACGTAGAGCAATTTTCCCCCTTGAAATAATGTTCATTAAAAACAAAACTATTTCTATTAATCAGTACAGAGATATGGAGCTTCAAATTATAATACAGCAAATCGTCACATGTACCTGCTATTTCATTCAAGATTTGCAATTAAATTAGATTTGGGAGAGGAAAAGCATGTCCTGTTTTATTTTTGTAAAACCTAACTATAAAGCCTGGTACTAAATCCATGGAAATTTACTGGCCAAGCTGAAGTGCAGTATAGGCCATAGGATACACAGTCTTCTGTATTTATTTAAGCCAAAACATAATGAAAACAAAAACCTTCATGAAGGCAGACAACAATAAAATAACCCTTTACTTTTTTTGTTCCCTATAAACCCATGAAGGCTAGAGAACTCTTTTTTTTTTTTTCCGATGACCAGCTTTTTTCTTTTTTCTTCCTAACAAACTCCCTTTGCTGTTTAAACAATTACAAATTTTATCAAGTCTTCATTTCTCTTAAAAGTCAGATGAGAGAAAACTGCCAAGTCTAATAAGATTTACAAGGGCTAGTTCCTCTTAGCAGTGTCAGCAAAAAAAAAAAAAAAGAGAGAGAGAGAGACATTATACAATAAAATTCAGCCACACATAGAGCTTTTGTCCTCACAGCTTTCAAAATTAGATTTAATAATTCATCTTTTAGAAAACAATTTCAGCCATAAATGTCATTTATCCATGTGGTGACTGTCTTGATTTGACCCATAAGCTGTCTACTTTAAAACCTGACATCTCTCCTGCTCAGCCACAAATATATCCATGTTTCCTCTTTTTTCCTATCAGTCACTTTCTGTTCATAGGCTTTCCGGTATTTATACAAAATTTCTCCTTGGTCATGCTCATGTAGCAACATTGTAGACACATTAATGGCTGAATTTTACTTATTAAGGGGAGAAAATAAAACTTAGGTATGGTTTTCTTTTTTTTTTTTTTTCATTCCACACTTTCAGTGCTTAAAACAACAAAAAAATTACAACGTGGCCTCCACAACTCAGATAAATCTCATTAGCTAAACGTACTCGGAAAATCTTTTGCAATCCTTCATATGCAACACCACCACCCCCCCCCCCATTTATTAGCTTACAGAACCTTCCTAGGACAACAATGTCTAAATTTCTGTGCCATTTATCTTCCCAAGACATCTGCTAATTAAGAAATAGGTTATTTAATCTCTAACATCTCTAAATATTAGCTGACCTGTCTTCCACTTCCAGAAATCACATAATTTTTCCTAGACTGACAAATGCTGGACTCGGACATGCCCATCGAAAGTAACACTGATTCCAAGAACCCTTTTTCTTCTACCCAGAAAACCTTCCCTCCCCACACACGCACCCCCACCCTCCACCCCATACACACACACACACACACACACACACACACACCCTCCTTTCCCCACAACCAGGAGCAGGACTTTATACTTGTAAAAGGGCCCCTGTTCCCCTTGTGCCCTTTCCCACGCATGAGGAAACGTGGAGGTTCTCCAGCGCAGCCAACCTCGCCCGCCCTTCCTTCTCCACCACGCGGCTGCCCAACCTGGAGGCTCGTCTGCACCCGAGGGGGAACGGCCCGGTGTATCACAGGCTTGGGGCGGGCGGGCGGGCGAGCAAAGCGCAGCGCTTGTGCAGGCGGGGCCACGGCCCAGGGAAGGTGGGGAGCAGCCGGACCAGGGGCCCGAGGAATCTGAAGACGAGAGGGCGTTCTGCTCGCCCCGGGGCGGCAAGCGGTGGCCCAGGGGGACACCGGGCCCAGGGCGTGGGGGAGGCCAGAGAGGAGCTGCGGGCGGTGCAGGCAGGGCAGGGAGGTCGCCTGGCGGCTCGCCCCCCCGCCCCCACGAGGGCCTGCCTCGCCCTGCCCCCCCGCGCCCCCGCCCCCGCCCCCGGGAGGGGGTGTCCGGCGTCGGGCCTTACCTTGGCTGCAGTCCTTGCCGCGGAAGCCGGTTCTCGAGCAGTCGCACACCGCCTGGTCGTCCACGACCGAGCACACGCCCCCGTTGAGACACACCCCGCCCTCGCCCTCGTCGCCCGCCTCGCACGGGCTGCCCCCGCCGCTGCTGGGCGGCTCGTCGTCCAGCTTCACGTCGCCGCTGTCCAGGGGCAGGGCCTGCGAGGCGTTCACCCTGACGTCGCGGATCCAGCCCCGGAACGGCTCGCGCTCCCTCACGGCGGCCAGCGTGAGCTTGAGCGCGGCGGCGCGCAGCTCGGGGGGCAGCCCGCCCACGAAGAGGCCGCTGAACACCGTCATGTCCCGGCGCTTGGACTTGACCTCCACCCACTTGGCCTCGGCCCGGTCGATGAAGAGCGTGGTGTTGCGGAACTGCCTGCGGATGCGCACGCTGTGCCAGGCGCCGTCGTTGACGGGCGTGTCGGCCAGCAGCGTGGCGGGCTCGGCGCAGAAGATGGAGAAGCTGAGCTGCAGGCGGCCGCCGCGGGTCAGGATGAGCTCCAGGAAGTCGCAGAAGCCCTCGTCGTCGAAGTAGAGCACGAGGCCGCGCGCGCTGCGCGTCTTGAGCTGGAAGCTCATCTCGCTCTCGCAGCAGGCGTTCCACTTGGGGAAGCGCGTCCACTGGCCCTCGGCCCCCGGGAACTCCAGCCCGCTGCCCAGCTCGGCCCAGCAGCCCAGCAGCAGCAGCGAGAGGCACAGCAGAAAGCAGCCCCCGCGCTGGAGCAGCGCCGTCCCCATGCTCGGGGCTGGGGTGCGGCGGGGGGGCGCCGGGGCCGACAGGGTCAACGTGGTCCCGGACACCGTGATGCGGAAACGGGGGTCCGGAGGCGGGCGGGGCGGGCGGGGGGCCCGGCGCGGGAGGCACGCGCCCTCCTGTATCTAGCTCTTTTTTTCTTCTTCTTCTTCCAGCAGCCCCTCCCTGTCTCCCGGTAGTCCCCTCCCAACTGGAAGACGTAGACCCCGGGGGTGCAGGGCAGCAGCAGAGCTCCCAGACCAAAGGGAGGATGCACTTTGGAAGCAACGTTCTGGAAAAGGCGTCAACAGGCGGTCAAGGGGAGTCCCTCATCCATCTGAATCCGATGACCTAGTTCAAGGGCATCAGTGGTGTCAGGAGATGCCGCTTCGCTGCTCGAACACTATTATCTGCCAGGTACCATCAGGGGTACCGGGCAGCAGGGAAGCAGTCAGGGTCTGGCGAGGAGGAAATGCTTCTCAGGGAAGTACAAGAAGCCAGCGAGGAGCCAGGATCCTTGGATACGTGCGAAAGCCCCAAGTTGTTTCTCCTCCAGATGTGGTGTTCCCAAAGCGGAAGGGAGTGACGGGTTCCTTGCCTCTTTACGGCACCGCTTAACCCCTGAGTGGCTTCAAAGGCCTGCTTCTTCGGTCATATCGTGGACTTTCCTGCACCACTGTAGCCAACGCAGACTTCCTTATGCATGGCCTCACAGGCTGGGTTTTACTTCTTTTCTTTTCTTCTTTTTTTTTTTTTTTTTCCCCTCCCCAACGGTAGGGTTCAAACCCAGAAGCTGTGGAATAGCCAGAAGCTGTTAGATGTCACAACAGCTCCTCTTCTTTTCTCTTTGCCTCTGCAAGGCCAAGCTAAGATGCCAGCATGTCAATTGGTTGTGTGTTGGTGATGCATTTTGGTTTTGTCTTTTTATAAGGACCCACAAAATCTGCAGAGAATTAAAATAAAAATTAATTTCTAAAGTCATGTATAGTATCATAGAAATCACTAGTCAGCTCAGAAACCAGGTATGTAACTAGAGCTGTTAGGAAGCCACAGTGAACCTTAACTAGAAGGGGCTCATTTGTCTTGATCTATCAAGGAAGACCTAATGTCTCCGAATAGTTAATATTGCACTTTTACAATAAGTCATTACACCCTTGCACTTTGTTATAACTGTGAATAGGTAACCCTCTCAGGATTTTGTAGAGATTTGTTTATGGCTATCTTTTACTTTTTCTGAGAAAGTTTAATTTTTTTTTTTTTTTAATATGAGGAGGAAGAAAAAGGCCCTTTTAAGGACTTCTGCTCGTAATGTGTACTGATGGCATGGACAAAAAGAATTCAACCTATTCAAATCTCAGTTAATACAGATTTTACAATAGGCAAAGCAGACCAGACTGCAACTGGACGCTGCTGGCTTGGATTTACATAGCATTCCTACCATTTTATGGTTTTCAGAGAAAGAATATTGATAGTTTCTTGGGAGTCTCTTTTAAACTTCAAACACGCATTTTCTCCCCTTTTATTAAAGGAATATCTGTTATAGGAGAAAACATCTAACTGAAGTCATCTCTATTTGGAGCAGCATTTATGTTTCAATTGCCATAATATTAAATCCTCTAAAGATGGGTAAAGTATTTAATATTTTGCCACAGTGTAGTGATCTTAACTCCTCTTCAAGTCCTTATCTGGCTGTCAGCTCTTAGAATTTGTGTGGTCAGAACAGCAGTTGGCATGTGTGTCACCTTAGATGCTATGGCTCCAGGATGCTGGAATATAAAATTATATCTTTGAATCACTCACTATGAAAATCACCTCTTTATTTAACCCCAATCTGACAGGCTCCTGAAATGGTACAGAAATCTAAGCAGTGGGTTGTTTTTAAGTCTCTCTCTCTTGTTTTATTTCTTTACCAAAAAAAACATTACTCTTACATTTTGACCAAAAAAAAAAATCACAAATGGTTCATCTGGTCATGTCAAGCAAACTCATGCATTTACCTCAGCATTTCCCACTCTACCGCACCACCCCCTGTATACACACACACACACACACACACACACACACATTTATTGCCTGGACACAGAAGCTCACTATCCAATTAACACTTTTTTTTTTTTTTTTCCTACAAGCTGAAACTAGCAGTAATTTATGGCACCGCATTGTGTTGCTGCTCCTCCATGGAGGGAGCTGAGAGCATTTCTCTTCAGTACAGAGCAATCCCTACAGGTGTCAGCTGAGAGCCACCACCAGGCTAGGGGATCCCACTTCAAGTTCCTCCCCAGATGAAATTGATGACTGGTTCCCTCTTTTGCAACACAGACACACAACACAACACATACACACACATGCACATTGCCCAGCAGAAATAAAAAAAAAATAAATTGAAATCTCAGTTGCTTATTTATTATGGCTGATACATCCCACTCCAACAGCAATCACCAGCCATATCTTGTCTACTTCTGTGCCAAACCCAAAGAAAGGTGCTCTTAAAAATCATCCTAAGATAGCATATTATTCAATATACTCTAATTTTTAAGTGGACTCAGGCATCTGCCAATTTTTCAGTCATTTACAAAATGAATCTGGAATTTAAGGATCAAGAGTAGTGCTTTGAAACCATCCAGAAGCTTATGTATTAGAAAACCTTTGTGTGTGTGTGTGTGTGTGTGTGTGTGTGCACGCACGCGTGTGACTCAACTGGAGCCGATTATTTTATTAATTAATATTACATGGATCACAAAACCTTTCTTCACCCCTCTCTCCTGCACTCCTCCACTAATGCATACCTTGCCGATTTTTTAAGGAATAGAGAGTGTGTGTTGGGGGGGGGGGGGGGCACATATATTCTTACCACAGAGGAGGTCAACTGACTCTCCCAGTCCTTAGAGGAAGCTCATTGTGTGTGAGAGAGTATCTGTATTTATATGGAGAAAGAGGATTCTCTCTAGGTGCCGGAAAAACCTGGTGAGTTCACAAATTAGAGGATGAAATAAAAGGATCTGAAAAACAACCTTACTGCAGCCAAAGGAAGAAGCGCTCTAATTCAAAAGCAGACTAACAGCCTCATTAATCTTTTCTTTCATTTCTAGAATCAAATTCATTCCCAAGCCACTGGAAGGATCGATACTGTATGCTCATCCGCTGCAGTTGCATTTATTTTAATATGTTTATAACACACATACACATATGCACGCATATCTTTCCATGCATCCTTCAATATAGACCATCGCAAAGAACCTGAAATCTTGGGGATAATTTTTAGAAGCGCTTCCCCCCCCACCACCACCACCTTGCTTTTGCAAAGTCCCTCAATACCAATGCACACCCAAATTCTCCCTGGCTTTCCCGCCCAGTCTCTAAGCTCCATCTCTAATACCAGTGCAGTTTCTTGGAGCCTGGAGTCAACTGCACAAATTAAGGATAGGCACAGCATGGGGCTGATGGGGAAGGGAAAGATGTAGATACAGATACATTTTATTGCTTTGGTTTCTAACTTGTCTGTTTTCTTTCTTTTGCTAATAAATCACTGCATTCAGCCTTTAAGTTACTACCTCAGTTCCACCATCTCGTCTTCTTGCCATCTATTTAAAAAAGCTTCATGCAAAACAACGAAGATCTATACTCCTCCACCCTCCCACCACCCATCCTTCCTTGTGCATTTGTGGCAGATCCTGGCTCAGTTACTAGGGGGAAATATATCCTTCTCCAGGTTGCCTCGCCCCATCCCCTCCCCCAACCCAAAATGAGCTTCTTTACCTGCCCGGTTATTCCCCTTAGCTCGACCCAGAGCCTGAAGCATGCATCGGTCAAAGCGAATTTCCTGAGGTCTGTGGATAAGGCGACTGCCGCTGCCTTTTCAGAGGCGTCAGGCTTGAGCGTCTATCTCCAGGAGTGCGGGAGGGGAGAACAGGCAACGGAGGGGAGCAGGAGGAGGAGGAAGAGAGGGAAAGAGCTGGGAAGGAGGAGGCGGTGGTGGAGCCTGAGAAGGCTGGGTTACGTGACGCCGGGTGCTGTCCTTCTGAAAGAGAAGGGCGGAGCTGAGCTCTCCGCAGTACCATGGAGAGCGGCGGGCCGTCCTCAGGCGGGGATGCTGGTGGGCTCGGCCCGCAGGCACAGCCCCTCCAGGTCGGGATGCTGCGGAGCGGGTGTTTATACCTTTGCTTCGTCCCTTTGCAGGGGAAGCCCGATCCTGGAGGCGGAGACCTGCCGCAAGAGCTTCTAACTTGTCACCACCCACCCTCCCCCTAGAGAGAGAGAGAGAGAGAGAACCAGAGAACCACGTAGCCTACTGAGCATGCCCAGACCCCTGTTAGACCCACGGAAACCTGTGTGGAGATTCCACTTCTCCGGGGTTTAGTCGTGATTGGGCGAGGGTACCTGAAAGGGTGCCAGGGAAGAGCTGGGCAGCTAAAAGGAAGGGGGCAAGGAGTCAGTGATTAAGATGAGCTCCCGTTTTACTTGCGCACTTTGGTCTCCTGTTTGCAACCCTTGAAAAGCTGCAGCTTTTCCAGGAATGCAGGGACAGGCAAGGCTCACACAGTCGCTGGCATTCCCACAGATCCAACGTCCCTGCCCCACCCCTGACTGTGTCCCCAGCCTGAGTGATGTCTTCAGACCTTCACGATCTGTCTAGGCTGTGCCCACAAGACGTGAGAGGGACCTACCAGACTAACGCGCCAACTTGGAAGACCAGAGTCAAGTCTGTCTGGCAAGGTGCTTTCTGCGACAGCCTCTCGTCTTTCCCCAGTTTTCTGTGCTCTGCCTTGGACACGGGCATTCTGAGCTGAACCAAGTTCTGAACCTGTTTAACTCTTCTCTCCGCCTCCTCCTTTCTTTTGCAGCTGGTAAAACCTGGAGGAAGTAAGACTCCATGTGAGGCTCTAACCAAATCATTGGGCATACCCAGTAGGCATTGCTGGGTTCGGTGACAAAGGAGTTAACTCTCAGGGAGCTTGCAGAATAGGTGGTAGAAAAGTCCAAAGAGTGTGGCTTTAAATTACAGTTTGAATGCTATGGACATTTAAATTCCTAACCCTATTATATTCCTAGCCTGGGTTAGTTTTAGAGCAGAAACAGCAGACATATTTATTTCAGCACCACAAACCTAATAGCTCTAGTCTCAAGTGCTATAGGATAAGACTATTTTCTACCTCTAGGCCCTATAAAGCAAGACTGTAAGAACTTTCCGAAGTACTGAAATAATATACATTCCAAATGCAATATTCATTTCCTTCCAAAGAAACCATAACTTATTCCTGTGATAAGTGTATTTATATATTCACTACCTTTATAAAAGAGTCTAAATAACTTGAAGGCAAGAACCACAGCTTTTATTTTTATTGTCTTTAGAAAGACAGTGCGTCAAGTGATTAAATGTATGGGAACTAGAATCAGGTTGTCTGGGCTTGAATTCCATCTCTGCAATTTATTAGCTGTGGCCTTAACTGAGATACTTAACCTTACAATGCCTCAGGCACCTCATCTGTAAAATGAATATATTAATAGCTCCCACATCTGTTTCACGTTGTGAAGATCAAATAAGTGGACATAATATATTTAGAATTGTGTTGAGCCTATACTAGCTATTTCTATTAGTTTCAAGCCTACTCTGTTCTGTTTGACTCAATGGAAGTCACTTCTCTGAAATCCAGATTTCTTGGCTTTATAATAGAAATACTAGTGATTGCCAACTCATTCCATAGGATTTTTTTTTGGGGGGGGGGTGGGAAATGGTTTGAAATAACAACTTTAACATGATTTTCTAAAAACATAAATGAAATTTTAAATAACATAGAGCTAAATCTCAAAAATAATTCCTGATCTAAAGTTATGCAGTCATTAAGTGAGCTTAGACCCCTCCCCCAAATAGTCTACTTAATTCAGGGTACTGTTTTGTTTTATTTATCTACCATTTACCAGTAGGTTCTAGAGCAAACAGCACACAAGATATATGTGTCTAGTATAGAGGTAAACCATACTGCAAAAGTAAGTGGAATGAACAACCAGTTTTTAAGAATTGAATCTAACATTTCCATGATGCCCCGAAGATCTGATGTATATATTCACCAGTGAATCCTATTTGATGGCAGATTTTTAAACTAACTCTTAAGAGTCAAAACCTTATCACTTACCTGGAATCGTTAAAGACAACAACAACAGCAAACCATTAATTGCCACTATGGCATATGGCTTGAGAAATTATCTAGTATTTCATTTTGTTCTTGTAAATTTTGGTCTTTTCTTTCAGTTGGGCTACACAGAGCTTTAGAACATGGTTCTCATTGGACTCTCTTCTATGGTTATGATTCAAAGGTACATTAAAATTCTTATTCTCCATGTATAAGTTTTAAAACAACAGGTGCTCTGTGCCCACCCCTTACACACACATACAGACACACATACACACACACTATCTAAACCGAGGAACTACATTATGTCCTGCAGTAATCTGCTTTGTAGTTAACAGATTTAAAGTAACTACTGTATCTAATCTAAGGAACATGGACAGCCACATGATCTGTTTGTTTGTTTTTTTCAGTAAATATGCAGAGGGGAAATTATCAGTATGTGCTTAGAATGGGGAAATATCAAAACATAATTTAGTGATAAAAGCTCTTAAAGTATGACTTTCTGTATTGTTTCTACATAAATTGCTTTACCTTTTTGAGATTTAGTTTCCTCATCAGTAAAATAGGGAAAATAGCATCTTACTTCATAAAATTTGATGATGATAATGCCAGTGTTCAATGTTAAGTGCCTTCTTCATGCCAAACAGCACTCCAAGTACTTTACTTACATTAACTTAGTCTATCACTCAAAACAATCCTATGAGGTAAATTCTAGGATTGCACCCATTTTTCCAATGAGAAAAGCAAAGCACAGAGAGATTGACCCAATCAAGGTCACATCTAGCAGGTATAAGTGGAAGGAAGGGTACAAACTCATGCCCTTGATTTTAAACACCGTGTTACATGCCTCTCATCAAATGATCAAATACACCTAGCACACTGGCACAATGCAGATACTAATGAATGTTAACTCCTTTTTTCCCTTCTAAGAGTTTCCTCAAGAGAAATCTGGGAAACTAAATTTCAGCTTTGGAATGTTGTAATGTCATTCCCTAATAACAAATACTGTATGAAATATCTTAATGAAAACAGGTGAGATGTTTTTAATGTTGTTATTTTGTTGTTGTTGTTGTTGTTGTTTGTGCACAACATGTAAAATTATTCCTATAGATCTAATTTGAGGCAATTTTAACATTTGTCAAAGCAACTAGTGTTTTTCTAGAAAGGTGGAAACCAGGGTTAATTCCTCTCAAGTCACCTTAAGGAATCTACCAATTCTAGGCTACAGTAATGTGTAAAGGATTTTTAACTCCTGCCCCTGTTACCACTCAAAACAAATGAGATAATTGTGAAATCAAGGTAGTTGTTTATGATTATGTCTGATTGGGAGAATTTCTGACAACCCAAATATGGAAACATAAGTAATATCTCATGCCATAAACTGGTAAACATTTTGCAACAATGAAAATGGAAATGCATGATCACCATAAACAGATTTCCATAAGCTATTAAATATTAATGAGCATTCTAACATGGAAACTTGCTTCACACTAAAAATAAATGAAACTAAGTGATAAGATTTTTTGACTGATAAATGAATACAGAGAGACTCTGTGTTTATTGCTGCAATCATAGCTTGTGCTTTAACATTAGGAAATCAGTGTAAACACCTACTTTCTCAATTAACATTAAAGCAGAGTGGAGTGTTTGAGAAACCCATGAATCCCAAGATTGATACAAATTTGGAAGGGGGCTTTAACTTTACCAGTATAAGTAACTTAAGAAGAAATGCCCGGTAACAATGGGGGGAAGTATACAAGTTAATACACACCAAATATTTTTCTACTAAAGATGGTAAACAGTTTAAAAGAGCAAGAAGATTTATCACTCTGTGGGGATTTTCTATTTGCTGTGATGCAGGTAATCAAAATGAAGCCATTTTTTGTCTACTGAAATAATGGTATTACTAGGGAGAGATTAGATTACATGATATTCCTAGCTAAATTTCAGATTAATAATGAATTCCTCTAATCAATTATAGTATCATTGTTGCATAATTGGAATGCTACTGTTTAGCTCAACAACCTATTTATTTTAATAATAAATATAACTCTTGCTATTTGGTTTGTGGCTACACGTCGCTAGCTGGTTTCCTTTATATAAACCAATATGAGTTTTCTAGTTACAAAAGTTGATGAATACTTATTGAATATGCTGCTATATAAACCCCATTTTCAGCACAACTAGAGAAATTTCTAACTATAAGGCAATACAATCAAGTGTAGGGGTTTAGATTCAGTTATAGACAGAAATAAACACACTGTAATTTCAATATAGGAAAATCCACATAATTTCCCATGAAGTTGACAATGGTACTTTCAGGAGAAATAAGCAAATTCAGTATGTGACATAATATCATACTCTTTGGGAAAAACCTTCGGCATTGTAAAATAAAGCTACTTTCACAAGAGCATATAGCTTTTCAGTAATCATAAGATAAAATGTGATTTTAAAATGGCTACAAATAATTAGAATAATGGTAATTACTAAGGTATTAAGCTACGGTAAAGAAGCACATGGATAGGTACTTGAGAATAGTGGTTAAGTTCTAAAGGTTGCACCTGCTAGAGAGGTTTCACTGCGGGGACCCTGCAGTGTGTTTGATGGGCAGCATTTTTAAATCTAGGGCAGCACTAGCACCTGGCTATGTTCTGTCATGCTTTACTCCCACCGCTCTTTCCCCAACAGGGATGAAAAATCATTCTGAAAAGGAATAGCAGCTACCATGAGAAGCCCCTGTTTGGGAGTTTCTTGCAGTGATTCATGGCGCACTTGAGCCTGTCTTCGTCATTCCCTATAGGAACGTATTTCTCCTCCTATATGGAAACTGTCTCCTTACCACCACCACCACCTGCACATACAGCCAACTCCCTCCAGTCATGCCAGACCCCAGGAAAGAAATTCTCTCGTTCATCAGAATCTAGCTGTACACTTATTTTCATTGGGTCCCAGCTATCAGTTAGTTTGTTTAACCAGTCCTGTTTAATTTCCTTAACTATGGCCTGTAAGCTTGCTTCCGAGCAAGAGAGTTGTGCTGAAGTTGGTGACAGCAAGATTCAGAGCTTTGCGTGTCTTGCTCCATTTCAGCTATTTCTACCCCTAAAAATCTGTGGAAAATCGATTTTCTGTGGTGGCAAATTGAAATATTTTGTGGTTGGCTTTTTAAACACATCCTGTGTGATTTTATTTTATTTATGATGTTTGTTTGTTGTTTGTTTCCTATTCCTATCACTTTCAAACTAATCCCCCCAACTTTCATAGTTTTAAGCCTCGTTATTTTTTCAGGGCCTGTTCCTTCTCTAGTTTTTAAGCTTACCTTTCTTACCTAGTTTAGTTTTTGTTTTGTTTTGTTTTTTTTTTTTTTTTTTTTACCCTGTTGCATCTGCTTATTATTATTTTCGAATGCCACTACACATGTAATTATTTAAACATATGATCACACATGTATACATATGCACACAAATATATAATTATTTAAATACATAATCACACGTACACACACAAATGCTACTGACACCAACTCTTTTGCTATTTCTGGATCCAGTTCCAACATCGGAGAACAGGGCTCCCCCGGACACAACACCAAGTGATTCTCAGGCACCAGCAGGATATCTAAGAATTCAATTCAATTCTGACACTATCTACCCAGAAATATAATCAGATTCCACAGATTAAGGATTTAGTCCTACAAGACTACCCTCCAAACCCCATTTCAGATTCAAATTGCAAGCCCCAGACTGTTACCTGTGCACCTGACTAGCTATAGATTGGGGATTCCAATGACCTTTTCCTTGAGTTATTTTAATTTGCTAGACTGACTCACAGAACTCAGGGAAACAATTACTTAAATTTACAAGTTTATTAAAGGTCATGATAAAGAATAAAAACCAATAGCCATATACAGAGATACATAGGTCTAGGTGTTGGAAAGAGCTTGAACCTTCTGTGCCCTCTCTAGGAGTGCTACTCTTCCCTGGATTTCCACAGGTTCAAGCTAAAAGCTCTCTGAACCTAGTCCTTTTGGGTTTTTTATGGAGGCTTCATCGCATAGTTGTAATTGACCAAGTCATTGGTCATTGTTTGATTCAACCACTAGCCCCTTTCAGCTGGACTGAAGGTCAGAGAGTAGGGCTGGAAATTCCAAGCAACTGACAACATGATTGGTCCTTCTGGCAACCAGCCCCACCTTTGGATGAGGTCCAAAAGTTGCCTTCATTTAAAAAAAAAAATTACGACTTTACAAGTCTAAAATGCTTTCAGGAACTATGGATGAAGACGAAGTCTGAGAAATGTATTTTGGTCATCTGAATGATTAAATACATATCTCTTGTAAATCATATCACACACAGAATTAAATATGTTAACAATGAGACAATGATAGGTATTACATATACCCCATTGGAACTTCACATATTAGAGTTATAATATCCACTTTTTTATACAAAAAAAAAAAAAGAACTGAGCTTTCAAAGTTACTTGTGAATCAATTGACAACAGTTTTGTTTTTACAGGAAATTTATTCTTGCTGAAGAAAAAAATGACAGTAGAATAGAGATGAACTGGACCCTAAATTATGTTTGTGCACTTGATCTAAACATCCAATTGAATGAGACTATTGGCAGTGCTAAGCAATTCATTTTTCTCTAGATTAAGAGAACAGACTCAAATGACTGACAAAGTCTGGCATGTGATATGCCAGATAAGGTAAGCAGAACTGGGAAAATGATGAAGATTGGATGACATTGTGGGCAACTAAAAATCACATACCTCTTTTTAAAAAAAAATATCCACTCTTCCACTCTAGCAGGTTGTGGTCATGTGGATTCAATGTTGTCAGATCTTGACTTCTCAAGAGCAATTGGAAATCTGGAATTTGAAGTAAACTCTTCTAATTTTATAAATCTTAACTCATTAAAAAATAAAAACCTCCACAACCACTCTGTGTAGGATAAAACAGACCTCTCTGTCGGTTGGAGATGGCACACAGGCTGCCTATGTGTCACCTTCACTTTGTGTTCACATATACTGATGCCAACTCACACTTACGTATTATTTTTCTCTGAGTTCAACATTTCAAATGATTTATTTACATGTTCTAAATCCAGTCAAGGATATAGAATGGACTATAAATAGATGTAATCAAGATTAAAAGTTTACCTTTGGAATCATGAAGATGATTTTTTAAAATAGCCTGGCATATGAGAAAAAACACTGGATTCTGAGTCACATATGTTGTCTAGTTCTGGCTTTGTTATGTGTTTCATTTACTACTCTAGGAAAATCTCTTAGATTCTCTCCATTTACTGCCTGCTTGATATATGTTGTGGGTTGAATTCTGTGCCCCCAAAACATAAGTTGAAGTTCTCACTCTCGGTATCCATGAATGTGACTTTATTTGGAAATAAGTTATCTGCAAATGCAATCAAGATTCTTTCATAGAGTCTTAAGAAAGGACCAACCTTGCTGTCATTTTTACTTCTAGCTTCCTGAATTGTGAGAAAATAAATTTAGGTTGTCTTAAGCCACATAATTTGTGATAATGTCCTATAGCCCTAGGAAACTAATACAGTATACCTAATAGAGTTTGGGAAAATATAGGTATGGACAAACAAGTACACGAGGTGATTTGCTAGATGATTTTATGTATGTATCACTTTAATTCACATAACCTCCTTGAGACTATGCATTCTATACATTCTATACATTCATGCATTCATTCATTCATTCCCTCTCTCATGCTCTCTTGCTTTCTCATTCCCTCTCTCTCCCTCCATCTCTCTGTTTCTCTGGCTCTCTCAACTAAATATGGCTTAGATGGGGTTCCTGGGTAGCTCAGTCAGATAAGCGCCTGACTCTTTATGATTTCGGTTCGGTCATGATCTCAGAGCAGATAGAGTTCAGAGCAGGGCTCTGCACTGAGCATGGAGCCTGCTTAAGATTCTTTCTCCTTCTTTCCCTCTGCCCTTCCTCCCCATTCACATTCATGTGCTCTATCTCTTAAAAAAAAATATATATATATATATACACACATATATTACACATATATATGTGTGTATATATATGGCTTATAATAGATATATACATATATATATACACATATATATACATATATATGTGTGTGTATATATATGGCTTAGAGATGCTAATTAACTTGCTCTGAAATTAAGAGATTGCTTCTTGATGGATGTGAGAACTAAATCTGTCTAAGACTAAAGCCCATATTTTTGTTCACTGAGCCATTCTTTTACAGTACTTCAATAACAGAAGGCTATACAATATAAAATTATTATTCTGAAATCTTCTTTAAATATTTAAGAGATTGAACATGGGGAGAGAAAAAAAAACAAAACAGAGAAAAACAAGAATACCTTATTGTATAAGTCTCATTGCATTAAAAAAAAAAAGATTTTATGCATTTATTCATGAGAGACACAGAGAGAGAGGCAGAGACATAGGCAGAGGGAGAAGCAGGCTCCCTGTGGGGAGCCTGATGTGGGACTTGATCCCAGGACTCTGGGATCACCACCTGAGCCAAAGGCAGATGCTCAGCCACTGAGCCACCCAGATGTCCCCTCCCCATTGCATTTTAATATAATTTATCATGTTAAGTAAATTCCTTTCTAATCTCAGGCTACTAGTCTACTAATATTATTAAATTCCATCAAATGCTATTTCAACATACTTTTATACAGTCATATAATTTATTTTCTTTCCTCTGTTAATGTGATTAACAACACTGGTTAATTTTCTAATGTTAATAACTCAAATTCGTGGCATGCCCTACTTGTTCATAATATATTACTCTTTTGGGCAGCCCGGGTGGCTGAGCATTTAGTGCTGCCTTTGGCCCAGGGCGTGATCCTGGAGACCCGGGATCAGGATCAAGTCCCACCTCGGGCTCCCTGCATGGAGTCTGCTTCTCCCTCTGCCTCTGTCTCTGACTCTCTCTCTCTCTCAATCTCTCTTTCTCTCTCTGTGTGTGTCTCTTGTAGATAAATAAATAAAATCTTTAAATGAATAATATATTACTATTTCATTAATTTTGTTTAGGAATATTTATATAGGATTTCTACATGCAAATTTGTGAAAGAGAATGGCCTATAATTTGGAAACAAAGTAATGTTACCCTTTTAAAACAAACTGGGAAATGTTTCCTCCCTTATTTTCCTCTCATGCTTGATAAAATATTCACCAGTGAGGCTATCTAAACTAAGACTTTATATTTTTTTCATTCATAACAGATATTTACAGAACTTCCATTTTCCCTAGTACTAGTAATTTTTAATCCCTCTCTCGTTTTACCTTCATAACTCACAGTAGGGAGGTATTACTTTAATCATCTCTCCCAACAGTCAAGGTTTATTAACTTTTTATTGTATATTTGTTTTCCATGTAATTGATTTATACTTTAAATTTTTTTCTTTTATTTTTCTTAGGTTTAATGCATGTTCTAATTCTAGTTAAATTCCTGAGATAGTTACTTATAATTTAACTGTCACTCTTCTTTTTAAATATCTTCTTTGAAGATTATACATTTCCCTCTTTGTATGACTTTAGCTGCACCTGCAAGTTCTGATATGTGGAATTTTCATTATGATTCAGGTAAAAAAAAAAGCATATTTTTTTCATTTGTGATTGTAATTATTTTTGACCCTTAGATATTTAGATGTACATGATTCAACCTCAAACATTAGGGTTTTCTTCATAATGTTATGCATCAAAAGTAATTTCTATGTATCAGTTCTTTGAAATTTGATGAAACTTACGTTAAGGGAGTGTATATGTTACTTTTTTAGGTGTTGCACATATCTGAAAAGAATGTTTGCTCCATAGCTGTTGTGCATAAGTGTTCTATATTGTCAATTAAATCAACTTTATATACCATATTATTCATATATATCCTTTATGTTCTACAAATTACTTTCATATCTTTTGTTATAATGAATATAATTTTGTACATTTTGTCATTATATACTTGTTTAAGTTGTTGAATAAGAATATAATTGTTATATATTCTTGGTAGGTGAATAGTTTAATCAGTATGCTGTATCTCTTTTTATCTCTAGTAATGCTGCTGACCTTAAAGTTTATTTTGTCAGCTATTAGTGTAGCTAACCCAGTTTTCTTCTGGTTAGTTCTTGAAAGGTTTACCTTTTTAATTATCTTTTTACTTAACCTTTCTGCATGCTTGTATTTCATATGATTCTCCATAAATTGCATTTGGTTGAGTTTTAAAATTTTACTTGGAGTTCATTGCCTATTTACACTTAATTCCTGATATATTTGGACATAAATCTACTACTATCTTCCTATTTATTTTGTAATCGTCCTCTTTTATGTTCTATTTTCTTCTTTTCCTGCATTTTGTCAACTTAGTGAATTATTTGTAGTATTTAATTTTTCTCTTCTAGCAGCTTTTAGTGGTTTCCTAGGATTATGGCACATACGTTTGACTTAACAGAGCCAAATATAAATCAACACTGCCATGACAATGCAAAGACTTTGGCTCTTTAACTGTCTTTACCCCTTTCTGGCTTGGTGCTATTGTTGCCTTGCATTATATTTTTGTGTACCTATAATACATTACTATTATTATTTCATAGATCAATATCTATAATCACTACATATTTAACTTTTCCATAGCTCTTCATCCCTTCCCTCATTTACTTGTTTCATTAGATTTATTTTTTTCTGTATGAAACTTTCTTTTATTTCATTTAGCATGGATATACTAGTGGCAAAAAAAATCTCAGATTTTAATTCATAATATACTGATTTTGCTTTAATTTTTAAAGAAAATCTTAGTTTATAGAAAGTTCTTATTTGGAAATTTGTTCTCTTTTGACACTTTAAAACTATTATCCTAATTTCTGGCTTCCATCTATCATGGAATTTTGAACCATCCACTTTCAAGTCATCTTGCTGATTCTGTAAGTTAATGTGATTGTTAGCCTCAGTGATGATTTTTAAGAATTCTACTCTGGTTTTGGGCAGTTTTACCATGATTTTTTAAGTTGTGATTTATTTGTATATTTCTCTGTTTAGGGCCTCCTAAAATTTGTAACCTAATGTCTTTAATCAATTTTGGAGAATTTTTGGCCAGCATCTTATTACCTATTGCTTAATCCCAATGATTTCTCTGCTTCATTGCTTGAATTGCAATTTCATATACATTAGATAATTTCACCATATTGTATAGATCTCAAGTGATTTTTTTATTTCTAATTTCTATTATTTTTTCTTCTATGCTTTAGTCTTGATATTTTCTATTGACTTATATGTAGTTTACCAACTTTTTTCTGCTACTGTCTCTAACCTGCCCCATTTATATTTTCTTACTTATGTTGTATTTTGTTCAGTTATGGAATTTCTACTTGATTATTTCATGATTCCAGTTTTTTGATGAAGCTCTTCATCCTATTATCTATTTTGTTAATATATTAATCATAATTATTTCAAATTCTATATCTGATTAATTCTAGTATCTAAATCAGTTTTACTTGTGGTTCCCTTTTTAAATCTTTTTTTTTTTAATCATTCGGTTTTGTTACCAAATGCCTAGTAATTTTTGATTGAATGCCACATTCCTTTTTGATTTCTTAGCCTTTCATCTAAGGGAATTGTTGTATAAGTAACACCACAGCAGACCATCAGTTTAATCAAAATGTACTTACCTCTTGTTACATATCATTGTCTATCATCTCTTGTCTGCTTCAGTTGCTCCTTGAGGCTTGTAAATTTTTTTTCAATATTTTTCTAGCTGTTCTTGGTGGGTCAGTTAATCTACATAAACCGTTCTATCATCACTGGAAGTAGAACTTCAAAGAGTATCCATTCTCTGTATCATTAAAGAAAATTCATGACATGTCAAGAGAGGGATTTGTAAACTACACTCTTTGAAAAATGTCAAGACATTTCTGCATATATGGATAAAGGCCCTATTCTTCATGCAAGAGCTACAGAGAGTAGACTGTATGTCCTTATGGAATAGATAGTTTTATGCAGAATTTCTTCTAACAGCAAATTAATCTCATGTGCAAAGAGTCATGCTTTTCATTATGTTTGCAAATTTTCAAAATTTTTAAAAGCATGCAAATGAAGTATAGTTACCCAATGTGTAAATTGTTTATATATATATATATATATATATATATATATATATATATATATATATATCTAGGTGAGAGTACATAGAAATATTTTCTCTCAAGTGTAAACCATGAATGCATGTGACTTCAACACCTAAACAGAGTTTTTATAGGACATTACTAAGCATTAGACTTTATTCAAAAAGCATTCATCATCAGTTAAGTAACAGTGAGCATGCATTTTCCCATTTTCTATCGCTTTATTCCTCAAAGTAATCTAGGAAATTCTCACCATAAAAATTTAAATGACTTTGTAAATATTATCTCCAGGGTAGAGAGATTCCAGAATAATCATGTCCTAAGTTATGGATAGGATATTTTGAAAGGTTCTACTTATTGGTAATTTCTTACAAAAAAGGCAACCATATAGCTTTTGCTTCCTAAGGACAGTCATTATATCTAGCTTGTATGCCTTTGTTTCTTCAGGTTACAGAATCCCATACAGTGTCTGCTACATGGTAAATATAGACAATATTTGTTTAATAAATGGATAAATAGGAGAAAAATCTTTAAAATGAAAGTTTAATGTTTAAGTTGACACCAAATATAAGTAAAAATGGTATATAACAGGAGTATTAATTTCCCCTTACTAAATTGCTAGAAAGGCTTGAGGCAAAGGAAAAATTCCATATCCTTAAATGTTAAGGAATTATTAGAACTTTTTCATTTATTTTGCTGAAATGAACTAAGTTTTTAGTATAAGGTGCCTACTTTCTTAAATTAAGATAAACTATATGTAGTTTATGTAATATTTTCATGTAAGTAAATGATAAAAATATTTTTCCAATAACTTAACAGGACTAGCAAAACTCTTGAAAATGTATTATAGTACTCTTTCTGATTTTTTGAAAAAATATTTCAAGAAATATAATTATAAAGCTTGAAATGACCTAAAGCTGTCTCCTTGCTCATTTCTCCACCACTGTGTAGGGTAGTAATATAAACAGTTTTAAAAACTATCGATTTCAATTTTTGATGTCCCTAAAATTTTACTATATAAAAAAATTTCCTTTTAGATTCTAACCCTAAGGTTTTTCCACTGATATTAGGATTTTTGAAAGTAACAATTATTATAATGTCTTGTCTGTAGGCAAAACAATCTCATTGTAGAAAAAAATCAAACCATGTACTTTTTTAATAGTGAGTAAAAGCACCAGTTCATATTTCTGGAGATAATCTCAATCAACATATTGGTGACCATCACCATTGCTAATTTTACTCATCTACATTTGATTTTTTTTTTCTTTTGCAGGCTTTTAAGAAATTATCATCAGCAGGTCACCTTTTTTACTTCCCCATCTAACCAAATCCTGACTCCCTTACCTGTGCTCAAAAGGATAACTTTAAGTGAATTCTTCAGATTTCTTATTCCTTTATAGTTTGCAAATCTATGCTATGTTTGAACAATTTTTTTAAGGAGCCTTGTCTGTATAGACTTTAAACAAACTATTCTAGTCTAATGAAGACAATAGTGCAACTCCAACTATAAAGGACTATTGTCTTCATTAGACTAGAACAGTTTGTTTAAAGTGCAACTCCAAAAGTGAAAGAACCAGTATGACAAAATTTGCTTCTATGAATATATATCACAACAAGTACTTAATAGGCAATCAAATACTTGGCTCTGGTTTCCTCTTCTTGGTCATAGGACTTCAAAAGAATTTTCTTTAGAGAAATTCTCCCACCTAAAATATAATAATAACAATAAAGCAGAACCTTTGAATACAGGTTGTTGTTGCTGAGGATTATTATTTCATCAACTGAGTAGGTTTATTATATACCCAAAGCTAAATATAGGCATTCCAGTTCAGCATGATATATGTTTCTCTTTATGCATCTTCCTTCCCATTTTATTTCATTTTTAGTACATTAACAGGTTAACTTAAAAAATTATTAACCAAAGTATATATTTTAAGACACTCTCACTTCTATTTCAGTCTGAGGAAACAGGTTCGTTTGGTTTCATTACATAATGAATCTGATTAAATCTGGGAGCATGATTGGTCCCACTTTAGAAAGAAGCATATTTACCAAAAAAGATGCAATAGGTGGAAAATAACCTTTCATGCTTGGATGTTAACATGCTTTAAAATAACTGTGGTTAAGTCCATTGCCAGAACTAGGGTGAAGCATTTACCACTGGTGCAAAAATTAAGGGAATGCTGAAAAACTTAGAAGTCAAGTCAAACAATATTTTAATATACTTTCAAAAAAATAAGGTTAATGCAAAAATATTCATGATGAATAAAAATAATTTTAAATAGAGACAGAAGAAGTGTTATCTCTTTTAAATATTACTTATTTTACTTTCTTCAATATGGCTTGGCACAGCATTTTATCTATTTTTATTTATTTTCTTTTTTAAATCACCCTTAATTTTTGCATGCAAGGCAAGTGCCTCACTCACCTCATCTTAGCTCTGACTCCACACTAGATGCTTTCCTTTGTCAGTAGTGAAAGAAATGAAACTTTTAGAAAATACAGTGGCAATTCAAGCCACATAATCTTTTTTTCTCTCTGCTGTACTTAAGGAATTGACATCTTTATGAAGTGCATCTCCAACTCTAAAACTGGAAACCATTTCTTTAAAGATAGTCACTGTCATTCTGGAACCACACCTTCGACCAGATTCTTATTTAATATGTGTAAGGGCAGGTCTAGGAATCTGTACTTTAAAATAAATACCAAGTGATTCTGTTGCAGTTTGTCTAAGGATGATGCTTGGAGAAACACTTGGCTGACTCTAACAGCTATTTTCTATTTTTTGTATCTCTCCTGGTAGTGCAGTTTTCTTAAGGGTAACTATGTGGTTAAAAAAAAAAGAAAAAAAGAAAGAAAAGTGGCCAGAGACTGTGCCTGGTTGTATTCAATACCATGCCCCCCTTCCCCAGAATTGTGGCATTTTTATGTGTCTTTATGTTTTCATGGGGCTTTCACAGCTATATTACCTTTATTATGTTGTGCAGTTTGGAAATTTAAAGTAGAATCTATTTGGTATTCTAAAAATGATAGTAATTGGTGAATCCTGTGTCTAGTTGATCTAGACTAATTGTATTTGCCTTGCAGGAAATGTACCATTTCAACTATTCTTCATTTAAAATGTGAATAAGAATGTATTAATGTGATTATATAATGTAGATCCATAAACTTATAAATATACCTATAATCTGCAATGAGAATCTTAATATTTTCCTATAATCTCATGAAAAATAAATGTAGGTTTTCTAATTTCTACCTCTTTTTATATAGTGTCAGTTTGTTAATGTTTATGATAATCATGTTCCAGGAACTAGACATATTGAAGTCACCTATTCACTAACATACAAATTCCTAGACCTGCTCCACTATCTGATGAATTGGAATTATCTGAGAGTAGAGCCTAAGAACCTGTATTTTTAACCTTCTTGACCATATCATTCTACTGTATCCTAAAACTTGAGCATCAATGGGTATCAATCCTTCTGTTTGCAATTAATATATATATTATATTTAATATATATATATATATATATAATCAGTATGTTTTCAGCGTGATCATGTGGTGGGATGATTCAGTCTTTCTAAAAGCTCTACCCATTTGCCAATTGGCCTCTAAATGCACAGGAATGTCTGACTGCTTTTCTTCATTTTATAAATAGCAAAATAACAGAATAGCATGGTTATTACAGAATAGCAGAGCATAGCCGAGCAAGAACTGTAATTCAGATTTCTCTGATGCTTTTTCTGGGGAGTTTATGTCTCATGTTGTATCTTTATGGTTGTAAATGTCCTACATGGGCATGGGAGCTGACATACAGAGCCAGATCAATAATCCCTCTGGTTGTATATAACAGCATTCTTGCTCTAGAAAAGAACCTTAGAGGAGATACAGGAAAGACCGTCTTTCGTAATTCTTTTAGTACTAGAACCATTACTTACTCATTTCCTTCCTGAAAACTAACAATCTTTAAATTTTGGCCAACTTCGCCAACACAAGACCAGTTCGTGAGCACACTGTTAACCTTGGATGGTATAAGGGACACTTCCATTCACGTATCTACTTATATGCTCTGTATCATCCTTCCTTCCCTCCATATCTCTGTATCTTTGTATTTATCTCCCCCTCTCTCTCTGTCCATCCACCTCCCTCATCTTTGGTGACTTCACATACAATTCAACATTTGACACACTTTCTGATGCCAAAGTTTCACATTACCTTAAGTTAAAAAGCATAATGAAAATTAAAAAATGCCACTACTTCAAAGTCACATGTCCAGGAACTAATCTCTTCACTGTGGAAACTCAATTCTAGAAAAATCAGCTAGATAACTACACAAAAGTCCCATCCGCAATCAGAGCTTCTATAGGTAAGACAAGAGCACTGATACTAAACAGTAGTTCTTACACATTTTTGTTTGGAGCCACACATTTTCTTTGGACTATTCAAATTCTTACTAGATAACTTTCATGAAGAGGCTTAATGACATCAGAGTAATAAAAGCATAGCCCTAGCTCACCAGAGTCTTGTGGCACAAAATAAATTATGTCATTTAATGCCAGCCCTTCATGAAGCTTAAGGAATATAAATAACACAGAATTACAATGTCCCTGTCTTACTTATTTAAGTATTGGTGGCAACTCATTAACTGTCTCACATCAGCAAGAATTTCTTATGAAATATACAATTATTCATGTTATATGATGTTATACTATCATAGGCCATTTATAAAGGTACTCAGGGTGTATGATCATCAGAGGAAACATATTGAGCCTAATGCAAGAATATGGTCACATAGGTGAGGATTTTTTTTTTTTTAGTTGCTCAATTCCTTATTCTAGGAATATTAGTTTCTGCTCTGGATTAAAGTCTAACCTCCAAATCTTGGAAAACTAGCACCCACTTTAGTTTTGTTATTGATTTCTCAGTGTCACGGATATTAGGTGGCATTCTAAGTACTATTCAGAAGAGAATGATGTAAAAAGTGTCCACTAGCCACTGTCTTCTGGTTCTCTAGTCAGGCAGCCTAATGGATAACTTGGGCTTTCCACTCCAAAATAAGACATGTTTTATTTATTTATTTATTTATTTATTTATTTATTTATTTAAAGATGTTATTTATTTATTAATGAGAGACAGAGAGAGAGAGAGAGAGAGAAAGGCAGAAGCAGGCTCCATGCAGGGAGCCCAACGTGGGACTTAATCCCAGGACTCCAGGATCAGGCGCTGGGCTGAAGGCAGGTGCTAAACCGCTGAGCCACCTGGGTTACCCTGTTCTGTCTGTTTAAATCACACCTTTCAAAAAATGCCCAGTGGCTTACTTTAAGAAAAAAAAAATATTATGCAAATTCAGATATCTACAAAAATAGGCTTAAAAACTTCCGTGTTCCTTCACTCAACTTTAATAATCATCAATTCATGGATGATCTTATTTGTTCTGAGCAGCTTTTACATCATAGTTCCCTATATCCTGGGTTTTGCAAATTGCATTTCATGGTTTAATGTAACATGTTTCTGTCTTCCTTGTATCTGAAATAAATTAGAGGCAAGATCTAGAGACTTGATTAGATTGCAGTTAGAAGGTTTTGGGAATACTACTTTATAGGTGGCATTATATATTTTATTCAAGAGACATGTAGCTATTTGTCTTTTTTTGGGTAATGTTAGCAACTGATGATCATCGTTTAAGTCTATTACTTGATTAGGGATTGTAGAATTGTGAAATTCTAATTCATTCAACTCTCATTAATTTAGTAACTAAAGTACTTAAAGAGAAACTTTCTCTAATCAACTCTTTGGTTACCCTGAGTTACAGTTCATACAGGAAATGCTGGACAAGTACTTGTTTCCCTTCTTTCTTACATTTAAAATGATGAATTAATTTCTTTCTATCATCATAACATTAGCAGTGTTATTTTTGCTCGTGTAAATTTTGTTTGTGTTTAATATCTTCAACACTCATGTTTAAACATTTTAATGAATTTGACGTACTGCTATTATTATGTTTATCAATGCTCAAATTTTATCATCTTTGACTAGTAAGAGGAGTCTAGGTTGTTTATTAAATTTTTATCACTCTGGAATTGTTATTTTCCTTATTCCATAAGCTTTTCCTATAATATTTTTATCCAGTAATGATGATAATGGGTCAATATGTTATTTCATTGTACACATAGAAATTGGTGATAGTCTAATTCTAGAATATTTAAGAATGATAATATTTTGATTTTATCATTTCCTCTTTTTTTTGTTAGTTGAAGAAATAAATTCTTCATCAACTCTTTCAATATCTTGATTTTTGCCTTGTACTAGTAAGGCAGGATATTTTTAAAAAATATCTTTTCATTTGCTGATATTTTATAATATTACTTGGTTCTGTTTAAAAGGTCCCATAAATGGTTGTGGAAGATTAGATCGTTGATATTAATGTTTCATCCTACTGATGTCTCTCTGTTACTCCTCAGTTTATTTTTAGCAGAAGCAGAATGTCCTCTTTCCTGTCTTCAGGCTCAGTCTTACTTTGGCTAAAGGCTTGTTAGCAGCTATGAAGCCTTAAGCAGTTTCACACCTGCTTGTGTGGTTGGGTTTTCTTTCTTGTTTTCTGTCATTGTCATGAGAGGAAGATTTTCATCAGTAATCCAAAGACCCAAAGAGGATGACAGACATGTAGATGAGAACTGGACCCCATCTGCTGCTTGGAGTCAAGCCCAGACAAACCTGTATTAGAGCACCTGACTTCTAGGAATCCCATAGGCACCTGAGCAAGAATCTATGATTTTTGCATAAGCCACTGAGTTTGAGGGTGTTTTATTTCACAAGATTAGCATTGGTAATGGATGAGTGATATAATGGCCAGTGAGGATTTTATAATATCATGAACTGATAGTTTAAAAGGTTTGCTGTGTTTCAATCCATTTGCTTTAGTGTTAGAATATTCACCAATGTCTCACTTTTATGCAGCAGGGATCTCTTCAAACTGCCTCCTAACTCTGTTTGACCTAATTTTAGCAGTCTTTGATAACTTCATTGCTTTCTCTATAATCAGATCTTCCAAGTTCATTTGTACCGCCCCAGGTCTGGAGTTAGCCACTTTTTTCAAGAAGCTTTGCATCCTTATAGTGTAAAAATGTTATTTAAAGCCAACAATCTTGGTGCTAGAGAAACTATTAGTACTATGTTGACCAGTTTCTTAGCTGATTCAATGGACAGAACTAGAGTCTTCTTTTCCTTCCTATCTTGAGAGAAAGCATGTCATTAGTTTTTTTTTTTTTAATTAATTTTTATTGGTGTTCAATTTACCAACATACAGAAAAACAACCAGTGCTCATCCCGTCAAGTGTCCACCTCAGTGCCCGTCACCCGTTCCCCTCCAACACCCGCCCTCCTCCCCTTCCACCACCCCTAGTTCGTTTCCCCGAGTTAGGAGTCTTTATGTTCTGTCTCCCTTTCTGATATTTCCCAACATTTCTTTTCCCTTCCTTTATATTCCCTTTCACTATTATTCATATTCCCCAAATGAATGAGAACATACACTGTTTGTCCTTCTCCGATTGACTTATTTCACTCAGCATAATACCCTCCAGTTCCATCCACGTTGAAGCAAATGGTGGCTATTTGTCGTTTCTAATTGCTGAGTAATATTCCATTGTATACATAAACCACATCTTCTTTATTCATTCATCTTTCGATGGACACCGAGGCTCCTTCCACAGTTTGGCTATTGTGGCCATTGCTGATAGAAACATCGGGGTGCAGGTGTCCCAACGTTTCATTGCATCTGAATCTTTGGGGTAAATCCCCAACAGTGCAATTGCTGGGTCATAGGGCAGGTCTATTTTTAACTCTTTGAGGAACCTCCACACAGTTTTCCAGAGTGGCTGCACCAGTTCACATTCCCACCAACAGTGTAAGAGGGTTCCCTTTTCTCCGCATCCTCTCCAACATTTGTTGTTTCCTGCCTTATTAATTTTCCCCATTCTCACTGGTGTGAGGTGGTATCTCATTGTGGTTTTGATTTGTATTTCCCTGATGGCAAGTGATGCAGAGCATTTTCTCATGTGCATATTGGCCATGTCCATGTCTTCCTCTGTGAGATTTCTCTTCATGTCTTTTGCCCATTTCATGATTGGATTGTTTGTTTCTTTGGTGTTGAGTTTAATAAGTTCTTTATAGACTTTGGAAACTAGCCCTTTATCTAATATGTCGTTTGCAAATATCTTCTCCCATTCTGTAGGTTGCTTTTAGTTTTGTTGACTGTATCCTTTGCTGTGCAAAAGCTTTTTATCTTGATGAAGTCCCAATAGTTCATTTTTGCTTTTGTTTCTTTTGCCTTTGTGGATGTATCTTGCAAGAAGTTACTGTGGCCGAGTTCAAAGAGGGTGTTGCCTGTGTTCTCTTCTATGATTTTGATGGACTCTTGTCTCACATTTAGATCTCTCATCCATTTTGAGTTTATCTTTGTGTATGGTGAAAGAGAGTGGTCCAGTTTCATTCTTCTGCATGTGGATGTCCAATTTTCCCAGCACCATTTATTGAAGAGACTGTCTTTCTTCCAATGGATAGTCTTTCCTCCTTTATCGAATATTAGATGACCGTACATTTCAGGATCCACTTCTGGGTTCTCTATTCTGTTCCATTGATCTATGTGTCTGTTTTTGTGCCAGTACCACACTGTCTTGATGACCACAGCTTTGTAGTACAACCTGAAATCTGGCATTGTGATGCCCCCAGCTATGGTTTTCTTTTTTAAAATTCCCCTGGCTATTCGGGGTCTTTTCTGATTCCACACAAATCTTAAAATAATTTGTTCTAACTCTCTGAAGAAAGTCCATGGTATTTTGATAGGGATTGCATTAAATGTATAAATTGCCCTGGGTAACATTGACATTTTTACAATATTAATTCTGCCAATCCATGAGCATGTAATATTTTTCCATCTCTTTGTGTCTTCCCCAATTTCTTTCAGAAGTGTTCTATAGTTTTTAGGATATAGATCTTTTACCTCTTTGGTTAGGTTTATTCCTAGGTATCTTATGCTTTTGGGTGCAATTGTAAATGGGATTGACTCCTTAATTTCTCTTTCTTCAGTCTCATTGTTAGTGTATAGAAATGCCATTGATTTCTGGGCATTGATTTTGTATCCTGCCACACTACCAAATTGCTGTATGAGTTCTAGCAATCTTGGGGTGGAGGCTTTTGGGTTTTCTATGTAGAGTATCATGTCATCGGCGAAGAGGGAGAGTTTGACTTCTTCTTTGCCAATTTGAATGCCTTTAATGTCTTTTTGTTGTCTGATTGCTGAGGCGAGGACTTCCAGAACTATGTTGAACAGCAGTGGTGAGAATGGACATCCCTGTCTTGTTCCTGATCTTAGGGGAAAGGCTCCCAGTGCTCCCCACTGAGAATGATATTTGCTGTGGGCTTTTCGTAAATGGCCTTTAAGATGTCGAGGAAAGTTCCCTCTATCCCAACACTCTGAAGGGTTTTGATCAGGAATGGATGCTGTATTTTGTCAAATGCTTTCTCTGCATCTAATGAGAGTATCATATGGTTCTTGGTTTTTCTCTTGCTGATATGATGAATCACATTGATTGTTTTACGAGTGTTGAACCAGCCTTGTGTCCCAGGGATAAATCCTACTTGGTCATGGTGAATAATTTTCTTAATGTGTTGTTGGATCCTATTGGCTAGTATCTTGTTGAGAATTTTTGCATCCATGTTCATCAGGGATATTGGTCTGTAATTCTCCTTTTTGGTGGGGTCTTTGTCTGGTTTCGGAATTAAGGTGATGCTGGCCTCATAGAACGAATTTGGAAGTACTCCATCTCTTTCTATCTTTCCAAACAGCTTTAGTAGAATAGGTATGATTTCTTCTTTAAACGTTTGATAGAATTCCCCTGGGAAGCCATCTGGCCCTGGACTCTTGTGTCTTGGGAGGTTTCTGATGACTGCTTCAATTTCCTCCCTGGTTATTGGCCTGTTCAGGTTTTCTATTTCTTCCTGCTCCAGTTTTGGTAGTTTGTGGCTTTCCAGGAATGTGTCCATTTCTTCTAGATTTCCTAATTTATTGGCGTACAGCTGTTCATAATATGTTTTTAAAATCGTTTGTATTTCCTTGGTGTTGGTAGTGATCTCTCCTTTCTCATTCATGATTTTATTAATTTGAGTCTTCTCTCTCTTCTTTTTAATAAGGTTGGCTAATGGTTTATCTATCTTATTAATTCTTTCAAAGAACCAACTCCTGGTTCTGTTGATCTGTTCCACAGTTCTTTTGGTCTCGATATCATTGAGTTCTGCTCGAATTTTAATTAACTCTCTTCTTCTGCTGGGGGTGGGGTCTATTTGTTGCTTTTTCTCTAGTTCCTTTATGCGTAAGGTGAGCTTTTGAATTTGAGATCTTTCCAGTTTTTGAATGGATGCTTGTATTGCAATGTATTTCCCCCTCAGGACTGCTTTTGCTGCATCCCAAAGATTTTGAACGGTTGTATCTTCATTCTTATTGGTTTCCATGAATCTTTTCAATTCTTCCTTAATTTCCTGGTTGACCTTTTCATCTTTTAGCAGGATGGTCCTTAACCTCCACGTGTTTGTGGTCCTTCCAAACTTCTTGTTGTGATTAAGTTCTAATTTCAAGGCATTATGGTCTGAGAATATACAGGGGACTATCCCGATCTTTTGGTATCGGTTCAGACCCGATTTGTGACCCAGTATGTGGTCTATTCTGGAGAAAGTTCCATGTGCACTTGAGAAGAATGTGTATTCAGTTGAGTTTGGATGTAAAGTTCTGTAGATATCTGTGAAATCCATCTGGTCCAGTGTATCATTTAAAGCTCTCGTTTCTTTGGATATGTTGTGCTTAGAAGACCTATCGAGGGTAGAAAGAGCTAGATTGAAGTCACCAAGTATAAGTGTATTATTATCAAAGTATTTCTTCAGTTTGGTTATTAATTGGTTTAAATATTTGGCAGCTCCCACATTCGGGGCATATATATTGAGGATTGTTAAGTCCTCTTGTTGGATAGATCCTTTGAGTATGAGATAGTGTCCCTCTTCATCTCTCACTATAGTCTTTGGGGTAAATTTTAATTTATCTGATATAAGGATGGCAACCCCTGCTTTCTTTTGAGGACCATTTGAATGGTAAATGGTTCTCCAACCTTTTATTTTCAGGTTGTAGGTGTCCTTCTGTCTAAAATGAGTCTCTTGTAGACAGCAAATAGATGCGTCCTGCTTTTTTATCCAGTCTGAAACCCTGCGCCTTTTGATGGGGTCATTAAGCCCGTTCACATTCAGAGTTACTATTGATAGATATGAGTTTAGTGTCATCATATCTATTCAGTCCTTGTTTTTGTGGATTGTTCCACTGAACTTCTTCTTAAAGGGGAATTTTAAGAGTCCCCCTTAAAATTTCTTGCAGAGCTGGTTTGGAGGTTACATATTCTTTCAGTTCCTGCCTGTCTTGGAAGCTCTTTATCTCTCCTTCCATTTTGAATGAAAGCCTTGCTGGATATAGTATTCTTGGTTGCATGTTCTTTTCATTTAGGACCCTGAATATATCCTGCCAGCCCTTTCTGGCCTGCCAGTTCTCGGTGGAGAGGTCTGCTGTTACCCTAATATTCCTCCCCATAAAAGTCAGGGACTTTTTTTCTCTTGCTGCTTTAAGGATCTTCTCCTTATCTTTGGAATTTGCAAGCTTCACTATTAAATGTCGAGGTGTTGAACGGTTTTTGTTGATTTTAGAGGGGGATCTCTCTATTTCCTGGATCTGAATGCCTGTTTCCCTTCCCAGATTAGGAAAGTTTTCAGCTAGGATTTGTTCAAATACATATTCTGGCCCTCTGGCCCTTTTGGCGCCCTCAGGAACCCCAATTAAACGTAGGTTTTTCTTCCTCAGGCTGTCATTTATTTCCCTTAATCTATCCTCATGATCTTTTAATTGCTTGTCTCTTTTTTCCTCAGTTTCCCTCTTTGCCATCAACTTGTCTTCTATGTCACTCACTCGTTCTTCTACCTCGTTAACCCTCGTCGTTAGGACTTCTAGCTTGGATTGCATCTCATTTAATTGATTTTTAATTTCTGCCTGATTGGATCTAAATTCTGCAGTCATGAAGTCTCTTGAATCCTTTATGGTTTTTTCTAGAGCCACCAGTAGCTGTAAAATAGTGCTTCTGAATTGGCTTTCTGACATTGAATTGTAATCCATATTTTGTAACTCTGTGGGAGAGAGGGCTGTTTCTGATTCTTTTTTTTGAGGTGAGGTTTTCCTTCTCGTCATTTTGCTCAGTGCAGAGTGGCCAAAAACAAGTTGTATTGGGAAAAGGAGAAAAAGAGAGAGAAGGAAAGAAAAGAGAAAAAGAAAAAAGAGAAAGAAGAAAAAAAAGGGGAAAAAGAGATGAAAAAGAAAAAGAAAGAAAGGAGAACAAAGAAAAAAAAGGGTGGGGTGGGGTGGGGGAAGCAATCAGAAATCAAGAAGAAAGAAAAAAAAAGCACAAAACAAAACAAAAAAGAAACAAACAAACAAACAAAAAAACAAAAACAAAAGAACAAACAAAGAAACGAAAAAAAACCACGGGGGAGTATCTTCCGATTCTGTGTACTTTAAATCCCTTGACTTCCCTTGGAACTGGTCCGAGTCGCTGGTCTTCTGGGGGAGGGGCCTGCTGTGCTGATTCTCAGGTGTGAGCACTTGGGGGAGCTGCTCTGCCCCTGCCTGGTGCAGGGCTCGGTGGGGGTTGTTCACCCCGTGAGGCCCCGGGAGGAAGCCACAGTGGCGGGGGCAGCTCTGGGACCCTGGAGTCAGCCCCCGCAGTAGCTCCGGGGCTCTCCGTCTGCAGGGCCTGGGGGCTCCGGGGCGGGGCCGCTGATCTGCTCAGTTCCAGGCAGGAGCGTCCTCGCTGTCCTGGGCCCTCCCGGCCTCTGCCTGTCCCGGGGGAGGCCGGATCCTGGGCTGTGTCCCGGCGCCCTGTGCTCCGGGGCCTGCGCTGTTGGATTCGCGCTCCCGCCCCGCAGCCCCCTCCGCGGAGCCGCCGCCCGAGCCCCTCCGAGCTGTTCCCGGAGCCGCGCCGCCCCCTCCGCGCGGAGCTTCTTCCTCTGCGCGAGCCGCCGCCGCTGAGCTGTTCCCGGAGCCGCGCAGCCCCCTCCGCGGAGCCGCCGCCCGAGCCCCTCCGAGCTGCTCCGGGTCCCGCCGAGCGCTGCAGCCCTTAGGGAGCTCGGCGCACTCTCCGGGGCGCAGTTCCCTGTTACTGTCCCCGGGAGCCCGAGGGCGTCCCCGCCTTTCTGGGGATCCTGCTCCAATTCCCCGGGAGCCCCTTTCCGCGGGGAAGGTCGGTGCAGCTCCTGCTCCTCCGGGACGGGGCTCTCCTGTCCTGGGGACACTCGCCCCGGCCTCAGCCCGGCTCCTCGCGGGGCCCCTCCCCCTCGGAGGCCTTTTGTGTCTTTATTTCTTTTTCCCCGTCTTCCTACCTGGATAGAAGCGCGAACTCTTCTCACTGCAGCGTTCCAGCTGGTCTCTCTTTAAATCTCAGGCCGAATTCGTAGATTTTCAGGATGACTGGATGGTTTTCTAGGTAATTTGTTGAGGACAGGTGACTTGGGAACCCTGCTCTTCCGCCTTCTTGCTCCTCCCCCATTAGTTTATTTCAATACTTACAGTTAAAATGTAAAAATTTAAGATTTTATGTAAGTTTTAAATTTACAAATATATTTTTCTTACATGCATAAAACAATTTCTGAATATTTATCTTACTACTATTATATGATTGCTGAAAATACCTTGAGATTTATTTTGTAGTTATTTTTTGTTTTTATGCTATATCTCCCTAGGAATTCATCATCAAATTACTTTCTTTAACAGTCATTCATTATACCTTCTCAGTATATAATTTAGGCACCAACCTGATGCATTGCTAGATTCATTTTTCCTTTGGTTCTTAGACGCTGCTGTTAGAATTTAGATTTTTCTTAAGAGTATGTAAAACACTTACATAGTTGTAAACAATATGTATGAAATTAAGTAAGTTTCTTTGAAGTCTTGTTTCTATCCCTAATTCCTCCAACTTACTCTCCCCTTCTTAGATAATTTTCATCAGTTTATTATTTTATTCTTGAAGTTATTCTTCATATTCAAAACAACATAATTGTAAATCAATGTTCATATAGTTTTTATTATATATATTTTTACTCTCTTTTTTTAAAGAATGAACACATATTATACATATTTCTCCATGGTTAATTTGTCATTTACTTAACAATACACTTTGGAGACTTCTACATAACAATATTTGAATATATTCTCTATTTTTTAGTGGCTAAATATTATTCCAAAATGTAGATAAACCATAATTTATTCAACAGTCTTCAATTGATGATGGTTGAATGATTTCCTAACTTTTGCTAATACTGTAGTACTATGCTAAATGGTCTTGTGCAAAGACCTTTTGTTCTTTTTTGCCACTTTGTTTTTGTTTTTATTTCTATCTTTTTGCCACTTTATTTTTGAAATGTAATCCTAGGAGTCATTTTGGTGGTCCAAGAATAAATACATAGATGATTTTGCCACATACTGCTGAATTCCTTCTATAAAAGTTGTACTGGTTTTACTTTCTTATGTGATTGACCCAGTGTTAAGTCATAGTACTAAAGTGAGAGCTGAGAATTTGGATAAGATAAAAGCTCATGAAAATAAATGTGGTATTAGTTGGCTGGCATCTTTTTAGTACTTTTAAGATTTAAGTCTTAAAAATTGAGGATCTTATACTGTTTCTACTAAACATGCGATCCTATTTAATTCACAAAGCCATGACACATTTCTTACAATGGCTTCACTTAAAAAATAAATGTGTATGTTAGTTGTTAGTGTACTTCCATATTCTCCAACAAAGAATCAGTGACATTCTCAAACTTCTTGAATCACAGAAAGATTATATTATCAAAAGGAATTAATATAAGTTGAAACACTTGTATTCTTAAATGTAAAAGTTAAAATATAAACCTTGTAAATTAAAATAAGAGAAAAATCTATACAACCCTGGTCTGGCAAAGATATCCCAGAAAACAGAAAGTATGTATAAAAGAAAACTTGATAAGTTGGACTTTATTCAAATTAAAATATTGTATTCTTTAGAAGATGACACTTAAAAAGGAAATTTAAAGCCATAGACAGTGAGAAACTAATCATATTTATTGACAAAGGACTCATACTCAGATATATACAAAATATTTTTTACAACTTGATGTTACAAATACAAGCAACCCAAATAAAGCATGGAATAGATATTTCATAAAAGAAGGCACATGAATAGTCAAAAAGCAAATGGAGAAATAAGTAGATCATTAGTCATTGGAGAAATGATCATTAAACCAAATGAGATACCAAAAAACTCCATTATAATGACTATAATACCAAATGTTGGGAAAGATGTGGAGCGATTAGAATTCTCAGACACGACTGGTGGAAGTGTAACCAGTGCCACCATTTTGAAAAACTGGCATTTTTTTTAAAACTGGAAGTTTGTACCTTTTAACTCCTTTTACCTATTTGACATACCCCCGACCCTCTGTTTTTAGCTATTACCAATCTGTTCTCTGTATCTCACTAGAAGCTTGATTTTGGGGGACTTGTTTTTGTTTTGGTTTAGTTCCACACATAAATAAGATCCCACAGTATTTGTCTTTCTCTGTCTGACTTACTTGATTTAACATAATGCCCTCAAGGTCCATCCATGATGCCACAAATGGCAAGATTTCATTATTTTTTATGACTATAATATCTCACATGTATTACATTTTCTTTATTCATTCATCTGTCAATGAACACTTAGGTTGTTTCCACGTCTCGGCTATTGTAAATATGCTGCAATGAACTTGGGGTGCATATATCTTTTTGAATTAGTGCTTTTCATCTCTTGGATAAATACCAGAAATGAAATTGCTGGCTTATGTAAAAGTTTTATTTTTAATTTTTTGACAAACCTCCATATTGTTTTTCATAGTGGCTGCACCGATTTGCATTCTTACCAAGACTGCACAAAGGTTCCCTTTATCTACATCTTTGCCAACACTTGCTATTTCTTATCTTTCTGAAAATAACCATTGACAGGAGATAGGTCATTGTGGTTTTGATTTGCACTTCCCTGTTGATTGGTAATGTTGAACATCTTTCTATGTACCTGTTTAATATCTATATGTCTTCTTGGAAAAATGTCTATTCAGATCTTCTGTTCATTTTAAATTTTTCTATTAAGTTTTATGAGATTTGTTTGTATTCTACATATTAACTTATTTTCAAATATATCATTTGCAAATATTTTCTTCCATTCAGTAAGTTGCCTTTTCTTTTTACTGATAATTTTTCTTGCCATGCAGAAATTTCTAGTTTGAAACAGTCCTACTTGTTTATTTTGGCTTTATTTTTGATGTCACATCTAAAAAATCACCACTAAACCTATTTTTAATTTCTAGGGAATTGGCTATATTAAATATAATTCAGTTAAAAATTACTTAATAGCAAAAAAATAGTCAACAGAATTTTGTAATGAACATTTATAGAGTGACTTTTTATCTCCAGGCCTATTCTAAAAACATAACTTCCATCATCTCTTTTAGTCTTTGCAACAGTATTATAAAGTAGATATCATCATCGGGTGCTTGATAGGGCTTGAGCAGAGTACATGCTGGTTGAATACATTTTGAATACACTATCCCCACTTGACAGATGAAGATGCTGAAGCTTCAAGAGGCTAAGTTGTTTGTCCAAAGCCATGCACTGTCAGTGATAGAGCCAATTCTCAGAGTCATATCAATCTGCAGATGACGTTATATTCTTAGCTCCAAAGCCTAAGATTCTTTTCACTTCTGACAAGTTAATAAGGCATTCTCTTTTTTTTGAACACTTCTCTATAATCAATGATATGAGAACAGTTTGTCCCTTCCTTGAGAAGAGCAGGTTAATCTCCAGCATTTGCTCTAAAACTGCTAGCCTTGCAAATAGTGTCAAATATCATTTAGCCACAAGCATTCTATTTGGGCTGCACTGTGCATATTTTATGAAGTTGTCCCTATTCTTTCTTCAGCCCTTGTATCAGTAAAGAAGGTAAATTAAGAAAGTATTACCAACTGAATGCAAAAATTGAGAAATGGTTAAGAAGTCATCCTCCTAAGTGGCTGGAGCCATAACAAATTCTTGTAGTTTTGAAAAAGTGGGATTTGGGGAAGGGAAGAATATAGAGCAATTCCATGGCCACAAAGTTTGTCCTTGGTTTCCTGTGAGAAAGTCTTATTGTCTCTTTCCATATTTGAAACTCAATGTGTAATAACAGCTATGCAACTTTTGAAAATTCCACTCAGTTACCTTGGACTTGAAGCAGTCTGGACACATATGATAAAACAGATGAAAGGGCGGTTCCAGACTATAGCCAAATTCTCCAAGGGAACGCTTTCTCAAAGAATAGAGCAACTATCTTAGGATATTTACAGGAAGATATAGAGATGTAGATTTATAATTTGTATATATGTACATATATGTATATTATATGCAAATATATAATTTATAAATGTATTTTATTTTAATATAATGTAATATTAAATGTATATATATGAGTTCATAAACATAAAATATATAACATTTTAGGAACATATTTTAAGAGACAGTATTCATATAAGAGCCAGGTGCTTTCATATCCATGGCCTCATTATAATTCATATGAACACCCTAGTGTGACCTTCTTTAAAAAAGAAAGTCTTTACTTCATAATCCCAAAGCACTATTTTAGACAATTACTGAGGTTAGTTTTATATTTTGTTAACTTTCCTTATAAATATTGGACCTCAGAAAAAAAACGTGGAAAAAGTTGAAGTTTTCCATCAATAAAGTAAGAATATCATTTCCTGTGAAAGACAGTAGGAAGAAGAAAGAGGGGTAAAATGACTTTTCCTTAATGAGGTTTTATTTCTCTTTTATGGTAATAATAATAACAAAAGGCTAAGAATTTATTACTGTGACAATATTATAAAAAATGTCTAGCTATTACCCTGTCTTGAATTTTGTTCATATCAGAATTATACTACATTTTAATATTAAGAGGTAAATGGGCTATAATATTACCACTTCATCACTGAATTTGTCAAAGCACAAATATCAATATAGCCCAGATTAAATAAGCAAATCAGCACCCAAAAAAGGTGAGGACACTAAATTTGGAACCCTGGACAAGAATTCTCTACTTCAGCTTAGATTTTCTTCATTCAGTAAGTAGAAGAAAACTGGCTGTCTCCCCAATAGCCTGTGAAAGGCGAGCTGGTATCATTGTAAGAGACAAGTCTCTCACATTTTAAATTGGTAAAATTTAACAGTTCCACTTGTACCCACTTCAAACTCTAAAGGAAATATCATTCTACAATGAAATGTTTTGCCTTTATTTCTCACATTTGTGTTGGATTTAAAAGCATGTCCTAAGTTTGTTAAGAATTTTGAGATTTCAGGCATAAAACTGAATTATGTCTGTAGGAAAGAAACTAGAGTCTCAGATTCTTGTCTTTCATGTGGTTCTTTTACAAAACTATAAATCATCAAAGAAAATATTTTTCTTTTATTCTCCTGAATAACTTTTCAACATAATTTTAAATTTAATTATAAAGGGACAATAAATAGCATTTTGGCTCTTTTGTTCATTTTATAAAATTTAAAATATCATCGTTTTTTGTCATAACATGTAGCAATCACTAATGCCAGAATTAACTTATAATTTTGTAATAACCCTGAGGTCTCCTTTGTAGATATCATTACATTATAAAAGTAAGACAAAGTTCTTATATGACGACAAACAATGGCTACTTGCTGGATGGATGTAATACTAACAAATAGGCAGAATTATTTAAAACTCATTTTGAATAACAGATATTATACTATACTTCATTGTTTGTCTTGTCTTCTTGGTGCTAGTTTATACTGTGGGAGTAGAATGAGTAATCTAAGCAAGCATAATGAAGTGTAGTTCCAAGAGTAACCATCACACTCACTCTTGGTTTAAATAAAAAGTATTTAAGATCTTAAATAAACACATTTAAGGATCATCTGGGTGGCAAGTTCAAAATGTAGATTTCCAGGCTCAATGCCCATAAATTCTGTGTAGAGGGGGGGAGAAACATGAATTTTAAAATAATACATACCTCAGTGATAAGGAGGAAGGTCCAGACCACATTTTGAAAATGATTGTCTCAAGGCTTCCTCCAATCCCAAATCTCTTTTTATCCTCTGACTGCTCGGAACGCAACACACTTGGCATGAATAGGTAAGCCATACTCTCTTGGGTGTTACTGCTCCATTTATAGAACCTGTTAAGATTTATCCAGTACGTAGATGGCAGAGGGAAGATGAAAACTGAAGAGCTTTGCACAGTCATTCCAAATTCCATATCTTTTAAATAAAACTAATAAATTATACACAATTTCCCTGCAAGATTTTAAGTTCAATATCCAAATAAAAAGAGGTCTCTTTATGGCAAGTTTATTTAATAAGTACAATGATTTTTTTCTCTGAAGTTGCACCAAAAGAAATGATTTTTTTACTGTCATTTTCAACACATTTTACCAGTATTAAGTGAAAAATTGCTCACACTAATAAGGAGGCATGCATAAATATTGTATAAAATTCTTATTTAAAATTAAGAAATTCTCTTCAGCAGGAGTACTTGAAGAAAAAAAAATTCACCCCATGTCTAGTAAAAAAAATCCTAGAATCATTTCAAGCACAAAAACATGTCTAGCTCTTAAGAAAAAAATTGACAGTAGCCATAAGGAAGGAAGTCAAACATATTTCTTTCCCAAAATATAGCTACCCAATTATAGCAGCTGAGAGACAGAATGGCATTCCCACTACTTCTTCAACAATTGTCATTCTACGTCATACAGAAGCTTCTTATTTGAATGAGGTACAATTGCCTGTAGCTAGAGATGAGCGTTGAGCCAAAAATATTTCTATTGGATCTGTCTACTAGAACAAGTCATGGGTTTTCCTGCTCAGCACAATGGTTCTAGAGAAACTCCTGGCATATAATCTTTTTCTCAAGGCAATTTCTTTACTTGTAGTTCATCAATTTATCCTATTCCCTTTCATGTGTACTTGAATATTAAAAAGTGAAATTTTGAAAGATGGAAAATAATTCAAAAAATAAAATTATCCTAATGTCAAACAACCTAGAGAAATAAGAATTTAACTCAGGAAAGCTAGATTCTAATTATATGCATGTGTGTATATTTAATATCCATATATTGTATATGTCATGTAATAAATGTATTATTATTTTAATATTTATTTTTTAAATAGAAGGCTAACAAATCTAGAGCTCACAAAGTTACCTAACCTTAAATGTTCTGTTCAATATTTTTTATACATTTTAATATTCAAAGTACTGATTTCTGTGATCACCAAAGGGATAAATAATATTTTTATGACACTTTATTTTTTATATCGTCGATTTTGTTGTTTTTAAACACCATATAAATAGAATTACAGAATATATACTTATTTGTGTCTGACTCATTTTACTTAGCAAAATACCGTTCGGATTCAATTGTGATGTTTAGTGTACTAGTATTTAATTTTTTTATTGTTGCATTGTATTTTATCTTACAAATGTATTAGTTTGTTCATCCTCCTACCAAAGAACATTTGAGTTGCTTCCATTTGAGGTTATTATTAATATAACTGCTAGGGACATTCTTATACAGGTCTTTTCATGGAAATATGTACTCCTTTCTTTAGGATTTATACTTGGGAATAATGCAAGTGGCCACTGGGTTTAATTTCAAAACTTTTTTTTTTTTTCAAGCAGATTCATGTTAGTCCAGGTTTTTAGAGAGGCAGACACTAAAGTGGGACTAAATGTACAAAGATTTTATTTCTCTCACCTGTGAGAGAAAATGGAGAGCTGCGGAAGTCTGAGAGCTATCTAGGAGCAATGCAAATCTGAACACCTCCTTAAGGATGAGAAGAAGGGAGATTGGGTGGTTATTAACCAAAAGGTTGAGTTGTAACCAACTCTAAGGGAGTTTTGGTAAGGCAATCAGGAAGGCTACTAGGATTTGGAGAATTACAAGGCCTAATCTCATGGCTCTGCATACATTTTGTCCAGAAAATTATGAGAATTCTAGTTGCCTTATAGCTTCATCAACATTTGGCATTGTCAGTCCTTAATTTTAGCTATAATGGTGAGTGTGCAGTGGAATCTCATTGTGGTTTTAATTTGTGTTTTCCTAATAACGATATTGATTACTTTTTCAGATACTTACTGTCCACTTTGCTGTTCTTTCTTGTAAAGTCCGTAGTCAAACATTTTGTCCAATTTAAAAGGTTATCTTGTACCTATAGGGTTTTTTCTTGTTTATTTGTGGGATTTTTCCCTATGTTCTGAATATGAATCCTTTCTTGGCTATATATATTATATGTATCTTATCTAATCCATCATGTCCTTATTTATTTTCTTAACAATGTATTTTTATAACCAGGGGTTCTAAATTTTGGTTAAGTCCTATCCATCACTGTTTTCCTTTAATGGCTTGTACTTGTCTTCTAAAATTATTTTTGTCTATATCATGACCATGAAGATTTTTCTTATATTTTCTTCTAGAATCTGTGTAGTTTTACTTTTCATATTTATATATAAAATTGATCTCAAATTAACTTTTGATTATCATATGAGGTATGAGGTCAAGATTCATTTTTTTTCCATATAGAAATCCAATTACCCAAGCACCATTATTGAAAATAAAACAAAACAAAATGTATTTCCCCTTTTGAAATTCATCAGCACCTTTGCTATAAATCAAGTACACGTTTATTTAGTAAACACTTTGTTAATCATCATTTTATAAATAACTCATTTATTCTGCCTAAAGAAATTTACAAAGTAAATTCTACCTCACCCACTTTGTAAGTGAGAAAACTTGTCATAGAGATGACAAGTGAGCAGATGTCACTTAGCTAATGAGTAGCAAAGCCAGGATTCAAACATAGCCATTCCAACTCCAGGAGCCATGTGCCTAAACTTCGGGTGGCCTGAATTATAAATTTTATAAAAATTAACCAAAATTTAATTGGTTATTTTAAATTATCTAGAGATGGTTCATTTAGTTATTTCATAAGGTAACTGATGAGTTTATAAGTTATATGATTTTTATAAGGGATCAAATTATGCAGATCTAAACAAGATGTCTAACTCCTCAAAGTTAAAAAATTGTTTTTGAATCCTTATGAAAAAGTATAAAATAGGGGCACCAGGGGTGTGGCTCAGTCAGCTAAGCATTTGCCTTCAGCTCAGGTCGTGATCCCAGGGTCCTGGTATTGAGTCTCGCACTGGGCTCCCTGCTCAGTCGGGAGCCTACTTCTCCTTTCCACTGGTAGTCTCTCTCATTATCAGTCTCTCTCTCAAAAAAATAAATAAAATATTTTTTAAAGTATAAAATGTTTTGTAAGATTAACAAATTAAAAAATATGGTGAAATTCATAAATGTAAAATGACATATGATGTTGCATTATTTAAGAATGAGGACAGTAAAAAAAAAAAAAAGAATGAGGACAGTATTAAAGCAACCAAAATTTTTCAACTATTTTTAAAGAATTAGTATTGAGCACCTGCAATATGCAACACACACAGAAATACAGACATGAACTAACCATGTATCCTTATCACAAGAAACTTATGAATCTGTGAAATAATATTTTACATCATCAGCTATGTTGCATGTCTAAATTAGTTTGGAAATATTAATGGAACCAGAAAGCAAATCTACAAGCCAAAGTGAATACCATTCTACCCACGGGAAGGGACTACCCCTTAGGAAGAAAAGTTCTGCTTTAAAAGAGTTCATCAAATCATTTGAGAAGGAGGAAGTGGTTAACAGTTCTTCATGGGAAGTTAGAGTGAAGAAAACAGCCCTTTTTTACCCCCTATAGTGTACTCTTTTAATAATTCTTATTCTGAATATAAAACTAATAAATGCTTCATATATAATCATGTAAATATAAGTATAAAGAAGAAAATAATAAATGTATGTAAATCCACAATTTGCTATTAATGTTTTGTTGTATTTCTTCAAGTAATTATATATTAATATTAATATTTATATATGCATGCATATGTATGCATGCACACACATATATATCCCCTGTTAAAAACAAAGTCAATAAATATTTTATATATAGGTGGAAGTTGGCTTTTTCACTTAATATTCTGAGCATTATAAACTTTGAAAATGAGGTTTAAAATAAGTGCCTGATAGAACATTATATAGTTCCAATCTAATTTTTTACAATATGCTTTACTGCTTCTATTAACGTCCTATGAATTCTCAGAATTTTAGACTCCTACACATTCCAAACAGTATAAAGTGCCTTCTAAATGTAAATGATTTACAGAGTATTCATATTTCCTTATTAGTATAACAATCAAACCTATGTGAAAATGGAGAAGCCCTATGTCATGGGCTTGCATAGAATTTATTAACCTGTGAAACCACATGAGAACTTATTATAATTCAGAAATGTATATTTTTCTAGTACAGTGATTCCCAACATGATGTCTCTGGTCTCATAGGGGTCCATAAAATAGTAATGACAGCCTTTGAGCTATTTCTAGTTTTTCAAAAACACTGAATATAAATCATATATTTATCTACAACAAAGCAAAATGCAAAATGGCAGAAATTGTACAACTCAGTATGGTAACACTGGCTATCTAACACTAATCTAAAAATTCGATTGACAGCTATATCTTTTTGATTAACTGAAAAAGAAAAATAAATTAATTATTAGTACATAAATTTAATAAAATCTTTTAAAGTATAGTGCGTGGGCAGGAATTTTCATTTTTTACAAAAATGTGTTAGTGATTAGTCATAAGTGTAAGTTGAAACCATATCTTCCTATATCACTGAATTTAAGAACCATTAATTATAAGATACCTCCTGATACCAAAAAGTTCACAGGTACAAAAAACAAAAAAGGCCAAAAAAATTGTCAGATAATTTTAATTATGAGTCTTATTTTGATTCAGAGATGACAAATCAAAGTTAACAATATTTGTACTTTCCGTGTAGTTAGAGCAATAATATTGAAATTATTCATGTATCTTAGAATTATACTAATGAATAAGACAAATGGCAATAAAACTCTCAATATATCAAGTTTTATTAACAGAATAAATGGATTTGCATAGTAGAACTTTGAGATTCTTTCTTTAGGAGTCCCCTGCATGGATATCATCTTAGGTCACTTCATCCCACTATAAAAGCAGCTTGGTTAAATGCCTAGCAGAGAAGACAAACACTACAAGTGCATGTAACTATTTTATTTCTTTTCTTAAAAAGAATTCATTTATTTATTTATTTATTTATTTATTTACTTATCTATCTATTTATTTAATTATTATTTTAAGAAAAGATAGAGTGTGAGCAGGAGGAGAAGCAGACAGGGGTAAAGAATCTCAAGCAGACTCCACGCTGAGCATGGAGCTGGAAATGGGGCTCACTCTCCACCTCATGACTCTGAGATCATGACTTGAGCCAAAACCAAGAATCAAATGGTTAACAGCTTAAGCCACCCAGGCAGGCTTCTCTGTGCTATTTTATCACTAGTGGATGTTTTTTAACCCATACAACAATGCTGTTTTTCCAAGAGCATGTCTTATTTTTATAGCACTACAGTTATTGAGAAGATCAAAATACGTGTTTACAGAAAGGTCCACATATTATTTTTCCCACTTGATGAATGAAGAACCTGCAGCTCAGAGAAGATACAACTTTCCTGAGTTTACCCAGCTAGTTAATACTCAAGTCAAAAAAAAGTATTGAACAATTTTGCCTAAATAATGTGATTTGTGAATCCCTCTTACTTATTACTTGATAAGCTTATTTTTTCAATAAAATACTACAGTATTCTTCCTAGCAAAATAAAAAAAAAATAAAGATTTATTTATGATAGACACAGAGAGAGAGAGAGAGAGAGAGAGAGGCAGAGACACAGGCAGAGGGAGAAGCAGGCTCCATGTCAGAAGCCTGACGTTGGACTTGATCCTGCGTCTCCAGGATCACACCTTGGGCCAAAGGCAGGTAGGTGCTAAACTGCTGAGCCACCCAGGGATTCCCCAAAATAAATCAAATTTAAAAACAAGTATGCATTTCTTTAATAATAACAAAAGAAATTCATCTAATTATTTGGTATATGGAGCTTTTTCATACCTACTCAGTATTGTGGATCTATGTCTATTAAGCAAAATCAACTTAACATTTTTAGTATTTTTTTTTACTTCCTGTTACAACCTAAATCTCCAAGTTCAGCTAAAATATCAGTTTTAATATTGCATTATGATTCATAAATTGTGATGGCACCTAGTCTTATCATTGATTGGGTCAATTGCAGAAAGTAAAGTAGGCCAGTAGATAATTTTTTCCATAAGATATCCATATATTTTAAGCTTTTAAAGTTATGTGCATATAAGTTTTATCTTCACTATAAAATCATCAATAAATATTTGCACTTAATGCTTTTACATCACATGTTTGCATAGAACTTTTAAAAATCCTTTTTTAGTCTATACTATTATGAATAACAGAGTGTAAGACAATTATTTTTACTTTGTGATATATATATATATTAAGGCAAGTATGCGTATTGCTTTGACATGTATAAGAGTTGCATCAATCAATGATGTTAATCATAAAATATACAAATATTACATGAATTTTTAATATACACTGCATATTTCAGCAGAATTTTGACCATACCATATTGGAAGCAATCGAGTCCAAAATCAAAAGGCTTTTTTGTCCATTTTACCCTACTTAGTCAGATTGATTATAGCAGATGCCTCTTATGCATAAATCACATCCTGGCCTCACTTGTCACCAGGTATTTTGGTAACTTTTTTCCATTGTGAATTATATGGCAACTAATACTGAGGTGTCTCAGCAACTCCAAACAGGACAACCTGACAATGTCTTGCATCATGCTTGCTCCACTTTTTTCAGCTGTGTACAGAGATTTTCCTATTGATTTGCAGATTTGAGGTCCCAGGAAACAACTCCATATCCACACATGTACAACCCAGAAGTGAACCATAAGCATTTCTGCCATTTTCCACAGGATGGACTATATTGGGAGTAGTAGTTTATTGTCTTTTAGAAGAAGGCCACATAGGATTGAATAATCTGTCATATTTAATCCTGCATGAAAAGCTAGATAATGTATATTCTATTTGCCTCTCTTGTTTTTCCCTTCCTCCAACCCCACTTTTTCTCACTCCTGCTCTCTGGGATGCACTCATTTATACAACATGAGCACATGAGGGCAGCCCGGGTGGCTGTGCAGTTTAGCACTGCCTTCAGCCAGGACCTGATCCTGGAGACCCGGAATGGAGTACCAAGTCGGGCTCCCTGCATGGAGCCTGCTTCTCCCTCTGCCTGTGTCTCTGCCTTTCTCTCTTTCTCTCTCTCTCTCTCGTGAATAAATGAATAGAATCTTTAAAAAAAAACATAAGTACATGAATCTTTGCCTAATGCTTTAGTTTCTGGGAAAATCTAAGATGGTTACTATGCGCCCTGGTCTACCTGCGGTGCATGTAAACATTATAATTAAAAATAGGGCCTCTTTCTTCTTTACCAACATAGATGTATCATTTCCTTTTCTTGTGTGATTGCTGTGGCTAGGGCTTCCAGTGCTATTTTTGATAAAAATGGTAAGAGTGGATATCCTTGACTTGTTCCTGACCTTTATTATATTGAGGTATGTTCACTCTGGTCTCATTTTGATGAGAGTTTTTATCATGTATGACTGTTGAATCTTGTTAAATACTTTCTCTGCATCTACTGGAATGATCATAGGATTTTTATCCTTCGTTTTGTTGATGCTGTGTATGATGTTGATTGATTTGAGAATACTGAGCCATCTGTGCATCCCAGAAATAAATCCCACCTGATTGTGGTGAATGATCTTTTTAATGTTTTGTCGCATGGGGTTTGCTAATATTTAGCTGGGGATTTTTGCATCTAAGTTCATCAGAAATACTGATCTGTAGTATTCTTTTTTTGAGGTATCTTTGTCTAGTTTTGGCATCAGAGTAATGCTTGCCTCATAGAAAAATCTGGAAGCTTTCCCTCCTCTTCTATTTTTTGGAATAGTTTGATGAGAATAGATATTAATTCTTTAAATGTCTAATAGAATTCACTTGTGAATCCATCTGATACTAGACTTTTATTTTTTGGTAGTTTTTTTTTTTTTATTACTGATTCAATTTCATTAGTGCTGATCAGTCTGTTCAGATTTCTATTTTGTCCTGGTTCCATCTGGGAATATTGTATGCTTTTAGGAATTTATCCATTTCTTCTAAGTTGTCTGGTTGTTGGCATATAATTTTTTTGTAGTTTTCGCTTATAATCCCTTGTGTTTATGTGGCATCAGTTGTTAATTCTTCTCTTGTTTTTTATTTTATTTACTTAGGTCTTTTCTCTTTTTTCTTGATGAATATGACTAAGTGTCAATTTTGTTTATTCTTTAGGAGAATCAGCTCTTGGTTTCATTGATTTTTTTTTCTATTGCCGTTTTTAGTCTCTAAATCATTTATTTCTGCTCTGGTCTTTACTATTTTTTTCTACTCACCTTTAAAAGACTGATGCACCCCTACATTTATTGCAACATTATTTACAATACTCAAGATATGGAAGCAACCTAAGGGTCATAAATACATGAATGGATAAGAGAATACACACACAAAGGAATACACACACACAGCCATAGAAAGGATGAGATAGTGCCATTTGAAACAGCATGAATTGATCTAGAATGTACTATGCTGAGAGAAATAAGTCAGGCTGAGAAAGACAAATATTATATGATCCCATTCATAAATTAAATAAATAAAAATGAATAAAACACAATCAGAATTATAAATACAGAGAACATACTAATGGTTGCCAGAGGGGAAAGAGGTGAGGGGTTGGGTAAAAGGGAGAGGGATGGGGGAGATACAGGTCTCTAGTTATGGAATGTGTAAGTCACGGGGAGGAAAAAAAAAAAAAGCAAAACAAAACAGAGCATAAGGAATATAGTCAATGATAGTGTATTAGCAATGTAATGGGACAGATGGTAGCTATACTTGTGGTAAACATAGCATAATATATAAGCTTGTGAAATCACTAAGGTGTACATCTGAAACTAATATAACATTGGGTGTCCACTATACTGTTTTTTTTTTTTTCACAAATTGCAAAATAAATAAATAATTTAAAAATAGGACCTCCCTTCAGACCCAAACATGTCCTGGTTTGTATACTCAATAGCATAGCTGCTCTATTTCTAGTACAACTGCTAACCAATATTAAGACAACCAAGTAATTCTAGATTTTCAAGTACTCATATGCCTAGCAGTGTAGCTAGCATATAATGGAACTTAACAAGTATTAATTTAATGAATAAGATAATCCACTATTTAAATTTCATTGAATTGATAGTGTTTAATAAAGCATATATTATATAATAACCTAATCAGTTATAGTTATCTAGTTATACAAGTCAGAGCATAATTATATAACAATAATAAAATAATAATATAATAAGATAATAAAAATAAAAATATATAATTAGATAATAACTAATAAGCAGAGGGCATGATTTATAAACCACAGGACAATGTTTGTCAGAACATATTTAAGGAGAGAGTAACTGTTGGAAAGTGCCATATAAGTCTTCGCAGTGGGGATGCCATTTGAGATGATCTTGGGAATGAAATATTTTTAAGCTTTAAACAAGAGAGAACAGATATTCCAAACAGACGGGAATATGCCAATGAATGAAACTGGGAAATTATATGCCTCAATTAAGAAAGGGCAATTACACATTTAAATAATTTTAATTTTCACATTTCAATATCTCTGAAAGCTGAATACATTTTTGAATCAGAAGAATCTTCTATTGCATGAAATGTGGTTGTTTTACTTGACAATCTAGTAGGGTAAATAGTAAATGAATAGGTATTGCAGCAAAATAAGTAACTTGGAACTAGATCATAATGTGTGTTAAATGCTATGCTGAAAGGTTTGAATTTCATCCTACAGATTAGTAGAAGCAAAATAATGTTTTTTCAGACAGGAAGCAATAGGAAGTTTTTAAAGATAACTCTAGTATCAGAGTGAAGAATGGGGTAAAATGTAGAGAATCAAGACTGAGGAACAATCAGGAAACCTATTGCAAAAATCTATGGAAGAGATAAAACCATGGTAGTAAAAAAAAGAATGGAAATGAATTACAGAGATACTTTGATGTAGAATCTTGGAATCTGGGTACTAGTTGGATGTAGCATTTAACAGAGGAGAAAGGAGGAATCGAGGAAATAATGCTCAGGTTTCTGATTTTGGCAACTAAATGACTAACAACAAAATTAACCAATGAAGAAAACACTAGGAGAAAGATGATGAGGAAAGTGTATAAAGTACATACCACGCATTTAAATTTTAAAGTTCTGGTGGAAATTGGTAGATTGTGTGTTACATAATATTAGTCTGGGTTCACAAGAGAAATCACTGTATGAGATAAATATTTAGGTGTCACTGATTTATAGAGAGGTATTGATTGAAACTGGATACAGAAGACATCTTCCAGGGAAAGGGTAAGAGTAAGAAAAGGAGACCAGGATAAAACTCTGAAAGACTCATTTCTGAAAATGACAGAACAGCTTTTGAAGGCATCAAAGAAAGCTAGAGGAAAGAACAAAAGAGACTCATGAACTGATTGGTCTACAGACACCCAAAGTGGAAGGAAATTAATGACAAGAGTAATACAAAATTTGAGTGAGGGATGAACTGAAACAAAGTATGAACACAGATAATTAACTTAGAAAATTAGTGATGACATATATAGAGATATTAAGCTCAGTATTAAGCACAGACACACTACTGCAGTGAATACAAGGAGGGAAAATGGCAAATCTGAATTTTGCTCTCAAAGCATTTAGATGTGACAGCAAGCAAAGGAACAGTACACTAAATATATTTTCAGAGATGAAAATTCAAGAGAATAAAGGAGAAATTACCTGGGTGTTTTTAGAGGGAAGAAAGTGGGGTGAGATTAGAACAAAAGTGAAGGTGGAGCTATAAATGCAGATTGGGAGTGAGATGGAGAAACTGAGAGTTTTGTTTTAGTTTTCATTCTGGTTATTCTGTTCACACCTGGCCTTATTTTTACAGACTATTCATTTCCAAACTATGTTATAAACTAAAAGAAGAAATCTAAGGGCTCTTACAACTCCTTCCAGGATTTCCCAGATATTTTATTTTGAATTTCTGAATACCTAAACGCACACTAAAAAACTAATAAAAATTGTATAAAAGATACATGCTTTTATAAAACATGTATCTTATGTGGGTATGTGATAAAGATCATTACACTGAAGGCTACTAACACATAGATTTAATCGTCAGATTAATTTTTCCCTTCGACATCTCTGTTTATCAGAAGAGAGTTCTGACATGAAAAGATGAGAAATTTGTTTCAAAAAGTTAATATTTGTAACAATTTCAGTACATGAGCCAAAATTTTTGCAGTGTTGGAAAGCCAAAGAAGAAAAAAGGTAAAAGAATATTAAAAATATTGAGGCTGTAAAAAAAAAAAATATATTGAGGCTGTAAAAAAAAAAAATATATTGAGGCTGAATTAAGACTGAAGAGTAAACACAGCAACACATAGTTTTGTTCTTCAAGTAGTTTTGGTATTCTTTCTTATTCTTTATGACTGACTTCAGAATAATTTGAATTAATGTTTTTAATGATAAAATATTTTTATATCTTCTATATTGCGTTTTCCTGTAAGATTGAATGTAATTTGAAAACTACTGCTTTAGGGATGCCTGGGTGGCTCAGTGGTTGGGTGTCTGCCTTTGACTCAGGGCATGATCCTGGAGTTCCAGGATCAAGTCCCACATTGTGATTCCCCCCAGGCACCCCAGTTTGGGGGAGCCTGTATTTTTAACGACACCCCAGTTCCCCAACCTGTTCCTCCCTTTTCCCATGCTGCCAACTTCTAACCGCAATAGTGACTCTGTGCTTGTCTGTTTAGTTCTGTGTATAAATGGAATGTTGTGGAGATGACCCTTCCTTGCGCCACCTGGTTCCCCTCCCCTTTTCCCCTGGTCTTCGCACTCATGGAAACAGGACCAGTAAGGGACCTTCAATTAAAAAACAACAACAACAACAACAACACACACACACACACACAAGTCTGCTTCTCCCTCTGCCTGTGTCTCTGTCTCTCTCTCTCTGTCTCATGAATAAATAAATAAAATCCTTTCAAAAAAAAAACCCCACAAAACTACTGCTTCAAGATATGGAAACACATGGCTTGCAATAACATGCCAGGCCTTTCTATATGCTGCTCTATTTTCTTGATAATATTGATAAAAAAAAATTCTCTTGGGAAAGATATGCACAACTGGAGATATGCAAAACAAATAAACAAATAAATGCCTCACACTAAGTCTGTAAGTTTCATATAGACCTGATAGATTTTAGGGGTTGAACAGAAACAACCAATGGGTGAATTGTGTAATGGGGAGAGATGAAATCCATTGAATTTGGAAGAAAATGGTCTATTTCTACACGTATTTCTTCTACATATATTGTTCAGTTCATCAAAAGTTCAACATGGATAATTTAACTTCATGAAAGTGAATCTTATGTGTATATTTTTAAATCTTAAGTTTTTTCATATTTTTGATCCTCTCAACCTCAAGTGCAGCTTCCGAAGACTTCAAGAAGACCAAAGTTGTAACAAATAAAATTGGGTATTCAGTTTTCTTTCTGCCGTCATTATTTAGGGGGCAAGCATTACTTTTGTTTTCAACTAATATTTTAATGTCACAGGAGACAATGGTCCTTAACACTCATTCCACAGCATAATAATCTTGACTGTGATATAAAATGCACTTGTCTTTGGATACCTTGATTCATTACTACGGCAAGTTGTTTTATTTTAAATCATAGTTAACCTTAAATGTGTACATTATTAAACTGCCAAGAATAAATCAAAAGTGGTAGAGCCAAAGTTTAAATTACATTTCGCTTCCTCCTTTTTCATTAAATCCTTTTCTCTTATAAACTTTTTTTTTAAATAAAGGGAATTATAGCCACTTTATTTTTTTTTGCCACTTTATTTTTATGCAGAATACCCTTATCAAGAAAATAAAGATGGGATAACGTCCTTGTACCATGGCTTATGCCCCCCTTTTTTAAAGTAAGTTCCATGGCCAGCATAGAGCCCAACACAGGGCTTGAACTCATGATCTGAGCTGTGATCAAGAGTCAGATACTTACCTGACTGAGCCACAATGATTTCTATATTGCACTGTCTGTCTCCTTGACCAATATATCACATGGAACAGAACATAAAATGGGAGTATAGCAAACAAAGCTAGGTTATCATTACTTTACTACAAATCCAAAGTTTAGCTCCAAATTATCTCTCAGAAGGATTTTCAGAAATGCATGTAGCATCCCAAATTTATAATTTCTGTTTCGAATGTTTTCTTGAGTTCATTCACCATGAATATAGACAAGAAAAAATAAAGGAAGTTTAATATTATTGACTGAAATTGCAAAATTATCAAGATAGACAATAAGGGATTTTTGGGAGCCTTTGAATTGAAACTGTGGAAATGATTGACTATAAACTGTCAGAGGATGTTTCAGAATCTACAGAAATACGGTGTTTGAAATACTTGTATAATATAGCATGTACTGTCTTTTGATACTACATATATTGATAGTTACATAGTTTTTCACCACTCTATTTTCTATATAATGTGTATTTTTATGCCATAACCTGAAATAAGGGCTTATCTCCTGGCTTCTAGTTGAGGAAATAGAGTATATATATAAACTTTTCTCTCTCTCTTTTAATATCATTGCTCATAAGATACTTTGAACAATATCCATATGTCTAGAATTATTAACGTATCTTCTTAGATTTCCATATTGACAAACACTATGAGTTTTTTTGGAAATAAGTAGAATCAACTTTGTTCAAACTGTTCAACCCTCAAACTTTTCCCCAAATCTCTTCTATCCAACCTCTTGCTCGTGTCGAAAATCCCCACTCCAACCTCATTTCTTCCTTAAAACATTTTAGGAGTTTACTTTCTTCTCTCTTTCATAGTGATATTGCCTAAATTCAACCCTCCAGTGGCACCATCCTCCACACTATATTCTCACTGTTATCCCTTGAACTCAAAATCTGATCATGGCCTTCCATGCTCAAAATCTCTTGATCACTGTTAGTAGACATTTCTTGGACATTTACCACTTGCTGCACTAATCTCACTGCCCTTTGTGAATTCATTCAACCAATTCTCAGTACAACCCTCAGAGGTACTTATCTCTATTTTTCCAAACAAGGAAACTGAGGCATAGGGCAGCTAAGCAACTTTTTCAACTTCACATTTCTAATGAATGGCAGGGTCAGGACCCAAACTCAGGCAATATGACTTTTGACACTGCTGTGAACCTCTTCTGCTCATGCACGACGTCTTTGGTAAGCATCCTATGTTTAACAAACTATGAATTTAATTACATGAAGCTGTTAGTACCCTGTGCATATCACCTTGTACTTATTGCTTCAGGGCACGCAGGTGGACTCCCAATAATCAGTACTTGAATTCTTTCTCTGAATGTCTTATTTGGTTTCTAGACCCTGCTCTCTGCCTGTGCAGTAGTTTGGAAACACCAGTGAATTATTACCTCCCTTCAACCAACGACCAAGGGAGTTGGCATATAAATATACCAAGTCCCATTTGCCTGCTTAAGTGGAAGAACTCACAGGCCTTCATTTTACACTGTCTTCAGAGTTCCCCAATGGGATTAAGGGGATTAAATGTTAGCGTGCTTTATAATAAGCTCTTAATTGTTTACCTTTCTTCCCACCTACCTCCCTTATTCTCCAAAGGGTTTTTTGGCATTCACCTGCAAAATAAAGTAATTGCACTTCCATTTTTTGCTTAAGTACTATTTCTGGAGGAATTCAAACAAAGCAGTACAGAAGCTGGGTTCTTGTCCTTTCTCCTCTACCGATTTCCCATCTTCTTCTCAAAGTCCTGACATAGACCAATACTTTTAGTCTCTTAAATGTACCACATACTCTCAATTTACCACAATTTTGCAGAGTTCAGACCTTCCACATGGAAAGGTCTTTCCTTCTTAACCTGCATACAAAATTGTTGCTCGTCTTCGTCTTGATTAAAAGCTAAAACACTTTATCTTATATTGTAAAGCCTTTCTTGATTCCCAGGGAGATGTAGAATGCATTTGCCTCTGCCGATATATTTTATTACTTCACCATGGCAATCATCTTACTTGTTTTAAGTAGACCTGCCTGTGTCCGCACAAGTGTTGAGACACCTTGATGATGTGAAATGAATCACTACATGTCTATATCCTCAACTCTAAAGAGTAAGCACTTAGTGAATATTTGTCCAAAAAAATGGGTAAATGATGCATATTGTTATATCTTTAGATATTCTGATGTATAAAATAATATTTAAGTCTTTTATTTATAAATATGCTATTATTTAATGACAAAAGGTTTTCTATGTCCAGCAGCCTAATTTTATGGTAAAAGCTTGACATTATCTACAGATTTTTAGCTCTGTATCAATGATACAAATGTTACAAAGTTATCTACTATATTATAAGATTTAAACAAAATACATTTGCAAGTAACTATTATATTATTTTAAATGGAGTTTAAAAAGTTAAATAAATGTAATTTTAGGCTATTACAGTGAAACAGAGACTTTAATAATTTGATGGAAGTATATTCTATTATTTTTACAATTTTATTATGAAATATTTTCATGAAACGTAAGAAAACAAAAAACGATCTTTTAACAGCATTAGTACTAATCATATTGCCTAACTGTGGTACGAAAACAATTCTTCAGATAATTTATAAGGTAAATTAACATTATTATTAGCTAAAATTTTGTTCAAATGACTCTCAGTTGATTTACCACTTGAGCTTCATAGAGAATCAAATGAAAGCTTATTCTCTATCAATTCACCTTTCGTTTAGGGTAGTCCAATTTAGTTTTTATTCATAGAGTGTAATTGCTTTAGGTATTTTTTTAAACATATTCCAGTTTTCTTTTCCTTACCTGTAAGAATTAGTCCCAGTAAAGAATTGTGGCAAAAAAGAGATATTTTGAGTATATATATGCCCCGCAGCAAAAGAACCCAGTACTTTTTCTTTTAGGTTAGCCTAATATTGTGTCACAGCTGATATTTTAAACATGGTTTTGAGAATTGAGAATTGAGAATTGAGTTTAGTTCCCTCAGTGACACTAAGTCATACTCCCTCTTGCAGCTATTTGTGTGTCTGGCTTTTACATCTAACACTTTTCTTTTTCCCACCTTCCATTCGTGAAGAGAATTGTTAAGATGCATTCAAGTCCAGAAATTCAAAATTATGGTTCCCAAAGCAAGTGTGACTCAGCCAGGTTGTGAATTAAGGCAATAAAGCAAATGCCTATGTTCAACTTTTATTTTTATTCATTTCAAAAATGTTATTCCCTGGAATGGCCGCATGAGACAGACACCTCATAGTGATTTGCTTCAGCAAACTTCTTTTCCATCTGGTGATCTCTAGAATGAAAATGGAACTGGCACAAGTGATAGAAATCCAGTTAACTTAGAATAGGCCAATTTCCTTTCTGCCTAAAGTGCATACTCTTCCTATGGCTTAATACTTTTACCACTCTCTACGGTCCACATATCCAAGCCTTGTTCTCAGTCTTTCAGATCTCAATGTAACTATAGCTTCCTAGTCAACCAACACCCACATTTTATATGAATTCATAGCTACCGAAGCATCTACTTCATAGTACTTTTCATTGCTGTTTTAAAGTAATCACATATTTATTTAAATATATTATGCTTTTACCCCTAAGATGTTAATTCCACCAAGACAGAATTCTGCTGCATTCCCACTATAGCAGATATAATGCCTTCCCTTTTATAGGCATTCAAGGAGCATGAATTAATAAGTGATTCTCCTCTTATTACCAATTTGTGCCGTCTCTATTTTAATTGGTTTTGAAAAATCATCTCCAAAGTTGCTAGTAGCATCCTAGTAATCCTTCTTGGGCCACTCAAATAAGTTTTCTTTATATTTTTGTCTAAAGATGCAATTTTCCTATAGCTCTATCTCAACATAATTTCTATGTGCATTTACAGTGATATATAAAATAAGTTTAACATGGTTCCAGACTGACTCAGACTCTGAGCACCTCCAAGGAAAGGTCTATTACATCCCAGATAATAGTGTAACCTAAAGGCTTATTAAATAAATGGATAAACAGAAATAAATGACTGAAAAGCAGCCATCAGAGCACTACATGGTGCTGCTTTCCACATTATAAATATTTTATACATTGTAATTTTAATTCGTAATTAAAGAAATCAGGATATAATTTATCCTAAGGACCAATCTTAAACTGTCTTTCAGTTTAGGCAATGTGACATATTTTGCTCTATCAGTATAACATTCTGGGTTTCCCGTGATGCTGAAATCTCTGCCTTCTAAAACTGTCTCTTAGGAATGACTTTTCGAAGTCAAGGATATCCAATTTTTAACCTCATGGGGCTAATGTGGCAAATCAATTGGTATTCACTCTTAATTAAATGTTTACTGAAGACCATATGAGTTTTTTAATTCTATCCTAAACACTGGGCATGTAGAATTTTAATATATGGTTGCTGATCTCCAGGAATATACAATGAGGAACAATAAGCAAACAAAATATTACAAGGCAACACATGCCATATATAAATGAGTGGAAGTGACCAAATTCCTCTTGGCATTCAGAGAACTAAGTCTCTCTGTCTGGAGGAGTCAGAGAAAGCTTCATAGAGAAGCTGAAATTAAAATATAACTTGAAAGATTCAGACCAAGTGCTTGACAAAGGTAAAAGCATTAATAATGTTACAGGGGTTAGAATTCATATTGTTATTTAGACAGCAAGAAAAAAATAAAAAACACGACAGGACACAAATGATTAAATAGGCTGTTGCCTGGAGTAGAGGATTGGAGTAGGTAAGTCATTAGTGTTGAATTTGAAAACATTATAGATGATTAGATAGTAAATGACTGTCAAGAGGAAAAACTTTTTCTGTACCCTCATAGATTAAGTTGCTGAGGTCATATGAATTAAACTAACAAAAGACAGATTGAATAGAGAAAAAGGAATTGAATTTTTATGAATATTTTACATGCACAGGAATTTATAGAATAGAAATGAAAATCAAAGAAGTGGTTAGATTCAGGGCTTATATACCATTTTAACAAAGGAAGGAGTGTTTGGGCTTCAAGGGATAATAAATCACGGGGAAGTGACTAAGAAATATATGAGGGAACTAATGGAAGATAAGGGTTATTTTAGGTCTGTTTCTGCAAATTTTCTTGGTATCCATCTTTTTCTGGTCTTAAGAATACTTTCCTTCTCCTCTTCCAGGTACAGATGGGAACACATTTCCCAAAAAAAGAAATTTATGCCCTACCATTAGACAATCGAGAGGAGGACAGAGAACTCTCCCTACATCTGCTGATTTTCAACAGTCTTTAGCTCTAAATAGTCTTATGTCAGAGGCATATTTGGAATGGCATATCCTGATTCCCTTTATAACTTTGAATGCTTAGTGATGGACCTTGGGTTTTATCATATGTATAAATAAAGTCATTCAATGATTTGAGCAGGAGATGAAATATATATCTTCACCTCCTTGGGGATATCTATTGTACTAGATAATCTCTATGTTTTTGCTGATATGACTATGGAGAGACTGATGAGAGACTAATCTGAATGCCAATGGCTCATCTGAAGTCCTGTAAAAATTTGCTTGAGAGCTGCAGTCTCAACTTACCATCTCTGACCTCTTGATCTATTGATAAGTCTTATGATCACATGTCTACTGCTTCCAATCGGTGAATATTAGAGATGCTAAGGATAGATATGTAATTACAGGAAAATAAAATAAAAAGATGGGGCATTTCAATTTAGCATATCCTATACAATACTATGTCTTTCTGTCTTCTGCTTCACTGTATGGGAAATAAAGATGAAATAAAACCATATTTGAAAATTGCTCTTGACCTGTAATATCATTTTCTGACAAATATCATGAAATCCAAATTTCTCTTTACCTATCTTGAGTTATGAAAAGAATTTCATCTTCACCAACTTCTTGAACAATTATGATAGCTTTTATAATTATAGTCTGAGATAATATAAGCCTATTTGCAGACAAGATGAGATAAAATACCTTGACATCAGTTGCAGAAGCATCACATAATTCCATTAGGAGCATTTAGATTGCCATAGCACCATCTGGATATCTCTTTGTTAAAGAGTCCTTTTTCACAGATTAATGTACTTCATCATACATTTATTCATGGATGAAGAGTTAGTTGATGAAAACAGTGCAACATTAACTTGCTGCTATTCCTTTATCTGTGAACAAACATCAATGCCTCCTTTTCAATGCATCCTGGATAGATTCGGAAAACTCATCTTAGGATTTTAAGTTTCCAACTCTGAAAAGACATTTATGTATAGCACAATTTCACTTATTTATTTACTTATTTATTTATTTATATTTATTTGATGAACACTCTTGCTAATCATAGAAGGGAAAAGAATTGAATTTTAGCCTGTAAAGCATGGAAACAAAAGTTGTATCTGCAAGTAAAAAGAATGAGGTGAATAGTATTAATCAGAAAGCTCATCCACAAAGAAGCATTCAATTAAAAGAAACCAAACAGCTTCAATGAATATAGAGTAATATCCTTTTCAAATCTGGGCTCCAAATCTAGTATCCTTAAATGTTTATTTGCATTTTAATTGCTTGAAAAACAGTAGGATATCAGTGAAATTCCTCAGAAGGCAAATAGTCAAAAGACTCCATTTAAAGCCTGTAGTTAGCGATTCTCATTGTGGTACCACAGAAATGCTTTCTCTAATGGGATGCTTTTAGAAGCCTTTCTCAATTTGTAATTCTGGGGCATGTGCAATGCTATTAACAGTTGTGTTTACCATGGCTTTAGAACACTTGAGACAAAGACAACGGTATCCTTTCTTTATAATGACCACGAAGGGTTATAATTATATAATCAGGCAAAAAAAAATAATGTTCATGACCCAATGGATTAAGAATTCTTTAGCTCCTTATGTCTGCCTACCTTGAAATCTACATCATAGAGAAAATGAATAATGTTTTCATTAGTTGAAAAAAATTCTACTTGCAATTTCCAAGTTATCAAATAATTTTTTAGAGCAATAGATTTTTTTTAAAAGTAACCAATATCCCTAGTCTCCCTACTCCCCCAACATAAAGATGGCATAATATTTTGATGTTCTAGTCATATATACTCAAACACTTTTGGATTTATGTGCTCAAATATCTGAAATGTCAACAATTGGAGCAGCTAACATTTGGGAACACTTTATTTCCACTACAAAAATCAATATAATGCCTAAGCAAAAATGCAGCACAAAACAGACTCCTTCTGTAGATTGATATCATAAATACTAAATTGGGGAAGAGAGATAAATTTGTGAAAAATTAATTTACTTGGGAAAATAAAATGAGAAGTAATTTGTGTGTGATGAATTTTATTGTTTTAATAATTTTTCTTATGGAATGTTCCATTGCCCTTCTTAGTTGCTGAGCTATCATCAGACTGCCACATGAATAATTTATTGATTTTTTTTATCCTCTCTTTTGATAAGAGAAGAAAGGTATCAAGTGTAGTAAGGGATTTAGACAGCAGTAATACCAGGCCAGTAGTCATTAATATGATTCTTTGTAGGTTCAGAGATTGCATGTGTAGATATGTGTGTGAGAGTGTGTGGACATATATCTGTATGTGTTTATATGTGTATGCAAATATGTATATTCATATCCATGCCCATTGAAAGATGAGACAAATTAAAAGTAATCAAGAACATGCAGGGCAAAGTGATTTGTTTTGTTTTACTACCCTCTCATGAAAATCAAAATAGCATTGCCTCTGTGCTAAAATGCTGTAAATAGCTCATGAGAAATAATATCTGATAATTTCTCAGGATTTGACATATGCCAGAAACTGATTTAAATACTTTTTATGTATTAATTGATTTACTCTTTACGACCATGTGCTAAGGTAAACACTATTATTATTCTTATTTTATAAATGAGAAAACTAAGAAACAGAAGAAAGTTCATGCAACTTTTTCAAGATTGCAGGGCAAGTAATTGGTAGAGACAGTGTTTGAATCCAGGCAGCTTATGTCAACTACTTTCTTTTGATCACTATTTTATGTTGCATCTTGGTTTGAAGCATGATTGAAAGCTGAAGTATTTTCAAGTAAGTGGCTATGGTAAGAAGATCTAATGTACTTTAAGTTTGCTCCAAGATATTTAGCATTTAATTTTCTATGCTTTTGCATTGGTTATTTATTATCTCACACTTTACTATTAACCTGCTACAAATAGCCTTCAAGGTCCTTGAGAGTAGGTTCCATTCCCAAGTATTTCCTTGGAAGGTCACTAAACAGATATTATAGAACCATATAGATAGCAAGTTCTCAAGAAGTGTCCTGTTATTTGAGGAAAAATAATTACTGTGTTTAAACTTTCTCCTTCTCACTTTACCTAATACATTCTGCTTCATAGTTTTTAGTGTTAGAAGGTATATTATGCTTAGATTCTTCTGTCTTGTCATTGAAAGTATAATTTTTTTCTATAATATCCATGTGAGTGATCATCTATTATGGGTAGGAACTTCTCCATTGACAAAGAAACATGAATTCCTGCTTAAATCTTACACAAACTGCCTTCAAAAGAAGAGTTCTGTTAGGTTACATATTTGCTTTCAGATCCATTCCCTACCTGTTCATCACTCTACTCTGTCCTGCAGGGGCTGATCTTGAAATCAAATTTCCCGCTTCTGGGACACCAGGGTGGCTCAGCAGTTGAAGAGTCTGCCTTCAGCTCAGGGTGTGATCCCTGCCTCTCTCTGTGTCTCTCATGAATACATGAATAAAATCCTTAAAAAAAATCCCATTTCCTCTTACATGCTGGTTCTTGGCAAGGCTCACTATAGTGCGCACTGACAGGAGATTGGAGTGTGAGAAGAAGAAGAAGATATCAGGTGCCATATCCTGAAAGTGGCCATCCCCGTAGTTACAACTTTCTCCAGATCACGTTGGCTTCTGAGATTTGGTAAGATCTTTCTCCGTGTATCCCACAGTTCCAGGAGTGGTCATACTTTCTTTTGCTTACCTCTGTGTTGCCTCATTATCTCCTATTTGGCTTTCTATCTCTTCTATTACATTTATAACAAATTACCTGCACCAAATTCCCCCTTTCTAAAATACTTTTAGTGGTCTTATTTTCCCTATTGGACTCATACTGATAAAGACATATAGTAGATAGGTAGCATTTTGTAATTTAGCAAAGTTTGCACCATGCCAACGTGGTTCTATTATCATCCTGATATTCTTTATTTTCTACTTGATTATTTATGTAGCATCAGGAACAAAGCTTCATTCTTGTGTAAAAGGTAATGTATATTTAAAATTAAATGACCTCCTTCTCCCATTGCTTACATCCACTGGTTCACCAAAAACCATATATTCTAAAAGAAAAAGTTACTATAGAAGATAAATAAGTCCATGACAGTTATAAAATTTCTACATGTTTAAAACAACTACGTTTTTATGTGGGTTGAACAGAAGGGCCCACAAGAAATAGAAGTTTTCAAGGCAGTTAATTCTAAAAAAAAAAAAAAAAAAAAAAGGTCCCTCAGAGGACATGCTTTATCTCTTTGCATTATTCTGTGATTGTCGTCCATTGAAAAATAAAGGATGGCTTCCTGGGTGTCTGTTAACTAAAAGACAGTAAAGAGTGACTCCTTTACTTTTCAAAAGCAGTGACTGAAAGGGCCACAGATTGTGCTGTCATCCATCAGTACGCTGGTAGAAAAATGTCTGTAGGAAGGTTGATACCTTATGGGCATTGCTTAATTAGAATTCTTATCTTGATTCCTAGTGTATAACCATAGATTGCACAAAATATTTTCCTCCGATAATTTCTGCTATACAATTATTTAAATGCAGAGGCCCTATTTCTCCAATTGAATGAAGTACGTGTATAATGGTACCTCCCAACGATTCTTAGAGAAATGGCTGATTTAAGGGCCTGGGAAATTAAACAATGAACCTTGTGTGCTGGGTGTGCTGAATTAAACCTTGCTCCTCAGGTGTCATTACTTCTTGACAGTAGCAGCAGACAGAATAAGTAATATATTTATGTATGCTAACTTATGTATTGACATATATCTATAATTGTCTCTGTATCTACCCATCTGTGTACATATTAAGCTAAATTTAAGACCATGTTGATGTCCCTGGCTATAGTTCTATAACAAAAGGTTTATTCTAGCCTTACTTTCTTGTTTATCTTTAATTTCCCTCTCCAATAGTGAGAAACCTGCCTCTTACCATCTGCGAGTCATTTACTTATTTGTTCGTCCTCAATATACACATATAACGGTTTCAATTGTTCATCTGTACTCCTGTAAGAAACAACTTTATTAACTAGAGTCCAGAGTTTATGTATAATTATTTGTGTTTATGATTTACACTTTCCAGCCAAAACATGTATTCTTCTGAAATTACTTAGGTCATCTCATTTTGTTCTTGTGTGTATGGTATACCTTAAAGTTTACTCCTTTTATTGTACAGTTCTATGGGATGAAGTCAGGTATCTATCAATCTAGTGCCAGAAAGAATCGTTCCTTTATCCTAAAAGTCCTCTCCCATGTTGTCCCTTTGTACTGACTTCTTTAATTTAATCTATCATTATTGGAAAATATTGAGTGACCAGATGAATATACTTCTTTAGCTTTCTTTTTTTTTCTTCTTCTTCTTCTTTAGCTTTCTAATGCTGATCTAAAATTTCATCCACAGATTTCCATCATTTATATAAAAAGGATAAACTTCTTAGGATGATCTGATTTGATTTCTCATTTATTCTTATCTGGTTTCTGCACTACTGAATGACTCATCTTTGAACAGGGAAGTTAGTCACTCCTTTTTTAGTATTCACATAGCACCTGAAACCTACTTCTTATTCTGGTTTTCCTCACACAGAATTGTAACTATTTATGTGCATTTCTGTCTCCCTAACTTGAAAATGAGTACCTTCGTAGGTGATGCCTGATACTATTCATCTCTGTGTCTCTAGCACTTTGGACAGTTATATATATACACACAGTAAGCCCTTGATCATTGTTGGCTAGATGAAAAGAACACGAGTGAATTAGTGTACTTGAAGCTGGGGTTTGGTGGAGGGAAATCAGAGACAGAAACAAAGGTAATGATTGGATCCCTATCCTCAAAAAGTAGAAATTCTCCACTATGGACTGAATGTTTATGACCTTCCATATGTTGAAGCCCTAATCCTCATGGTATTAGCAGATAAGGTCTTTGGAAGATTTAGATGAGCTCATGACTGTAGAACCCTCATGATGAGATTAGGGCCTCATAAAAAGACAAAGAGCCTATAGCTCTCTCTCAAGCATGTGAGGATATATTTAACAACAAGGCACTAGTTTGCAAACCATGAGAATGGTTCTCTCCAGGAATGAAATCTGTGGGCACCTTGATCTTAGACTTCCCAATGTCTAGAACTGTGAGAAATACATGGTTATTGTTTAAATCATGATTTTAAAAAAATAATAGCCTAAACTGAGGAAAATAATCTCTGAAGGTGCAAACTATCAATACAAATCAGTAAAAGCTAATTAGCAGATGAATGACTCCATGAAACATTTTTTTCAAGTTCTACTTTTGACCTTTAACTTTGTGAAAACAAGAAAGAGGGTGAGCAATGTTTTAGTACTTTCCACTGAATGTAGTTTTTCTTCTATAAGACCTTTAGAAAAAGAAGCCATACAGACTGTCAGGGTCAGATAACAGGCTTTCGTTAAAAATGTAGGAAAATCCAAGATTATTTTGTTCTAGAAAATCTGACAGGGAAAGAAGAATGTTTTGATTCTCAAGTTTATCAAATGTATTTCCCTTAATAAGATAAAGAAATTGAACCAGTAAGAATTAGTCTTATTCAGAGTTGAATGAGGGAAGAAGGGAAAGAAAGAAAAAAATTCCTAGCTTTGCTGTAACAACTTTAAGGAGGTAAATCAGACAGAAAAAAGACCACTCTCATAGATGGGAACTGGTCAGAGAGGCTAATCTAGTTCTAGGCTACGGCTGCTGCAATTAACCTCTCATCCTCTTGTAATAACACTGAAACCCGGTTCCATTTTTCTGACCAACCTTCTGACCAATTCCTTCCCCTGTGCCCCATATTTGGGACTTCAGACACACCTACCTCAAGGGGGAAAATATTTGGAGACTATGTTTGTTTAAAACCATTCTATGTTCACAAAGATCATAGCTTTTGTGATCACAGATTTAAATATGTGGAATATTGATCAAATCTTGATAAACATGTCTAAGTCAGGCAGAATTGAAATAGGTCATTCTAATGTGGCTAACTTAGAGTCTCATCTGGATCAAAGGCACACACAAAAAGTAAAACAAATACAGGGAAAATCATTTCAGGCTTGGGTATTTAAGGAAAGTTTTACAGAACAGGTCAGTTTTTAGCTAAGTCTTCAAGTGAGTATGGTATTAATGGGTGAACAAGGAAACTTTTTCTAGGAAAGAGAAACTACACAGAGATGAAATCATTCAACTATGTGTGGGTCAGTGACTACACTAATTTGAGGAGAAGAGGGGTTTTCTTAAAGGAGAACAAGGCCTTCAAAGACCTAAACTATAATTTGAAAGCTGTTAAAAGTATAGAGATAAAAATGTGGCCTACAGAAAAGTGGTCCCCCCATAAGGAAACCCCCATATTTATTCTACTGTTGACTAAGTGACAGACTAGAAAAGTGGATGAGATGCTTTCTTGAAGATTTCCTCACTACTGATCTAATTTTTAAAGTTTGTCCTGAGTATGGTTTTGACTCTATTGGTCCCTTTGTTTACTGACAGGGCTTTAGTGTTATAGATTCTAAATACATTTTTTTAGACTAACCAAACAAAGTTAGGGGGTGCCTGGGTGGCTCAGTCAATTAAATGTCTGCCTTTGGCTCACATCATGATCCTAGGGTCCTAGGATCAAGCCATGAGTTGGGCTCTCTGCTTAGCACGGAGTCTGCTTCTCCCTTTCCCTCTGCCCCTCTGTCCTGCTTGTGCTCTCTCTCTCTCTGTCTCTCAAACCAACCAACCAACCAACCAACCAACCAACCAACCAACCAATAAATAAAGCCTTAAAAAACAAAACAAAACACAAAGTTTCTTTATAAGCAAGGTCAGAAGCCCTTCATTGATCAGAGCAGACTGAACCTCTTCCTTCTCTTCTGTCCCTTCTAAAACATGTGTGCTGATGGACAACTGTAGGATATGTGTGGATTCATGAATCCTTACCTCAAAAGTGCACTCTCCTGCTAGTCCACGGTGTCCAAGAAAGTGCTATTGCTTCTAACAACTTAGTCAAATGGTTAATTGTTCTTCCATTTGACAGCTTCACTGTTTTCATTTTATAAGGCAATAAATGTTTCCTACTAGAAGGATTTACTCGGCACATTTAGATGAACTATTTATTACTAAACATATAATATATAGGAGAAACTTTTTTTAAAAACACACATTTATCTCAAGATGTAACGTGAAAAAGATTTTTAAATCTACTGAAGCATTTACCTCCTAATAACCACTTCTTTAAATTATTTTCCAATTCCTCATGTGTGGGAGGATTCTGTGTGTTGTGTATCAAGGTGTTTGTATGTGTTGTGGGTTGTGTATTAAAGTCCTGGTAAATATAGTTATGAATGCACCAAAGGCAATTAAGTATGTGATTTTGATTGGATATATTGTTATGCCATATTAGCAGCTGGCAGTATGGGGGAAAATCCTCCAACTACTCAAGGCTTAATTTACTGTACATTATTGCTATTCTCTGAAGCTGACAAATAATTTTGAATAAAGCATTATATTTCATCATATAAAACTCTATTATTTTCTTGATACACAATAAGTTTCAACTAACATTATGTACAATGACTAAGGCTGGCAGGTACACATGATATCGAGTTTCATAATTATTCTCATTATTCTTTGGATAAACACAAAGCATAGATGCTCAGAGGCAAGCTTTCTCAGGGCCCCAGTACCTTGGCATCATTCACAAAGCAGTTTCTATCTTTGTAGCTCTCTGACTTCCTTTAGGCCATAATAACACCTGTCCTTCGTCCAAGCAATTGTGTAGCCAGCAGGTGGAAGAACACTTAACACAGTGCCTTGCTAAAATAGGAACTCGATGTCTATGTAGGGCTAAGGTGGGGAGCCCAGAGGGTAAACAGACTCTGACCTAGAATTAAAACTCAAAGTTGGTTTCTCAATCTCACCAGTGCCAGCCTTCTAACTTTCTGAAGCTCTATAGTTGGCTTCCTGACTGCTTGACTATCACCACCTCTCTGGCTTCACTGGCTCCTGGGCACACTCACTCCCTTACCTCACCTGGTCCTGGACTACACCCTGTTCCTGGACTAAACTGGTTCTTTGACTGCATTCTCCTTCCCGACCACACTCTGCTCCCTGACTACACTTGAATCCTTAACCACATTCTATTTTGACTACACCCCGCTCCTTGTCTATACTCTGCTTTCTGCCTATACATTTCCCCGTGACTGCGTCTATCATGTGGGCCACACATTGCTCCCTGACTACACACCCTGCTATACCTCACCACCTGACTACATCCTGCTGCCTCTCTATATACCCTATATACCCACTCTGCTGGTACAGCTCCTTGGTTGTACCTTGCTTCTGACCATACCTTGCTTCCTGAATTCACTCTCCTCACTGACAACACTGGGCTCTTCGACTACACTGTGCTCCATGACTGCACTCATCTCACTACATATTGTGCTCTCTTCCTACATTCTGCTCTCTGACTACACTGCTCCCTGCCTACACCCTTCTCCCTGATTGCACTCTGCTCCAACTACATTTAGCTCCCTGCCTACACCCTTCCCCCTGCCTACATTTTTCTTCCTGGCTACACCTGCTCCCAGATTGCACTCTGTTCTGTGACTGCCTTCCTCCACCTGACTACACTTTATCCCTGGAGTACACTCTGCTGCATGATGATGCTCTGCTCTGTGACAATATTCAACTTAACTATCCCTGCTCTCTGACTACTCATGCTTCCTGACTATATACTCACACCCTGTTTCATGACTACATTCTGCTCCCTGACTGCAGCCTTGTCCCTGACTAACTACAACTGGCTCTTTCTGCCTGAACACACTCTACTCTTTGATTATACTCTGTCCAAAGACTATCACCTGCTCCATAAGCACACTCTGCCTATGCAGAGTGTGCTTCACTCTCTGCACGGTAAATGCACTCTGTTTCCTCAATATACTCTGCTTCACTATACTCTGCACAGTAAATACACTCTGTTTCCTCAATCCAGTGGGCTTCTTGACTGTGTCAACAACATCTCCATTGCCTTATTTTCTTCTCCCACTTAGGTTTTTATTGTTGGGCCTCTTGGCTCATCTGACTCTCAAACTGACCCACCAGCTAGCTTTCTGTAACACATGTAATATCTATTTACAGAAAAATGGTGGGCAGATAGTAAATATTTGAGCCTTTTTGGGACATAAAGACTCTTTGGTGACTACTCAACTCGAATTGTGCAAAAATAGCCATATACAATAGGAAAACATGGATTTCTGTGTTTCAATAAAATTCTTTTAATAAAATCAGACAATAAGCAACTTTGATCCATGAACCCTAGTTTACCAATCTGTGGTCTAAACTATCTTTTAATCTCTGGTAAGGACTCAGTACCTTTTTACCAACATTTTCACTGTTTAATCTAAAAACAAATACTTTCTTATATATTCTGCTTAAAAAGATAAAGGGAAAGACAGATTAATAATTTATATAGATTCAAGAAGAAAGCAGATGAGGCCTTAAAATTGTCCAATAAGAGCCTTTTATTTTTTAGATAAAGAAAATTAAACTGTAGTTAGATCTCCATTCCATTATTTTGTTTCCTAGACTAAATGTAGCCTTATGTTGGAAGAACTATTTTTTCCCAGACTCAGTAAAAGGAAAACTGAAACATTTAACAGTCTGTGTATGTGGTCTCACTTGTAAGTAACTAGTGACCACACATAAAGGTCATTTTAAAACCTCTAGAAGGCTGCAGTTGGGCGCAGTTGCTCTGCCACCTTTTGAAAATATCTGTCATTCTACTGTTAATTATATTTCTATAATACTCTTTCAGACTCCACAGGGGAAACATTAAAGCACAAGTTACCTAAGTCTTAATGAGAATGTATTTCACATCCTTTATGGTATTAGGTTTTGATAAATGGAACAAGAAGAGAACATGGACATTTGGTGCTGGGAATTTTATAGACAAACTTTATACTTCTGAATAGATGCTCATATCAAATGCAACTTTAAAAAAATTATTTATTTATCTGAGAGGTATTGGAGGGACAGAGGGGAACAGAGAAGGACAAGGAGACTCCATGCTGAGTGTAGAGCCTGATGCGGGGCTGGATCCCACGACCTTGAGATCATGACCTGAGCCGAAACCAAGAATGGGTCATTTAACCAGCTTAGCCACCCAAGCACCCCTCAAATGCAACTTTTGAATTAACTATTTCTTTTTAAAAGATTTACTTTTTACTTGAGAGAGAGAGAGAGAGAGAGAAATAGAAAGAGAGAGTGAGAGAGGGAACTGGAGATAAAGACAGAGACAGATGGAGAGAGAAACTTAAGCAGACTCCCTGGTGAGCAGGGGCCCTGCATGGGGCTGGATCTCATGACCCTAAGATCAGGACCTGAGCTGAATCCAAGAGTCAGATGGTTAGCCAGTTGAACCATCCAGGTGCCCCTCAAAGACAACTTTTGAACTACTTGATTTAAAAGCACTCCATTTATTTCTTAGCTATGAAATCAAGCAATTTCTTCAGTTCTTTAAGCCTCAAGTTTGTTCCTCTAAAATGTAGTAGTAACAGGGGGTCCCTGGGTGGCTCAGTGGTTTGGCGCCTGCCTTTGGCCCAGGGCGCGATCCTGGAGTCCCAGGATCGAGTCCCACATCAGGCTCCCGGGAAGGAGCCTGCTTCTTCCTCCTCCTGTGTCTCTGTCTCTGTCTCTCTATGTCTATCATAAATAAATAAATCTTTAAAAAATAGAAAAAATAAAAAATAAAATAAAATAAAATGTAGTAGTAACAGACCATTACATGGTACTGGATGCATTTAAGGTATTATGATTATAACTATCTAGGTCCTTTGAGCAGTTAGTAATTCTCACATAAAGATTATATATAAATGTGGCATCCATATAACTTCTGGCATTTTGGGGGTAATTTACAGTTTCAAAGTTTTTACTAAGTTGGTTGATAGGATAATCACTATATATCCCTGGGAGCAGTTAGTATTAGCCCTAATATACATATGAAGAAACTAGACCTCAGTGAATTAAAGTGGTTTTCACTAGTTTATTCAATTTGTTGGTGGTGGAATCATGTGTTCTTCTCAAGAGAAATAAGTTTCTCAGATAATCAGTTATCTAACTTATACCTAATGGCTCTTGGGAAAGTATATATTTCAAAATGCTAGACTTTAGAGAGAGCCAAGGTCAACTCAATTTCAGTTGTTTCTGTTGTGACCACAAAAACTTGGGGATTTTCCTGAGAGGTTCAACCTAACACAGGGAAATTCTCAATTTCCAAAATCGCTCTTTTTAATTTGTTTTTTGATATTTTAAAGACTTTCATATGAAGAAAACTCCTTTATTTGACAATTTGAAATACCGCTTAGAATGAACTTGATATTGGCAGAAAGCACTTTGACTTCTACCTACATCTCCAGTTTTTTTTTTTTTTTTTTTTTACATCTCCAGTTTTATGTTAAATCCTGTCTCTTATCTTTTCTGTCCATCTTTATTAGAAGTCTCTGTTTCTAAGACTTTCCTACTCCTAGGTCTTCCAACCACATTTTTGTCTATTTGAAAACAAACTATTATTCCCTTGCAATGACCATTAGTGCTTTATGTTTCAGTTGACATATCATTTCTTCAAGAAAGCATTTTATGCCCCCTGAGATTAAGTTAAGTTCCACTCTTCCTAGTCACCAGGTTTTAGAATTATTTGTATGTCTATCTGGAAGTATTTCATAAATGTTTTTCTTCCTCGATAAAATAAAAGCTTAATGAAGGCAGACACCATGTCTCTGTTGTTCACTGTTTATTTCTGTGTCTAGCACATACTATACCCTGCAATAATATTTGATTCACTGAGTTACATCCTTTTCCAGGCACAAGTAACCAAAATCACATCTTCTCTGGAGAGAATTGTGATAAGGGAAATGAGTTAAGAGAGCACAGTTGTGCTACCAACCTGATTGAGGTAAAAGAACAGTAAAGAGAAATGTCACAGAAAGGGATTGTTTCAGAGACTAAAGAAAAACACAACCCATTCACTAATTTACATTACTTTCCACTGTACATAGAAGATAACAGACTTCTTTTTTCCTACATTAGTGCACTGTTGTGGAATAGGGATAAAAATATGATATCAGATATCCATCCAGATGGCTAAATGGTGCCTATCACCCATGGGAAGCACTGGAAAAGGAATAAAAGATCACATGCTCTAGAAGTTCAAGCTGAAGCCTCATATTCAAAAAATCAGAGTAGTTGCCTTGGCTAAAGGGCTTCTGAGTACAGTGATGTAAGTTGTGCATTTCACAATTTAAGAGGGCATCATTCACCTATATTGTAACACCTGAAGCTAATATAACATAGTACATCAACTAACTAGAATTAAAAATAAAAACTAAGATGATATCACTCATATATGTTTGCAGCTACCTGTCCAAGTGAACATCTAGATTATTGGACATCCTTGAATTATTCCAGGGAAGGTAGTGACTAGATCCCAGTGCCTAGGACCACTAAAATGAGGAACTGATGATTAATTAACTTTTTATCAGGCCACATTCAATAAAACCCACTTTATCAAATAAAGAGTTATTTATCACCATAGAAAGATAATGCAGCTTGGGGCTGGGGCAGCTTGTTGACAAAAGCATCAGACTGAGACTTTTTCAATGTGCCTATTTTAGCATCTCTACTTGCAAAATAGGCTGGGACATGGAGAATTTGAGCTGGGCACATTCTTTTCTTGAACAAAATTGGAGTATCTCAGTAGAGGAACAGGGGGATAGTTGATTTTGGAGAGGCAAATAGTAATGTCTGGCACCTTTAGGGTTACATCTAAAGCTAGGATTGTAGCTCCTGCTTTCTGGCAGAAGACAAGGTTTGAACACTGAGTCTGAGCCAACTATGCTCTGGATATATTTCTTAACCTAGTTAAACATAAGTATAGGTCTGTCATTTAACCAGCATGCAACTTCAAAACATTGATTTTTAAAGTACTAAGGAATGGACAGAGGTAAAAGGAAGGAGGACAAAAGAAAGAAACTCTTTGTGAATGAGATGTTTGAAAGGGATCATAAAATGAAAAGGCCCAAAGAATCAGTTCTTAAAATAAAAAAGAATAATAACATTTAATTTTCAAAATAGTAAGAGAACTATCTAGGTGTGGGTGGATAAGAAGGAGCATGGATTTAGATGTTGGCCCAGTAATTATTATGTATAATATTAGACAACTTTATTACAACAGTACCTGCAAAGACTAGATTCACTGAATAACAACATCTAATTATATCAACAGGGATATCACTATATTTTGCAGAGTGGGCCTATTCCATGTAAGAGTTTTTGTGTCATACTTAGAATTAGCAGTCCCTTTACGAGGTGCATGTATATTCTCTTTCAAAAGATATCTAATTGCTGCTGAGGCACCCAAAGGGAATGAATTTAGAATCTTCTGTTTTATTTGAATGACTCAATCATTCAGATTTTCCCAGGGAGAAAAATGTCTCTGACATAAATGGTGAGTTAAACTCTTTCATATGTAATAACTACTTCAACTAACCAGATCCTTTCTAATGTGTTGCCTCTTTTGACTTAAATTATTCCCACTAAATAAGTATGTACTTTTGGGTGCCTTCATGGTACAACGAAAGAATCCAAATTAAAAGAGTTGAAATTAGAAACATAACTATCTACATAGCTTTCTTCAGTAGCTTTTTAACTAACTTTTCTTCAGTTTTTTTTAATTTTTTAATCTCTACTTTTTAAAAAAAATCTTATTCTCTAAAAGGTAAACATAGCAAGAACTTGAAAATTACTGTGAATCAGGAAATATTATTTAGTTTCTGTGAGATTCTATTTTCTTATCTGCTACACTGAGATAAGAGATACCTCACTGGTTTGAAGAGATTAGTAGAGATATTCTCATATATAAAATATCTAGCAGAACCTGACACACAATAGGTGCTCTGTAAAAGCTAATCTCAATTCTACCTCTCTTCTTTCCCACCACCTCTACCTCCTTCTTCCTTTTCCTTATATTTGCAAAGTATCAGGTCATTCCTCCTAATTTTGTAGACTCCCTCATCTCCCTTGGCTGCCTCTTTGCCTTTTTTCAACCACTTGCATCTTGAACACTACTGTTAAATTCAACTATGACCTCAGGGTTGAATTTGAGAAAGTGATTAAGACTCAAGAATAACCTCACAAGGGAATATGGGAATTAAAACTCTCGCAAACATTAGGCTCCCAGGAATGTAATAAAACCAATCCAGCAGGAAATAACTTGATGGCAGGCACTCAAAGGATCCTCAGGAGGATCTTGTTTCCCACGCTTATGCTGGCTGGGTCAGTGTTACTCACATTCAGGTATAGAGAGTGGGTCACTTTCTATACAGGAGCAGCGCCTATGGCTATTCTAAGTGGAAAATACGAAGTTGCTATACTGAAAGAGATGGGGAATACTTTAGGGTCAGAATTATCTAACAACTCCTCATCTAGGCTTACAGAGTTTAAAGCAGAGCTATATAACTCATTTGATCTCAGCAGGACAAGCTCATTGGAAATATAACATCTGTTCACCTAATGTTCTTCTCCCCATGTAAGTCTCACTGCCTGATTGCTTGAAGTAAGACTTAAAAATTTCAAGCAAGTGAACCCAAAAAAATGAGCATACATACAAATAGAATGCTAGAATTACATCCATATCTTTCACTATATTACAAAATTCTCACTATCTAACAGAATCAATTGCTTCATCATTTAGCTTCTTTCTTCTTAATATATCAAAACAAATAAACATCTATTTATTCAAGCAGTAAACAGATATCAAGTATGTTTGGTGCTTTAGGCACTATCATAGGTAATAGGAAAGAAGTGGTAATGAAAATACACACATCCCCAACCTGTCATGAACTATGGATACTAAATAAATAAGGACACAAAAGTAACCGTTGCTTTTTTTTGTTCAGCATAACAAACATAACTATCTAGATTGAGTCCTTATGACACACATGTACCTTTTTATTTTTTTCCTAGTAATAAGCACCAACCCCTAGAGGAGTGGCCATGTCTCTCTGACTGGGCCAATCATAGTACTCTGTATTTCTCTAGCCATAGTAATTGCTCCAAAGTTGAGCATGTGACCCAAACTGCCCCAGATAATCCATTCTCTGGGTTTTTCTACCAGGAAACAATGGGAAGAACTCAGAAACTTCTGGATGCCATCATGCCTGCCAGATGAAGAAGGTTCATTTGAAGCAGGAGACGTTAAAGCCAAGCACAGACATACTGCCTCCTTAGACTCTATATGATACTCAGGTATTATGTAATATTTATTCTCTATAATCCTATTTTATTAAAATTCTGTCACTTGCAATTAAAAACATTCCTACCAATGGAAAAATAAATGTAAATCCATGTTTTTTAACAGTGAACATGCTTTAAAGGAAATGTATGGATCAGGAGATCATAAAACAGAGGGAGTCATCTCATCTAAGAGGACAGGGAAGACAACTCTGAGGAAAGTCATTTAAGTTTAAATTCTAAAGGATGTCTTATTTTAACTGGAAAAGGAGGGAGAAGGAAATAGTAAGGGGAAGGGCCTGGTGGCCATGTGTTTGATCTCCTGATTGAAGGCCAAAGCTGCTTATACGGTGATCTCCAGACCCGAATGGGCAAGGATCAAAGCAGAGTCCTGTGGAGCCATGTTTTTTCCTGACCAGGGTTATAAACCTTAAACATTGCTTCACATACATATCATAAACTTAATTTGAGGAGAATTTTTACTGGCTGATAGTGCATTCTAGACTTCGGAATGACCAGAAATATATTTTTACAAGCATTAGTAATACCCATTCTCTCACAAAACCTATGGAGAAGCTAAGTAACTCTATGACATGAATACAGACGAAATAAAATATGACCGAAAAGAATAGTATAAAGTGGACTTTTGTTCTGTATACACAGCCATCAGAGCTGAAAAGAAAATCTGTGTCCTGCAAAATTTCATTAGGATAAGAGATTCTATCAGTTAGGAAAATAGGTGATTACCTTGCCTGGATTTAGTTTGCAAATACAAATATTTGATCAGGACCTAGGTCATTAGTGAAGAGACTGATGGATTCAAAAGTCTAGGGAAAAAAATACTCTTTTTAAAGTTTGAAAGAAAGATGAGAGAGCGAAAGGGGAAATAAAGTATTGGTATTACTGCTTCAAATACTTACATATCTTTTTAATGTATATAGATTTTCTCATTAAATCCTAGGGGGCTATGACCATAGTCATGAACCAGAGGGAACAGACATTAGTGGTAATTTAATGGGAATAGATATATCTGGAAAGAAAAAATAAATGTTAACGAACAGGATCATGTAAAATTTTAAGACAAAATCATAAACCCAAAGCCACTTAAGATATTTTAATGCCTAGTGAAAGTCGTCATTGCTTATAAAAACATGTCTTCACACAACAGCCACAGCTGCTTAAAAAATAGTTTGCTAATAACTTGCAGAAAAAGATTTTTAAAAATATACTGCGATTCTCTTTCATTAGAAGGTATACCAATATGCGTCATTTTAAGGTACAGGAAACCTCACTCATTCTGACTCAACCTGTTTCCGTCAGTGGAAAATGACTGACTAGCTCAGCCCCAAGACTAGCTGTGTGTTAAATTAAAAAAAAAAAACAACAAAAAACCTTCAATTATTACTGTTATCCATATTCCTAACAAAGCTTATTAACTGCATATTTCTATGTTCAATGTCTATATTTAGGACTATAATCTTCCTTATTAAACATTTCTTTTAGTAAAGTAAGTGAACTTGTCACTAAACAATGCTTGTTAGAGTTGTTTCAGTCCATTCTCCTCAATTATTCATGAAGTGAATTTTTAAGTCACTTAGGGGATGGAAGAACCAAGGAAGCTTAGGTTTGGTTAGGGCAAAAATAAATGAAACAAAAAAGGGAGCAAAACCTACTGCTTAAATGGAGGTGGCTTGCTTCCTTTGAAGTCCTTGTGAGTATTGCTTTGTGTTGCTAATTTAGAACACTCATTAGCATTAAAAAGCTTTAATTAAATGTTTAGTCCCTTGTGCTGGGTACCACACCACTTCTGAATTTTGTAGGTCATGCCCTTTGCGCTACTTGTGGTTGAAGAAGCATAGTCATCCCCGTGATCTGCAAGCCCTTAATCCTCTGGCCCCGTCTACTTCTCCAGTCTCATCCTTACCAGCCAGTCTATCACTAATCATTCTCACATCATCTCCAATTACTTTTGGACCCCCAGACACCCCAAGCCTCTTTTACTCTCAGGGTTTCCAGAACACTATTAGCAATTTACAGCACCTTCTCTATCTCCTCTTCTTTTACTTAGCTCCTGTTGTTTTTTCAAACTCACAACAAACACTGTCTTTTTCAGGAAGCCATATTTGATCTCATCAGCTTGGGTTAGACATTGCTTCTCTATATAATCTGGCATTTTGAGCTTAACTCTAATATGACCTGTGGTCCTGTAATTGAACATTTTATTTTTAACTACTCTAGTGCCTAGTATTGTTCATACGATAAATACCCTCTATATATTCAATGAATACATAGATTAAACAATGAATAACAAGTGAAGGAAATCAGGAAACCACATTCCTGAATAAAACTGCAAAAAAATTTCTCGAATACCCCAAATAACTCAGATGTCTTCAAAATGTCCTGTCTAGTTCTTTCTAAAGTAGCTACTTGTACTTGTACTTATTATATTGGTATCCTTTTAAAGCTCTCTCATTCATAAATTTTTTAGGCATAATTAAATTGACACTAAATTATACTGAACTCATCTGTATATCTGACTTGCAAAATTCATATTCAGTTAACATTCATTTTTCTCCAAAGTATGTAATTTTAAAATGACATGATACTGACAGTTATCAGCTTGATGCTAATTTAGAGCAACTGAACAGTTTATTTTTATTTTTTAAGTAGGCTCTATGCCCAGCATAGAGCTCAACTTGGAGCTTGAACTTACAACCCTGAGATGAAGACTGAGTTGAGATCAAGAGTCAGTTTTTTTTAAATTTTTATTTATTTATTTTTTAATTTTTTAAAATTTTTATGTATTTATGATAGTCACATAGAGAGAGAGAGAGAGAGGGAGAGAGAGGCAGAGACACAGGCAGAGGGAGAAGCAGGCTCCATGCACCGGAGCCCGACGTGGGATTCGATCCTGGGTCTCCAGGATCGCGCCCTGGGCCAAAGGCAGGCGCTAAACCGCTGCGCCACCCAGGGATCCCAAGAGTCAGATTTTTTACCAACTCAGCCACCCAGGAACCTGCCACCACCTTTTTTTTTTTTTTTTTTTTTTTTAAGTAGGCTCCATGCCCAATATGAAGCTCAGGGACAAGCAATTCATTTTGAAAAATGGCAGGAGACCCCACAACTTCTTAATTCATTGTCTATGGTATATATTATTCACAACAAATTCTACTTAGAAATATAGTTTTGGTCTGAGGGAACCTTAGCAGTCAACAAGTCTGAGTAGAACTTAACAAGTTCAAGTAGAACTTGAACTCAAGTCCATCTAGTTACTTGCTTCAAGTCTCAAGATTGTTCTTAGCCTCACAATCTCAGCACAATTTGGCTTAGTGATGAGAATGTGGAATAACATGTAAGACCGAAATCAGAGAGGGAAACAAACCATAAGAGACTCTTAATCATAGGAAACAAATTAAGGGTTGCTGGAGGGGAGGGGGTGAGAGGATGAGGTAACTGGATGATGGACATTAAGGAGGGCACATGATGTAATGAGCATTGGGTGCTATATAAGACTGATGGATCACTGAACTCTACTTCTGAAACTAATGTAACAGTATATTTTAATTAATTCAATGTAAATGAAACAAAACAAAACAAAACAACAACAACAAAAAGAGACTACACAGGTATGGGAAACATATGACCAAGCACCAACTCCATCTTTCTCCTGACTTTGTTTAAATTGCTCTAGAGAAGCAGGTTATCTTATTCTACTTTCCCTGTTTTTCTCAATATTCAGTTACTGAAATACTCCATTTGATGGGAAAATAATAAATTTCTGCTTCTTGCTATGATCAAAATTTAGTAAATAAGCCTGGTTGTGGTTGTGGTTGTCAAACATTTTTTCATTGTTTTTCCCACGATGTTTTTGTGTTTGCTTTGGTTTTCAGTTCTCTGACTGATATATACTAACTGAATTGAAGGAGAAGTTAGTAAAATGAAAGTAGTTTTAGTTTGACAAACTAAAGACCTGTTTGAGTTTTTGCACACTTTTGGAGAAAGGATTGTTTTAAAATAATTATAATTACAAAAATAATTAAAAGAAAGTACTACTCTCCCTTCCTAATTTTACCGTAAAGTTTTGAGAGTCAATTTGAGTTACCTTTTCACTAAGAAAGATGCAGATTTTTGCTAAGCACTTTTAGAGGTTAAGACTTGTGAACAGTAATGAAGCACGGCCATGTGACTGGTTCAAAAAGTTACTGTGAAACTGATAAAGATCAATCAGTTGCCACACTAATAATGTATTGGAATAGTATAATAAATATGGTGAGAGCCATTTTTATATTAAGTAAGTATAGAAAATGGACAGTGAAGCTATGGAGGCTCAGTCATTTAATAACTTTGAGACTCCAGAAAGTAACTTAAGCTGAGCATCAGTTTTCTTGTCTATAAATGGAGAAAATAATACCTTGCGGGTTGGCTGTGAGCATTAATAATAATATATGAAAACTTAAAAAGTGCCTAGCATATATTTGGCCTCAATACATAGTAGTTATTACTATTACTGGCAATTTAATGTACTATTTATTGTGCGCATTACTAGGTGTCCTACAATATAATTGCCTGGTGATCTCAAAAAAAAAAAAAAAAAAGTTACTAATCTACAATCCAGAGATCCCAAGTTAGAATAGGAAGTTAGACCTAGGACATTGACTTTTTAAGGAACATCATTAAAAAATGATTTTTATTTATCCTATTAACTGAGCACTAGTGTATTGAAGGATACAACTCAGTTTTAACAAGATGAATAGAGTGTATGTGATCACAAAATGATCATAGCATCTGAATTTTCTACTTAATCTTATGCTTTCATGCTTATCATTTTATATAGCCTCACAAAGTTCTCATTAATATGATCATTCATATGCTCAGGAATCCATTGTGTAGACTAACCTTTTTTTGTGCTGATAAATCGCACCTTTGGAACTTAGTAAATCATATTATAAAGAATTATTTTTAAAAATTGTCAGATGATGGTTGTAACATATTAACCTATACTATGCTAGAAGGATTCAAAAGAAAAATGTTTTGCTACTGGTTTTTGGCCTGCTATTTACATGCTTCCAAGGTGTGTTTGTTTGTTTGTTTATATTTTATTTGAGAGGAAAGAGAGAGTGTGGGAAGGGGAGGGCAGAGGAAGAAGAAAGAGAGTCTTAAGCAAGCTCCCTGCCCACTGTAGAGCCCAAAACAGGGTTCCACACAGGGCTATCTCATAACCCTGAGACCTTGACCTAAGCCAAAATATAGAGTTGCACACTTAACCAACTGAGCCACCCAGGTGTCCCATGAAGGTGTACTTTTAAGTAGACACCACACCCAATGTTGGGCTTGAACTTGTAACCCTGAGATCAAGAGTCACATATTTTATCAATTGAGCCAGCCAGGTACCCCTCCAGAGTGTACTTTTAACCTATATATTTTGTACAATTGATCCAGATAAGATAATGAAAGTATAAAGTCTTCATGTACATTCTGCTAAATATTTTTGACTGCTCTTTTCTGGGACCCAGGGGGGCATCCATTTAACAGAGGTGTCATCTAGAACAGCTAACATCCATCTATCTTATGGCAGTAGAAGTCTTCATCAGCTCATTGGGTGGGAGGAACTCAATTGTGAGAAATGCACAGAATTATCCAACATTTTATAGACCCTTTCATAATGAAATCTAGAAAGCAATTACCCATTAGCACATCTGCACTGGCCCTGGGAAAAAAAATAAACAATTAACATTAATGAAATTGTAAGCATTGATTAATCATTCCTTTTGGAATCATTCCTTTTGGTTCTAATAGCTAAGAAGAAATTTGCCATTACCCAATTTAATAAGGGGCTCCTCCCATGCTGGTTTTACTATCATAGTTATTAATTTTCACACCTGTGATTGTTTGCATCAGCTAACTTCAGCTTCAACTGGCTGAGCCCTCAGAGGCAATTGCATCTAAAAGTGCTCAGCCGAATGTACAATTAGCCTATTGTCAGGAAACTGCAGTGCACAGATCATATGTTAATACAAGGAAATTTGGATATTTCTCTCCTAATGCTCATCAAGACTTAAAGGTCAGCAGGGAGTTCAGGAAGTTTCTAACACCATTCCTTTCTCTCCAATTAACTTCAGTTCTAAAATATCCAAGGGGATCTGGAGTATTAATTTTAAAGTATTCTAAGTGAAATGGGGTTTTGTGAGGCCAAAATCCAGACCAAATTCATTTCAGCCTATTTCCCAGCCAAGCATGGTGATACAAAAGGTTAAGTATCCCAGGTTTTGGTCATGTCAGGCTACTCCTACTGGTGTTTTGAATAGAAATGTGTGATCTAAAAGCAATCTTTGAGATTATCTCAAATAATTCAATTAAACTGAACTTTGTTGAACATTTATGTTATGTTCCTCATTTTACAGATAAGTAAAAGTTGAAGTCCAGAGAGAATGAACTGTAAGCCCAAAGTCCTATAATTAGAACCCCACAATCCATATTCTTATCTAGTACTCCTTATAAACCATACATTTACCTTACTAAGTCTTAACTAAGTGGTAGAAGCTGTAGCTTTACAAGTTGCCACTACATTACAGAATATCAGAGACAATTTCCTGGGTTTTTCTCCCATTCTTTCTAGGCTTTGTATAATTTATTACTGGATTTCAGTGACCTATGAGGGAATGCTATGAATGAGATTCCCTGGTAGCTCTCTAAGGGCTGCAAAACACCTGTGGCATTTTGATATTTTTCTGGACTCAACGCTAGCTCTTTTAAGATTTAGGAATTATATGTGGATGCTTTATGCTATCATCTTGTCAAAGGGGACATTATAAATTCAATTAAACGATTCATCACAAATGAATAAGGATAATAAAATTAAGGTTTAGCTTAGTTAAAACACAGGTTCCACATGGGACTTCAAATTTTTTGGAATAAAATTTTTTGGCACAGTATGAGAGATTTTACACAAGAAGCCTGAGAATTCTTATTAAACTTATTCCGTAGCATAACACTTTGTAATCAGAGAATTTTAAAATGCAAGTCAAAAAAGATCTGGACATTATCAACTAATTTGCATATGAATTAGCACAATATTAGCTAAGAGAAATCCTGGGTAAAATGACCTCAGGGGTTGAGGTTCAGAAAAGATGTAACATAGTCTAAAAAAAAGTAGTTTGGATTGTTGTACATTTTAGAAGAAGACTCAAGCACCATATTAGGGACTCCCAAACTCTTTGAAAGTCATGATAGGCAAAAGAAAGAAGGCAAAGATACATGTGAAGCAAAGGGAAAGATACTGCTTTACTTCCACAGTTTTCTCTGGAGTCAAGCATGAATGACTCCCATGGAAATTCTATCATGATTCCAACATGGTTCTGGTAACTAAAATGGCAAACGTGTATCTTGTCATGATAGTCAATGAAGTCAGGTCATTAATGGCATTTATATTTGTGTATCCACAAAGAGGAACCCTTGCATCACATATTCCGCTGAAGCTCTATTTTTCTCTTCTATTTCCAGGGTAGGTGATATTAGGGGGCCAATCTCTTCATATCAGTAAAGGTTATTAAGTCATCTCATGGGTTTTTAACACATTTTCATTTTTCACAAAAAAATGGCCATAAATATATATTCTAAAGCAGATTTTCTCATTCTGTTCAAACCACCTTACCCTATGCCTTTGACCTTACTTAAAGTGAGAGCCATGTGCCTTCCATTGGCTAACAAGGCACTGCATGAGAGAGAGATTCATGCCTACCACCAATTTAAAGTGACACTTGTTACTTCCCATTGTTATCAAGATAGTTTAATTTCTTCATAGCACTTATGGAACTACCTAATTTTTCCTATTGATTTATTTACTCATTGTCACCCTATACACATCAGTGAAGATCTATAACAGCAAAGATCTTGTCCATTTTGTCCACTGCTGACTCTAGAATATCTACCATATATCTGGTATATTGATGAATATTTGTAGAATAAATTAACCATTTGCCTTGCCCAGCATAGTGTCTAATACTTAATAAGATTACATAAACTTACATTGACTAAGAAGATGGATTGGTTTGAATTGGATTCTTTAAACTAATCACTCTTCCCACGTTAGTCTCACCTATACCACAATAAGGGTACAGAATCCGCTCACACTTTTTTTTTTAAGATTTTATTTTATTTATTTATTCATGAGAGAGAGAGACAGAGACAGAGACAGAGACAGAGATACAGGCAGAGGGAGAAGCAGGCTCCATGCAGGGAGCCCTAAGTGGGACTCGATTCCCTGTCTCCTGGATCACACCCTGGGCTGAAGGTGGTCCTAAACTGCTGATCTACCCAGGCTGCCGCGCCACTCATACTTCTTAAAATACTGTAATTTTTTTGTAACTTTCTCTGATTCTTTTTCAGTGTTTCTATTTTTATAGAGAAAGGAACATGTCAGTCGAACCTGGGTTCAAAATGACAAATTAATTTGTGAATATAGACAATTTACTTAAAGTATTTGTGGGATGTCTCTAAGTCCTACCTTTCACATATGAAAAATTGGAATAATAAGAATGACTATGAAAATTAAGAATAAAGCCAATATTAAGCACCCCATATATTGAGGATCATAAATAATAAAAATAAGTATAGTAGTAATAATAATGTTTTAAAAACAATTCTTTTTAGAAAGGCCTTCCTGAGGTGGTACAGAATAATTTGTAAATCACTTTTCCTATTTAATTTAAGTTCATTACTTTCCTGTTGTCTTCTTGAACTTTCTCTACTAAATTGGTTTCTACTCAGCTATTTTTATCATTCTTTAAAATCTACATTATTTTGTTTTTTAAAAAATCAAAATATATTTAACACATAATATTGTATTATTTTAAAGTGTACATGTTGATTTGATATATATTCATTATTTTTATATGAGAAAGGACCATTAATTTATTTTAATAGAAGTCTACTACTTATAGTTATCCTTTCTTATCTCCAAATCACTAATATGCTTCTTTAAAAAAAATGCATTCCTCAAATGTGCCATATTTTGGGCTTCCTCAGTGTCTTTGCACATGCTATTCTCTAAGTTTCACATCCTCCTGCCCCTTACCACCATCCGCTTTAGTTATCTCTGCTCACCCTTCATAGCTCAGCAAAATTTTCATTCGCACAAGACAGACCGCCAAGTCTTCCTGTTGTATGCCTTTTTGATGCCTTCTGGTTTTCTTTCATAGACTCTCCTCAGTTTGTAACTGCTATATTAAATGACTATCAGGTTAATGTGTCCCCTTCCACTCTGTAAGGTCCTTGAGAGTGGGGATTAGATCTATGTGTTCAGCACATTGCATAGTAAGTGGAAGATTCTCCGTAAATTATTTGTTGAATTAATGGGGGGCAAGGAGACCAGATTGTTCTGAATTGTATTTCTGTGAATTTCTGACCATTGTGCCTATCTTAACATCACCCATTCTCTTACTTGGGTTTTTCTGAAAGCTGTGACTGAGAAAAAGACTTTCACCATTGGCTTTACTAAAAGCCCTTTCATACTGAAATTGGCTATCTTTCTGCCATCTCCCCCTTCTGCCTTTTTCCCCACCTGGACTGGGTTTTCCCCTGTTTTCTGCTACCCTGTTCCCTCCCTCACACAGGTAAAAGATCCTCCTATCATAACTTTTCTCATCCCTGTGACTCCCACCAGACAATTTCAACAGGGTGTTCCCTAACATACAAAACTCCTAGTGCAGCCTCAGAGAATCAGGAGTGAAGCATGTGGAGTGGGGTCAAGGTGATGTATTGCCAGGTAGCAGGTGCACAGAGCTGCCTAAGTCTACACAGAACTGGCTGCATTATGAATGTAAGAGTGCAGCTGAGAGGGCATGAAGCTGTGTCACATCAATTCTCTTCATACAAGGCATGAAGACCCACTTGAACCTCTGTGCAGCTAAGCTTGTACAGGGTCTCTGCTGATTAATGTTGGTGTTTAATCTGTCAGTTGTTCACTCATGTCAAGATAATACATATTCCAAGCTGGTCACAAACAATCATGTCATATGAGGAAAAGACAGAAGTCTTATGCAAATTAGGATATATGGCATTGCTTGAATTGGCCATTCATACAAAGATCAGTATTCTGCCATGAAAATAAATCAGATTGGTTCAACATATATCCTTTTTTGTTCCCAAAGACTTTTTCTTTAAATGTCCAATTCCTTGAGTTATTTAGATTAGGCTGGAAAAATCAAGGGTTTGGGGTATATTATTTGATTCCTCTGAGATATTTCCTTCCAAGGCTTTTCTGTGTGTTTGCACCTACATTTGCTTTGAGATTTGGAGAATGTTTCTTTCCTTTCCTTTCCTTTTCTTCTTCTCTGCCTCTTTCTCTTTTCTATCTGCTTACTGCAAATCAGAATATTTTGCTTATCTTATCAATGTCTCTCCTGACTCAGAATAAAGAGCTGTTCAGTCCTTAAGAATATGAATGATGTATTACTTGTATGGCATATCTGTGGAAGCAATCCCTTTCCTAAGGCAAGTGTAAAGATGTCAAATACAAAAAGAAAATTAGTAACAAAACTGGAGGAAAGAATATCCACAGTTCTGTTCCAAAAATGCATGCTCATGTCAAAACTATCTTGGAATTTAGGTTGGGCAAAAAGTAACAGTTTCATCACAAACATGATTGGTCCTGCTTGTATGGTTTCAGACTGGAAGTTGAACTTCTATTTTTTTTTAAAATCCCGCTTTAGTCTCTGTTCAAAAAGAGCTACCAGCCCATGCAATATTTTTAATTTTCTAAAACCTCACATTAAAAAAAGTCTGTTCTAATTATTGTTGCATATATATTTCAAAATCAGACCTGTGATTGACTAATTGCAGTGGGCTGAGAGATACTTTAGTAAAAGGGAAAAAAGATCATTTCCTTCCCTATAAGCTCTTCCACTAAGTTAACTGTCCTCCCTTCCTCCTGGCATTGGATTTTGGGTATATTTTCCCAATTGAATTCAAACTGCATACATAATTTTGAATTCTACTTTATTTCTGAGTAATCTTTTAGTAATATAGCTCTGTGAAAAAAAATCAGTTTTGTACATTTATATTTAGTCAAGCAGCCAAAAGCACTAATCAGGCACTTACTCATTGGGTGTAGTTTCCTATAGGAACACACTCACGCACACACACACACACACACACACACACACACATTTGTAAAAGAAATTGAAAATGTGAGAATGGATACCAGTCAGGAATTTATTCTATTATATAATATTAAATAAAGTTGCAAATATTGGTAAGTTAAGGAGGGAGATATTACTGGTTGAACTTAAGACACTTAGAAGTCTAATTATAAAAGAGCACCTGGTACTCTAATATAGTAAAATCTCTGCTCCATTTAAAAAGCATATTGTGTCATTGGATTTGCCATTCTTTGGATACAGAATAACACATTTTAAAATGTAGATATAGATTTTAGTATCTCAATAGCTCTTTCCAACTAGTAATTTTAGGCTTCCAGCCTCTTTTCTAGATTCCCTATTCTCTGAATATTTTGCGGAGCCCACAAGTAGTATCTCACTTGTAATGTTTAAAATGCCTACTTGTGCTTGTCTTTTGGCCATTATTCAAACTTTCTATAGCTTTAAAACTACAAGGCTTACTTATTTATTTATCTTCCAGAATGGGTTTAGATGCCCTTCTGTGTCCCTCACTTTTAGATGACTTGTGGAATAAACTCACATAGCCTAATATAAATGTAATTAGTGTCCTAGAAGATGGGGAAGACAGAGAGGACAGAAAATATTTGAAGAAATAATAGCCAAAATTTTCCCAAATGCGAACAAAATAAACCCAAAGATGTAAGATACTCAATAAATCCCAATATATTTGAAGAAAATTACATTAGGATACATCATAATCAAATTTCTCAGAATCATTGATAAAGAGATAATCTTAAAAGCATCTAAGGAAAAAAAAAAGACATGTTATGTAGAGAGAACCAAAGATAAGGACAACAGAAGATTTATTGTTGGAAAATGCAATTGAGAAAACAGTAGATCAACAATTTTAAAGTTTAAAGAAAAAGGACTGTCAATCTAGAAAAATATCTTTTAAGAACAAGGTGAAATTCACCTAGGCTAAAAAAAGAATCATCACCAGCAGACTCACAGTACACAAAATGTTAAGAGAAATTCTTTAGGCAGAAGTAACATGATGCCAGATGGCAGTAAGAATCTACACAAAGATATGAAAGATACTGAAAATAGTAAATACATTGATAAGTCTGTAGCATTTCCTTAGCATTTAAGACATTCTAAATATATTTGATGGTTTAAGTAAAATTTTAACAATGTAGTATTTGGTTTATAACTTATGTAGAAATAAAATGCATTATAACCATAGCACAAGGTTCCAAAGGGGAGAAAGAGAAGTATGGTGTTTTAAAGTTCTTATAATACATATGTAGTGGTATAATAATCCTTGAAGGTAAACTGTTGTAAGTTGAAGATCTATACTGTAAACTCTAAGGCAACCACAACAAAATGAAACATAAAGAGCAATAACTCAACAAAGGAAATAAAAATAGGGACATATTGATAAAGAACATAAACTTTCTTTTTTTTTTTTTTTTTTTAAGAACATAAACTTTCAATTATAAGATTAATAAAGTCTCAGGATTTAATATAAAACATGGTGAAAACCATATTATATAATTAAAACTTGCTAAGAGTAGGACTTAAATGTCCTCTCATATACACACACAGATAAATATGTGAGGTGATAGATATGCTAATTAACTAATATATATATAAGTACACAAATATACACTAATTTATTTATACATATATTAGTACACTAATATATATATATATAAAGTACACAAATCATGATGTACCCCTTCAATATCTTACAATTTTATGTCAGTTATACCTCAATAAAGCCAAAATCAATAATAAAAAAAAAGCTTAATTGAAGAAAATAAGGCAGAAAGATGAAAAAGAAAACAAGAAACAAGACTAACAGAAAAATAGGTGGAATGTTCATAATTAAATAGATTAATAATCAAATTAGATATAAATAGTCTAAGCACTCCATGTAAAATACAGAGATCATCAGGATAAAATAGCAACATCCAAGCATGTGCTACCTACAATGTGTATTTTAAGTATAAACACAAAAATAGATATGAAGTAAAAGATGAAAGCGTAAAGCTAGCATTAATGAGAAGAAAGCTGGAGTGATAATATTACTATCAGATAAAATAAATTTCAGAGCAAAGATGATTATCAGGAACAAAAATATCATTTCATAAAGATTAAAGGGGAAATTCACCAGAAGGACACAACAATTCTAAATGTTTATACAGAAAAAAATCAGAATTTGAAAATACATGAAGTGAAACTGATTTATTTGCAAGGAGAAATACATAAGTCTATGATTATCATTAGAGATCTTAGTACCCTTCTCTAAATAATAGAACAAAAAGCAGAAAATATGCAAGGAAAGAGTAAATGTAAACAATACTATCAACCCATTTGACCTCATTGTATGTATAGATCTTACCGCCTACCAATAGTAGAATAAACATTCATTCCAAGAACATTTAACAAGACAGGTCATATTTTATGGAAAGACCATAAAATAAGTTAAAAGGACACAAAAATTCAGGTCATACAAGATATGTTCTCTGAGCACAGTGAAATTACTATTATAAATCAATAACAGAAAGCTTTCCAATCTACATATTTAATGCAATCCCTATCAAAATACTACCAGCATTTTTCAGAGAGCTAGAATAAACCATCCTAAAATTTGTACAGAACCACAAAAGATCCCAAATAGCCAAAGCAATCCTTTGGAAAAAAAAAGGAAATCAAAACTGGAGATATCACAATTCTAGATTTCAAGCTATATTACAAAACTGCAGTCATCAAGACAGTATGGTATCGGCCCAAAGGGACACAAAAATCAATGGAACAGAATAGATAACCCAGAAATGGATCCATAACTATCTAGTCAACTAATATTTGAGAAAGCAGGAAAGAATATCCAATGGAAAGAAGATGGTGTCTTTAAAAAATAGTGTTGGGAAAGCTGGACAGCAACATGTTGAGGAATGAAAACGGACCACTTTCTTACACAATAAACAAAAATAAATTCAAAATGTAAGAAAGACATAAGTGTGAGACAGGAAACTATTAAAATCCTAGAGGCGAATACAGGCAGAACCCTTTTGACCTCACCCATAATAACTTCTTATTAGACACGTTACCAGAGGCAAGATAAACAAAAGCAAAAATGAATTATTGTGACATTATTAAGATAAAAACTTTTGCATAGTGAAATAATCAACAAAACTAAAAAGCAGTCTATGAAATGGGAGAAAATACTTGCAAACAACATATCTAATAAGAGGTTAGTACCCCAAATCTTTGAAGAACTTGTCAAACCCAATGCCCAATAAACAAATAATCCAGTTAAGAAATGGGAAGAAGACACTTTTCCAAAGAAGACATCCAGATGGCTAACAGACACATGAAAAGATGCTCAACACTTAACATTACTCATTATCAGGGAAATACAAATCAAAACTACAATGAAATACAATCTCACACTTGTCAGAATGGCTAAAATAACAACTCAGGAAACAACAGATGTTGGCAATGAAGTAGAGAACGGGGAACACTCCTGTACTGTTGGTGGGAATGCAAACTGGTGCAGCCACACTGGAGAACGGTATGAAGGTTTCTCAAAAAGTTTAAAAAAGAGCAACCCTGTGATCCAGCAATTGCACTACAAAGTATTTGCCCCCAAAATACAAAATTAAAGATTTGAAGGGGTGCATGCAACCTGATATTTATAGCAGCATTATTAACAATACCAAACTATGGAGAGAGCCCAAATGCCCACTGAATGATGCGTGGATTAAAAAAGATGATACACACACACACACACACACACACACACACACACAGAGGAATATTACTTAGCCATCAAAAAGAATAAGATCTTGCCATTTGCAACAATGTGGATGGAGTTAGAGTATATTTTGCTAAGGAAAATAGAGAAAGACAAATACCATATGATCTCATGCATATGTGGAATTTAAGAAACAAAACAGATAAAATGGGAAGGGGGAAAAAGGAGAAAGGGAAATAAATTATAAGAGACTCTTAATGATAGAGAACAAACTGAGGGTTGATGGGAGGAGGTACATGGAGGATGGGATAGATGGGCGATGTGTATTAAAGAGGGCACTTGTGATGAACACTGGGTATTTTATGTAAGTGCTGAACCACTGAATTCTACTCCAGAAACCAATATTGTGCTATACATTAACTAACTAAAATTTAGATTAGAAAAGTAATAGAAAGCTTTCTGGAAAACACTCAAATATTTGGAAATTACATAGCACACTTTTGGATAAACTATGGTTTAAAGAGTAAAGCAAAGGGGAAATTAGGATGTATTTTGAATTGTATAAAAATAAAAACCATGACAGATCAAAATGCACTGGATACTACTAATGAAATATTTGCAAAAAAGATTTTATTCTAAAAAAGAAAGGTCTCAGGGCAGCCCCGGTGGCTCAGTGGTTTAGCACCGCCTACAGACCAGGGCGGGATCCTGGAGACCAGGATCCAGTCCCACGTCAGGCTCCTTGCATGGAGCCTGCTTCTCCCTCTGCCTGTTTCTCTGTCTCTCTGTCTCTCTGTCTCTCTCTCTCTCTGTCTCTCTCTGAATAAATAAATACAATTCTTTAAAAAATAAATAAAAAAGAAAGGTCTCTGCATGGTGGCAGATGGTGACTACATTTAAAATGGTGATTACTGAGTAATGCACAGAATTGTTGAATCATTATGAAACTGAAACTGATATAACATTGTCTATTAATTATGCCTCAATTTAAAAAGAAAAGAAGTGTCTCAAGTCAATGAATGCAGTGTTTCCATAAACACTAAGAAACGGGGAGCAAATTACACACACAGAAGTAGAAAAAAGAAAACAGTAAAATACAGAATGAAAATCAATGGAAACCAGAAAATGATAAAGAAAATTAATGGAACCAAAGCTTTTTCTTTTTAAAGAAAGTCAATAAAATTGATTATTAACATCAAAACTATTAAAGATAAAAAAGAAAAGCAAAAATCGCTGTTGTCAGGGATGAGAGGAATGACATCATCAAATATTCCACATACAAAGGGGGAAAATAAGAAAGTGTGGTTAACAATTTTAAACCAGTAAATTCAACAAAGTAGATGAAATGGACTAATTCCTTGAAAGTCAAAAAAGACCAAAGCTTACTCTGAGAAACCAATAACTTGTGTGTCTCATTTCTATTAAAGACATCAAATTTGTAGTTAAAAATCTTCCTGCAGAGAAAAATCCAGACCCAGATATCTTCATTGGTAAATTGTATGCAACATTTAAGAAGAAATAATATCGATTGTACATAAAAACAAGAAAAAATAGATATAGAGATATGCATATACACAGGGAGAATGTCATACAAACATGGAGGCAGATAGTGGGCAATATATCGAAAAGACAAAGAATGCCAAGAATTTCTGGAAGCCACCAGATGCTAAGCAAAGAAATTTTCCCTAGTCTTTGGAAGGAGCTTGATCCTGATGACACTTTGACTTCAAACATCTGGCCTCCACAAGAGTAGAAGGATGAATATTTGTTGTTTTAAGGGACCCATTTCCTGGGAAATTTATTACCGTAGCCCTAGGAAATTATTACAAATCCCAATTAAAATCTCAACATTCATTTTTGTAAAAATTGACAAGCAGATACTCTGAAATTTATAGGGATACTCAAAAAAATTAAATTATCTAGAAGAACTTTGGAAAAATAGAACAAAATTTGAGAACAGCACTACCTGTTTCTTCAATGTATCAAACAGTCCAAACGCTCCCTTCTTAGATACAAAGACTTATAAACCAAAGTCCATAGCCTCAAACTGGAATCAACCCCGATGTCCATCCACAAGTAAATATATATAAATATATTTTGATATATCTGTACTATGAAATGCTATTCAAGGGGTTGGATTGGGGTTATGGAATGAGAAGAAGAAGTAACAAAGGAGCACAAGGAAACTTTTAAGAATGATATATTTATCCTATTTTGATTTTGGTAATGGTTTCATGAGAATATGCATATATCAAAACTCACTTACTTTTATACTTTAAATATGGGGAGTTTATTCTATGCCAACTATATGTCAATAAAGATGTTAAAAATAGGGATCCCTGGGTGGCGCAGAGGTTTGGCGCCTGCCTTTGGCCCAGGAGACCCGGGATTCTCCCTCTGCCTATGTCTCTGCCTCTCTCTCTCTGTGTGTGTGACTATCATAAATAAATGAAAAATAAAATAAAATAAAATAAAAATATGTTAAAAAATAAGGCAGCCCCAGTGGAGCGCCACCTACAGCCGGGGGCGTGATCCTGGAGACTGGATGGAGTCCAAAGTCGGGCTCCCTGCATGGAGCCTGCTTCTCCCTCTGCCTGTGTCTCTGCCTCTCTCTCTCTCTCTCTCTCTCTCTCTCTCTGTGTGTGTGTGTGTGTATGTGTGTGTGTTCTATGAATAAATAAATAAAATTAAAGAAAAAGATGTTAAAAATAAAAGTAGCAGTCACTGACCTATACCTGGTATTGTTACTATGTTGATTGAGACTCATTTGGGGATAGAATCTCTTCTTGTGATGAATTCATACCTCATGATACCTGAGTCTTCCTGATATTTCTAGTCTCTCATTCAGACTCATATCCTCATTTAACCAGACACAGCTATGTAAGTCTGAATCCTAAGAATAATTTTGAATCAACATTTGCTGCTATCCCATTCCTCCTCTCTGCGGGAAGTGCTTCACCCTCTTTCAATTGGCCTTTGCAATTACTTGCTCTTATTTCTTTATTCAGCATCTACATTTCAGTTTTGAACAAATACAAATGGCAAAATCATGCCATTTCTTAAGGTATTAGACTCTTTCCATGTACTCCTATAGCTTTTAAAATATTCTGCTATAACAGTGTTAGTTAATACCATATTATGTATATATATCAATATATCACTATATGTATATTCTATATAAATATATTATGATATATAAACTATTATATTGCTAACTATAGTGAGAAGATTTTGTATAAATATATGTCTATGTGTATATGTTGTGTATATGTATGTATACTTGAGAGGGCATGGTTTTAAGCATTAGGTATACCTTTTGAATAATTAAGTTCATATGAGTTTGTCTGAGAAAAGTGGTTAGTCAGTCAACAGTTATGTTTTGGCTTGAATGAACTGTCTTATTTTTCATTGTGATAAAAAGTGTAAAGGAAAATGATCAGGAACAGGCATGGTGGCTTCAATAAGCCATGAAGCATCAGGTACATTCTGCTTCACCACTTAGCATATTCTTATTATCTCTCAGTCATGAGATGATTATTTTATCTCTGAGCATTATGCCTGTGTTAGAATTGAAAAAAGGGGGAAAAGGACACTAAAAGGAAAATATCAACTGAGTTGGTCTCTCTTGAAGGACAACTAACAATGCCAACTTACATATCTCATTAACCTTGTATGTGTCTCTTGGCCATCTTCATCTAGAAGGAAAGCAGAAAGTGATATTTTGGTGGCAGCACTGGTGGATTTTAGCTTAAAAATCTTTATGGTTGAGGGGACAAGTTAGAAAATTGATAGCATGGATTTTGCTAACCAAAGTATTACCAAATAGTTGGAGTAATAACCTCTTAAATGCTGCACTTATTCTGCTTCTCAGCGAAAAATTACAGCACCAAAAACCACTTCTTTTATTAGTCATAAAATCATCTGAGTTTCCTGAAAGAAAGATGCATATTTGAAAAAGATGGTAGCTAAGTTATGTATATTACATAATTAAGACAAATTGATTCCACACCTCAAAATTCTTGATACAGTCTCAAACACAGTAATTAAAATTTGAATTTATAGCTATATTTATGTTTTTCCTAAATACATTTGGTTAAGAAAATTTTATACTTGATTTAGAATCATGCAAGTGAAAGCCACATGTTTTCAACATCAGTGATTATGACCAGCTGCTTTGGTTTATATCCTGATCCTAATGTCATTAGCAATCTACTAAAAGCAGTTTAATATTATTAAAATCATTAATCATTCAGCATTTTATGGAAGTAAACTTAATTGCAGATTTGGCCATTATAAACCTCAGAAAAATAGAGAAAAAATTCACTCCAAGTCTCTAAGTGCAGGAAGTGTCAGATATAAATGTGTTTTTTCAGTAAGCATTGAAAATTCTAAGTGAAAAGCAGTATAGTGCAGTGGAAAAAAAGAATACTCCTCTGTAGAAAGAAAGATCAATTGATGAATGTATTAGGAAGCATTTATTAGCTGCCTATTATTTACCCACTTGTTTATTAGATGGGATAAATAAAATGGGTAAGATGTAGTATTTACTAATGAAGTATTTACAATCTCCTTTGAGAGATTCAACAAAACATTCAAAGCACTAGAGAACACAATCATCTTTATATTAAAATGCTAAATTTAGATCACAGAACTTTCCAACTGGAAAAGACTTGCAAGATAAAACTAATTTATCCCCATGAATAAGGGAAACTTAATACTGGCTCCTTTAACAAATAACCCCAAAACAGAGTGCCTGATAAAATTTATACTACTAATGTAAAAGACCAATGTGGTTGGAAAGTGGGTGGTAGGATTTGGTCTATGAAGTTATACAGGAATCTGGGCTTCTTTAACCTAGGTATTCATCCATCCTTTAGGGCTACAAAGTCCCTCATTGGATATTGCTTCTATCTAGTCAAATATAAGCGTAGTGGGATTAGGCCTGGAAGGGCTGTATATTACTTTACCCACATCCCATTGACAGTACGTCAGGCCTCACCTAAGTATTTTCTCTGCCTTAGAAGCTCCTGCACCCATCTGGGCCTGGTTGACTCCAAATCGGAGATCTGAGCTGAAGCGCCCCTTACTCAGGAGATCCATCCAACCCTAACTAAAACAAATACCTGTTTTAGGCACTCATATCAAGGAAAACATCACGTTAGTAGCATTGCCCAAAAACATAATTTTAGATTATCTGGTTCATGTCTGCATCCCTTACTTTAAGAAAATGTAGATAGGAATAGTTTTGGTTTTTGTTTAACATGTTATATTTAAGTCCTAATAGCATACCTGGACTAGGGAAGGATTAATACGAATCTGTTGAAATAATGAATGAATGGAAGCATACATGCATTAATACATTATAAATCCATGAAGTAAAACATCTGTGGCTACAAGTTGATCAATGGTGAAACCAAAGTCCACTAATACTCAGTTTCAGTCCAGCTCTCTTTCCCTTAGAGCCATATGCTTTCAGTAGGTTCTGTTTAAAGGCTGATATCTAACTTCATGGCCCTATGAATTTTAGATCAGAGAATCCATCCAAATATTAATGTATATATTTTGAAATTATATAATTTATTTTATTTCAAAATCTATAAATATATATATATATTTATTTTACTGCTATGGTACTTATTTAAACATATATAAATTAATATCTAAATGGATATTAGTAAAAATAATAAAATAATAAATGAATAAATAGTAGATAGTACTGTAATGAATAAGAGAGTAAAAAGTAATGTTATATTACTGATTCTAACATAGGCATGATGCCTGGAGGTAAAGTAGGCTTCTCATTACTGAGGGGTAATAAACATATGCTAAATGGTAGAGCAGAAAATGCCTGGTGTCTGAAGGCATCCTGCCTGATCCTGACTATCTTTCTTTGAACTTTTTATTATACTGAAAAATTAGACTTCCCTCTTTTAAACCACAACATCAAATAATCCTTGATGATTAACCGCATTTTTCAGACAAATTCATATGAACTTGATTCTTTGAACACGCTATTGGTTAAAAACCTAAAAAAAGAAAATTGTATACTGGATCTTCTTCCAAAGTAAAAGAAATAGTAATAAGATGTTTGGAAGCCTTGTCAGCAAGTGTACAGATCTTTATGACAGATTTCTTCTTGGCAAAAGAAACCCCACAAGGCATAGTAGCTTCATGCAATTCTTCAACCCCTACCTGAGTCTTTCTAAATTCAAACAAAGTCAACATTTGTTAGGAGTCATTGATATCTTTGCAAGGTATTATGCTAGATGTTGTAGAGGAGATAAAGATAACTGAAACCCATTCTGTGCCATCACATTGCTTATAATGTAAATGGAAAATAGAAGATAAAGCAAAATAATGTCTTCTAGTGATTTGAGCACAGGTTTTATACACAATCATTTGAAACCCTATACATAATCTAAAATCAATCAATCAACCCCTACACATAATCTTTTTTTTTCCTACACATAATCTAATATTTGTTTTGCTTTTAGATTTTCAATAAGTGTATATGTGTTAAATAATACAGGTAGAAACAAATTGCTCTGGAAAAGCAGAGTAGGGTGCAATTAATTTTGCCTAGGGGATTAGGAACCAGTAACACTTGGATATTTTGTTGTTGTTGTTGTTTTGTTTTGTTTTGTTTTTTACAACTTGGATATTTGAATTGAGTTTGGATGAACATGACATTGATAATTAAAGATCTTTTTTAAAAATATTTTATTTATTTATTTGGAGAGAAAGAGAGAGAGAGAGAGAGAGAGAGAGAGAGAGAGAGCACAAGCAGCGGGAAGCATCAGAAGGAGAAGCAGGCTCCCCACTGAGCAGGGAGTCCCAACTGGCCCCAATCCTATGACAATGGAATCATAACCTGAGCCCAAGGCAGATGCTTAACTGACTGAACTACCCAGGTGCCTCAGAGATCTTTTTTAAGGGAGTGGTAGAAAACTGTGTTAAGGGCATTGCAATGTGATAAAAGTGCTAAGAAATGAATGACATATTTCAAGAATAATAGTCTCCAGGCGCTTGGGATCAATGCATAAGGAGCAATAAGAATTTTATGATTGGCTGAAGCAAGTTCATTTAGCATTCTGACTCTCCTGCACAGAGTTTGGATATTATTCTCTAGTCAGTGAAAAACTACTCAATTTTTTAAACTAGCAGAATGATCTGACTCTGCTTGGGTTTGAGAACATAATCTTGGACAATGTGAAGATTGGTTGAAGACCCCGAAACTTAAATTCATGGGACCTTGATAATCCGCAAGAATGTTTGGGCATGTCATTAAGAAGCACACTGAAGGTTCTACAGTCAGAATAATGAACAAAAGGTGAACATTTTAAACAATAAGACTGGAGATGGTAAAACTCTGACAAACAATTGGATGGTCGGTAAGAGACAAATGGTAAATTTTGAGATGTGACTTAGCTGGAAAGATGAGATGAGACTTGACTCACCTAAAGAATACAAATGAAGATAAAAATGCAGAAGGGGCAATACTGAGTTTAGTTTTAGCCATATGTGCCTGAGGTGCCAGGAGTATCTGTTTATAAAATGCCCAATAGAGAGGCTTGCTCTATATTGCTTATTTGTAGGAATTCCAAATAAAATGATTTTTTATTGATCTCTGTATTTTTAGAAGGTACAATTTCTTTTTTTTTTTCAAAGATTTTATTTATTTATGAGAGACACACACACAAAGAGGCAGAGACATAGGCAGAGGGAGAAGCAGGCTCCATGCAGTGAGCCCGATGTGGGACTCGATCCCAGAACTCCGGGATCATGCCCTGAGCCAAAGGCAGGTGCTCAAACACCAAGCTGCCCAGGCATCCCTAGAAGGTACAATTTCTAATGGTAACTGTAAGGATTACTATGAAGCCACAATAATACATTTTTGCATAATGGTTTACAAAATTGTTTACACTCATGTTTCCATTTAACTCTCACAATAACTGGAAGGTCATTGGGGCAAGAGTTATTATTCCAGTCTTTTAGATGAGTCAACAAAAAATGAGAAAATGGAAATCACATATCTAAGGACAGATAGCTGAATGTATGGAACCGCATGGGACACAAGTCTTTCACATGCTTTTCATTTTACTATTTGGTTTTGTGAACAAAAAGACAAGCAGGAAATCCATAAACTCCTTTTGGTAATAGTAATAGCATGTCATAGAACATACAAAATACTATTTTGGGAAAGTCACTACTTTATGTGTATGTGTGTGTGAGCATGTATGTGTGTGTATATAGTATGTATATATGCATGCATATGCATGTGTAAGTATATATGCACAGAAATATATGTATTTCTTCATTTACTTCAACCAAAATAATACATTTTAACAGTCTGAGTGCAGCAGCAGAAATGATAATTTGTTTTTCTATCAAGATAGATATGGAGATTTTCAATAATGTAAAACAATGCTTCACTTTCCACTAGATTGTTTTCTTTGAAAGTATATTTATTTTATAAAACATAAAATTACATTATTAATGCTATTTTTTAACTTTATTTTATATTATTTATTTTTTGAGAGAGTGAGTGCACAGGAAGGGGGTGCAAAGGGAGAGGGAGAGAATACCCCGAAAATTCCGTAGTGAGTATGGAGCTTGATGTGGGCCCCATCACACAACACCAACAGTCAGACGCTCAACCACCTGAGCCACCCAGGTGTCCTTTTTTTAAAAAAATTTTTAATGTTTTTTAAAATTTATTTATGATAGTCACAGAGAAAGAGAGAGAGGCAGAGACACAGGCAGAGGGAGAAGCAGGCTCCATGCACCGGGAGCCTGATGTGGGATTCGATCCCGGATCTCCAGGATCCCGCCCTGGGCCAAAGGCAGGGGCCAAACCACTGCGCCACCCAGGGATCCCTACCCAGGTGTCCTATTAACATTATTTTTAAGAGGACTGATAAATATTTGTATTTTTTGTTTCAATTTCAAATATAGTGAATCTTGATGTTTATCCGTGGAAAAAAAGGTCATTGATGTCCTCAGTAATTTTTGAGAGAGCAAAGGGATCCTAAAACCAAAAGATATAAGAAGTGTTATTATAAAATATCAGATAATTTATATGTGGCTGTTGCTTTAAACCTTCATGGTACCTTTGTAGGAGATAAGGCAATATAGCCATGAGTTCACAGGCTCTAAGCCTTGTTCAGACCCCAGCACCCCAGCACCACCACTTAGCTATGAAATCTAAGCAACCTATTTAACTCTCCAGGGCCTCAATTTTTTTTTAACACTACAATGGTAGTAAGGTACACAGGTGAGCTACTTCCAATTAACTTGAGAGTTATGTCATGGTGTTTCAAGGGCACAGTGGTGGAAACAGTCCACCCCAGTTTCAGGCAATAACGGGACGCACTTTCTGTGGAGAAAAAATCAATAAAAAACTTACTAGAAATCAATTTTCTCTTATTATCACCACATACCTGCAATTCTAAATAATGTCAGTGATGATATACTCATTCTCCAAAGCATATTTTGTAAGAAATTCTTAACCATTGCCTGAACCCAGGGTGGCTGGCTTCAACTGCCCCACCGGTGCAAATTCTATCTCTTAAATTTACTGAAGAGCCGGGATCCCTGGGTGGCGCAGCGGTTTGGCGCCTGCCTTTGGCCCAGGGCGCGATCCTGGAGACCCGGGATCGAATCCCACATCAGGCTCCCGGTGCATGGAGCCTGCTTCTCCCTCCGCCTGTGTCTCTGCCTCTCTCTCTCTCTGTGTGACCATCATAAATAAATAAAAAATTAAAAAAAAAAAAAAAAATTTACTGAAGAGCCCTCTCAGCTCCAAAGTGCCCATGAGATCAGCAGCTAGGACCCATTTCAACTGTATCCCAGGTGAGCCTCTCACTCTGCTCTATTGCACTTCTGCCTTAACAGACGTTGCTCCTGAGAGTACAACCTAATGAACCTTATGCATGCAAACTGTCTGAGAATCTGTTTCCTGGGGAATTTGACATAAGACTAGTAAATAATCTATGATCACACCTAGTGAATTTCACCATCAGAACTCAAACACTGGCAAGTGAGACTGCAGGGCTTGCATAACTACTTAATTACTATCTCATCAGATAAACATGGTATCTTGGTATCCTCAATTACTACAAACAGAATGGTGGCACCTGTTTCTGTGAGGCAGGCAATCCTAGATTTTCCCTTTGGCCTCATGTCCAAGAGTTTTGATCACTAAGGATTAGAGAGACAATTGTAACCTATACTTAGACTCAGTGACCAGATGTTATAATGAGTGACAATCTTCCCATTCTGCAAAAACTCTGAAACAGCCAGGAGGAAAGAACGAGACTGGAATCTTGCTCAGGGAGTAAACATCGATGTTTTACATTGTCGGAGCAGACCACCTTTCCTTGATTTTCCATTTTTAAGCTGTGCTCTGAGCACCACTAGCCAGACCCATTCTGGTTTCACTGAAGAGACAAAAGAGGTTATGCTCTTATAGATCTTGATAGTCTACCAAACCATCAGGTAGGCCTTCAAGAAGCATCATGCAGAAGGCCTGCTATAATTCTCTTGATTAAATGTAACATATTTTCTAATATTTAAATAGTAATATTTTACTTTTAGTCTCCACAAAACCACAAAGAAGAAAATTAATACACATAACCACTCCCTACTTGAGCCCTCTTATTTTATTTTCTTTACAATACTTGTCACTACCTGCTATTTTACAAGTTTATTTGCTAATTTGTTTATTGCTTTTCTTGTTCCATTAATGTAAACTTCATGAAAGTAAGGAGCTACTCCATCTTCTGTAAGCTGCCAGAACTAGTGCATGACACAGAATGCTCAATAAATAAATGTTTGTTTACTGAATGCATATCTGGAAAGAAAGGAAGATATCACAAGTTAGAGTATATCTACATCCAGGAAACTAGTTAATGTTTAGAGATAAAGCCTGTTTTCTTATTTATTTTGTGCTTTACAGATTTTCATTAGTTTCATACTTTATTTTACAAGACATTGTGGTAGGCATTGGATTGGAGGTGGCAAACAAAAGGGATATAGTACCTGAGTCTATAGTACCTGTCCTGAGCACCTCAGTAGAGCAAAAATCAGTTTACTTTGTTAACCACACTCATGCTGGATGATTAGAATTTTAGTGAAAATTCTCGTGGCTTGTGTATCAATGATTTTAGGTAACAGCGGATTATGTGACAAAAATCAACAGGTGTTTAGTGAGTGAGTGCATTAGCCACTGTGTTAAGACTTCCAAATTTTAATCCTGAAATGTACCCTGCGACACAGGTATTATTATCCACATTTTTCCAAAGGAAAAAGCTCGAGGTTCATAGAATATAGGTGACTTGCTTATCCTTACATAGTAAGTCATTGCAGTGGAACTGAAATCCTGAAACCCAGGCATAACTATAAAACCCATGAATTTCCCAGCCACCTTCAACCCAGAAAAGGAATTTTAATGTATGAGGAGAGATAAATTGGGGAACTCAATTTTTGAGAATGCATTCAAATATATATGTTAGCAACCACTTGATTATCTTTCAATAAGAAAAAAGATCTTGTTAATTTTTATACCACAGATTTTCATGAAATCCTTAATAGTGACAAATACTATAAAATAATTATTGTTCTCAGAAAGTTTGGGTATTTCTTTAGGTCCCAAGTTTTATTTTGTTTGTTTTTTATGTATTTTATTTATTTATTTATTTATTTATTTATTTATTTATTTATTATTTGTTTGTTTAGAGAGCATAAGCATGAGTGGGGAGGGGCAGAAGGAGGAGAGAGAGCATCTCAAGTAGGTTCCAAGCTCAGTGTAGAGCCCTACATAGAGCTTGACCTCACAGCCCTGAGATCATGAGCTGAGCTGAAATCAAGAGTTGGATGCTTAACCAGCTGAGCCACCAAGGCACCCCTAAATTTTATTGAACAGATATTACTTTATCTGGTCCTAAATTTTATTGAACAGGTATTACTTTAATATAGTATGAAATAAAAACTCCACAAAGGAAGCTATACAAATAGTCAATAAACAATGAAAATGTGGGGTGTCTGGGTGACTCAAACTGTTAAGCATCTGATTTTTGATCTCAGCTCAGGTCTTGATCTTGGGGTCATGAGTTCAAGTCCCATGAAGTAGGATCCATCCTGGGAATGGAGCTTACTTCAAACAAAACAAAACAGAGCAAAACAATGAAAAAGTACTCAACATCATTACTCATCAGAAAAATGCAAATTGAAGCTACCATGAGATACCACTGCATATGCACTAGAATTGTGAAATTAAAAGAAGAAAGAACCTCAGAGTGGGAGTAATGTTCTGTATCTTGATAGATATTTTTGCTATACCAGTATATATGCACTTGTCAAAACTCTTCAAATGGTATACTTAGAATTTATATATCTCTGTATGGGTAACTTTACATGAAAAAAGTAAGAGAATATGAACTCTAGCTAATGATATATGTACTGACTGCTTAGTGGTAAAGTATGTACTTGCAACATACTTTGAACTGCATCAAGGAATATAATGGATTTTTTTTAATTTTTTTTTTAATTTTTATTTATTATTTATGTATTATAGTCACAGAGAGAGAGAGAGAGGCAGAGACACAGGCAGAGGGAGAAGCAGGCTCCATGCACCGGGAGCCCGATGTGGGATTCGATCCCGGGTCTCCAGGATCGCGCCCTGGGCCAAAGGCAGGCGCCAAACCGCTGCGCCACCCAGGGATCCCGAATATAATGGATTGATGGGTGATGGAGAGATGGATGAATGGATGAATATGTGTTCACTGCAATTCTTTCAAACTTTCTTTATGTTTCAATATTTTCATAACAAAAAAATATAGAAAAATAATATAAGGGTTTGTTTAGGTTCTCTATTATTGGAATTCTTGCATAAATTCTGTATCATCAAGCCCTCCTGACTCTCCCTAGCAAAATAAACCCTCACTCTTCTATACAACTAAGAGGCATGGGGAATTAGAATATGAAACAAGGATTATTTAGATCTTTCTCTCATTATACTTTTATTGCTTAAATATGTTACCTCAGTTATGAATCAGTGTTGTTGTATTTTGAATTATTTATGAATCAGCCACCGTTGTGGCTATTTTAGTGTCCTCTATTACAGTTATATTAATGGGTATGCTTCTACAAGGCCACACACTTTTTGAGGACCAAGCTTATTTGTATTCATTTTCAAATCTCTTTCCAACATTTAGGAGACTGCTTATACAGAGGTGGTGCCCCAAATAATTTGTTAAATAGAATTGAATTTTGGTCATGACCATCCATATTTACTTGCTTATGTTTCACTTTTTCCTTTCTTCACAGAAACATTCTTCTATTCAGCCTTTGTAATAATCTATGACCATTTCTGAACATGTAGCAAATGGACCACGAGTTTTATATTAAGATAGTAATTCTAGGGATGGCTGGGTGGCTCAGTCATTTAAGCGTCTTACTTTAGCTCAAAGCATGATCCTGGAGTCCCTGCTCAACCGGGAGTCTGCTTCTTCCTCTCCCTCTGTCCCCCACCCCCTGCTCCTTCACTGTCTCTCTTTTTTTTTTTTTTTAAGATTTTATTTATTCATGAGAATACACAGAGAGGGGAGAGAGGCAGAGACACAGGCAGAGGGAGAGGGAGAAGCAGGCTCCATGCAGGGAACCCGATGCGGGACTGGATCCCAGGTCTCCAGGATCAGGCCCTGGGCTGAAGGCAGTGCTAAACCGCTGAGCCACCCGGGCTGCCCTCCTTCACTCTCTTGCTCACTTTATCTCTCTAATAAATAAGTAAAAATCTTAAAAAATAGTAATTTTAATTGTTCTTAAAAGTGAAAGGGGTTACACTTCTAGCTCTAAATTATGGAGGTGTATTGTACATAGTGACTATAGTTAAATATACTCTGTATTTGAAAGTTGCTAAGAGAGTAAATCTTAAAAGCTTCCATTACAAGAAAAAAATTTTGTAACTATTTATGGTGATGGATTTTAACTAGATTTATTGTGGTGGTCATTTCACAATATATACAAGTATATCACTAAGTTGTATACTTGAAACCAATATCATGATATATGTCAATAGAGTAAAATAATAATAATAATTTTGACTAATTTTGATTGTATTGCTAGAACTCTTGATCACTGAATTGTATACACTATTGTTTCATGTGAGAAATAATGGATTTCTATACCTGTTCTGTTAATGACTTTCCATAAGCTTTTTTTTTTTTAACCTAACTACAAAAGTACTTTACAACTGCCTTTCAAAGTATTTGCCTATATTTTAAGATTACTTGGAAAGTGTCTCTTCAGAGCATGGGTTTTCATAAAAACCTGAGGACCTCACTGCAGAGTCAACAAACATCCTCCATGGGCTGCCAAGAGCACTCTGCCATTGGTGAGATGATCTTTAACAGGAAGTAATTTGTAAATAATAACATAATTAGAGTATTTGGGAAAAATAATTGTCATAATTTCAATAGAGAGGAACTTCTAATAGCCTATGATTAAAATATCTAAGAATAAGAAAATCTAGGTAAGAGAACAGAACTTAATTGTGTGTAGTATTAAAGCCAGTATCAGGAAGGGAGACAGAACATAAAGACTCCTAACTCGGGGAAACGAACTAGGGGTGGTGGAAGGGGAGGAGGGCGGGTGTTGGAGGGGAATGGGTGACGGGCACTGAGGTGGACACTTGATGGTATGAGCACTGGGTGTTTTTCTGTATGTTGGTAAATTGAACACCAATAAAAATTAATTAAAAAAAAATTAAAAAAAAAAAAAAAAGCCAGTGTTGAGTGGCTCTATACTCCTCCCAGTGAGTACCATGTCTGTAGAATACAAGGAAATGCAGAACAAGGACTCTTCCCTCCAGGGACATATTGCAGTGCCTCAGGAGAAAATAATCATTCTCATGGAACAAGAAAAAGTGTCATGTTTCTACAGTCAGAAACTTTGTGTTTGACCCACCTATGATTTTCTTTCTTTTTCTTTTTTTTCCACCTATGATTTTCATAGAAAATACCAACTTATCATTAGTTATAGGTTTAAGGGTGTTTTCCAAAGCTATTTTCAAACTAAATAGAAGGAAACTGCTATTTCCTTATACCTCATGTATCTATCTCTGAAGAACAGTCTATGGAAAAACTTTATCTGTTGTAGAGAGTAGCCCTGAATTTAACTTAGAAGTTGAGTACCAAGAAAATATTTTTGATAGGGGAGGGGAAGGAGAAGGCGGATATGGTGGTAAAAGTACATTTTTAACAGTCAGGTAGCAGGCATATTTTTAAAATGGCTTTATTTTAAGGGAACTCAATGGCTCTATTGGTTCAGTGCCTGACTCTTGGTTTCAGCTTAGATCATGATCTCAGAGTTGTGAGATGGAGCTCCATGTGGGGCTCTGTATTGAGCTTGGAGCCTCTTTGAGATTCTATCTTCCTCTGTCCCTCCCCCAAATGTACACTCTCTCTCTCTCTCGAATGAATGAATGAATGAATGAATGAATAAATAAATAAATAAATAATAAAATCTAAAAATGACTCTATTTTCATATAATCCTATAGTCACTTCTCAGTACCAAATAATAGATACAGCTCATCATGTAAGTATCAGATTTCAGTAAGGCCAATAGCATATCATGTTTCTACCTATGCAAATTCTGAATCTACTAGGCTGTTTTTATAAAGTGATATATTAATTATAATAATCTCATAAGCATCTATGTAGAATTATTTCTGTGAGTCAATGTAAGTATAGATTAATAAAAATAATTTTGATTAATATTTACTTTTTAAAAATATTGCAACTATTCATATAAATAGACTGATACATCCACTTCTTTTCTTATTTAGTATGAGAAAGGCAGTACAGCATAGTGAATAAGAATGTTGTCTCTGAGGGCACCTGGATGTCTCAGTTGGTTAAGTGTCTGCCTTCAGCTTAGGTCACAATCTCATGGTCCTAGGATAGAGCCCCACATTGGGCTCTCTGCTCAGTGGGATTCTGCACCTCTCCCTTCCTCTGCCCCTCCCGCCTGGTCATGCTCTCTTGCTCTATCTCTCAAATAAATAAATAAAATCTTAAAAATAAAATGTTATCTCTATAGTTACTCTCTCTGACTACAAATTTTGACTAGTTACTTAACAGTTGTATTTAGTGAATTAACTTATTTATCTCTGGTTTAAGTTTCTTATCTACAATAGATTGTGAATAACATCAATTATCTCATAATTTTGGTGTGAGGATTTAAAATGTATTATATAATAATATGTGATACATATTACAACACTGTAATATATATTTTTACATAATTATTTATACACTGCATTATGGTATTATGTAAGTATATTATCTTACAACATATTATATTTGGCACATTATTATCTATATTTAAGATATATACACATATCTTAGATTATTGCCTGGCATATAATAAATACTTGCTATTATTACTTTTGATAGTACTGTGATTACACAGATTCATATTCAGCTAGAAAATATTAGGTTTTTTTTACCATCTAACGAAGGCACAATGTGTATTATGAAAACACAATATAACTCTGTTCAATACAATCAGGGTTGTTCCAATCCATCTTGTCTTTGTTTTTAGTACTTGAATTAATAACATAGCATTAGTCTGCTTTTCAGGTTAATGATTTTAAATATCAGCTATATGCTAATGACATCCAAATTGAAATCACAAGGATGGTATGGCATAAAATAGATATGTAGACTAACAGAATAGACCCAATGGGGACCCAGAAATAAGCTTACAAATATATGGTCAATTAATATCTGACAAGAGAGCTAAGAATGCTCAATGGGAAAACGCCTCTTCAATAAATGACACTAGGGAAACTAGATATTTTGAGGCAAAAAGAATTTGGACCCCTATTGTACCTAATTTAGAAAAAAATTTCCAAAATGTTTTAAAGACTTAAAAATGAGACCTGAAACCAAAATACTTCTAAAATAAAATATAGAGAAAACATTATTTTTTGTTTTGTTTGGAAAATGCTCTTTGAAATCTGTTTTGGCAAAGAATTATTTTGGGCGGGAGTATGACAACAAAAGCACAAGCACAAAAGCAAAAATCGACAATTGGGACTCTTCCAACTAAAAAGCTTCTGCACAGAAAAGGAAACCATCAACAAATGAAAAGTCAACGTATGTAATGGGAGAAAATATTTGCAAACTATCTATCTGATAAGGGGTTAATATTCAAAATATAGAAGGTGCTTATAGTACTTAATAGGAAACAAACAAACTGATTTAGAAAAGTTGGCAGAGGGCTTGAATAGTTTTTCAAAACCATACAAATGTCCAGCAAATAAATGAGAAGGTGCTTAACATCACTAATCATCAGGAAATACATACCAAAACCATAGTGAGATGTCACCTTATGCCTGTTAGAATGGCTGTCATCAAAATGACAAGAGATAACAAGTGCTGGTGAGGATGTGGAGAAAGAGGAGCCCTGGTGCACTGTAGTGGTGGTAATGTAAATCACTATCGTCACTATGGGAAACAGTATGGAGGCTCCTCAAAAAAAAAAAAAGAAAAGAACTGCCATATGATCCAGCAACCCCACTTCTAGGTTTATATCCAAAGGAAAAGAAATCACTGTCTCAAAGAGAGGTGCACTTCCATGTTCATCGCTGCATTCTGTACAATAGCCAAGGCATAAAGATAATCTCAATACCCATTGATGGATAAATTGATAATAAAGAAAATGTGTTATATATATATGTACATTTTATTTATTATATTCCATATGTATACATGGAATATCATTTAGCCATAAAAATAGGAAATCCTGCCATTTGTTATAAAATGGATGGACCTGGAGCACATGACGTTAAATGAAATCAGACAGAGAAAGACAAACTGTATGATCTCACTTCTATGTGGAAGTAGTGGTCAGGGACTAAGGGATGGAAAAAGTGGGGATATGTTGATTAGAGTGCAAACTTCCAGTTTTAAGATGAATAAGTTTTGATGATCTAATTTATAGCATGGTGACTATATTTAACAATACTGTGTTGTATACTTGAGCATTGCTATGAGAATGGGGATTTAATGTTCTCCCCATAAAAATAACAACAAAATTGTAATTATGTGAGGTGGAGGCTGTGTTAGCTAACCTTATGGTGGTTAACATTTTTAATATATATGTGTAACAAATAATCATACTGTATGCTTTTAACTTACGCACTATAACAATTTTAACTCAATGAAGCTGGAAAGAAGGGAGCCCTATGGCTCAACGGTTTAGTGCTGCCTTAGGCCCAGGGCCTGATCCTGGAGACCGGGGATCGAGTCCCGCATCGGGCTCCCTGCATGGAGCCTGCTTCTTCCTCTACCTCTCTCTCTCTCTCTCTCTCTCTCTCTCTCTCTGTGTGTGTGTGTGTGTGTGTCTCTCACAAATAAATGAATCAAATCTTAAAAAAAAATGCTGGAAATAATTAAAAATAAAAAGGTATATTAGTTTTAAAAAAAGTCACCAAGACTAAACTTTTTCAGAAAGTTCAGATATAAATATCTATCTACTGATTTGATGTGTACACTTAAATGTCTATTAGATGTCTATTAGGTATCTCATAATTAACAGCTCTAAAATAGAACTCCTGATTCTCTGCAAATACTGTATGATCTCTTCATATAGTAGTCCTGTTCCTTTAATATTCTTGTCCTCTCAACTAACACTACAACCCTTTCAGTTGGTCAGGTCCAGTAAGGACTCATTGATCCTTTTTTACATTTCAAATGTAGTCAATCCATCTGTAAAATACTACTTGCTCTAATAGTAAGTAGTATTTGCTCTATACTGAAAATATCCTACATACCAAATGCATCTTACTGTTCTCTGCTATCACTCTGGTGTAAGCCAGTTGCACCTAACATCTACACTACCTAGAGCACAGTCACCATATCTCCCTTTTTCCAGATATATTCTCCTTCAGTCTCCTTTCCAACAGCAGTTTGAATATCTTTTAAAAAAGGGGGAAGGAGAAGGAAGGAAGGAAGGAAGGAAGGAAGGAAGGAAGGAAGGAAGGAAGGAAGGAAGGAAGGAAGGAAGGAAGGGAGGGAGGAAGGAAGGAAGGAAAAGAGAGAAAGAGAAAGAGAGAGAAAGAAAAGATAATCAGACAGCACTGCTCAAAACTCTTCAATAGTTTCCTATTTCACTCAGAATAAAATCTAAGCCTGAAAAAGCCTAACTCATATAAACCTAGGGGCCCTCTCCTACTTCACTGCCTCAAACTTTCCCTCCCATTCATTGGGTTCCAGTCATACCTGATGGTTCTGGAACACCCTCAGTATGCTCCCAGTTCATAGTCTTTGCAGCTGCTCTTTCCTTTGTCTAGAACAATTTTTTTCTGATTCAATCTTTTCCATGAGTTCCAATGTCAATCTCATAACAGAATCCTTCCTAACTACAAAATAGTATTTTTGTCATTCTCATCCACTTACTTTATTTTAGTTCTATTTATAATGCTTATTTTTATTAATGGCATATTTAATATTTTTTAATATGTATCCCCCCATTGGAATATAAATCAGGAATCTTTGAGGGCAGGGACATTATCTGTTTTATTTACTACACTGGCTCCATGCCTAGTTAGGTCTCTGGCCTGTAGTAGATGGAACAAAAGTACCTACTAAATGAATGAATAAACGCTTGGTCAATTCAGGTGTCTTAGGATCATCACAACATTGAAATGTAGATTGTTGAAGTGGTGGCAATGACTATATTTAATTTAAATAACAACAACAAAAAAAAACCCCTAAAAACTTATGTTTTATAATCCATGGGAGTCGGGATGTCTTTTCCTATAATTTTAAAATTATCTAATCATGAAGCATTAAACTGACTTGTGAAAACAAATCCATAGGATGAACTGGTTTATTTAATATATTCCACATCTTTTCCCTAAAGAAGTTAAATGGAAAGTAATTAGTGAAAGCAATTTTAACAGAGGGAAGCAGGAACTATAAACGGTTGGTTTTTTAGAAGTCTGTATAATATTACTGAAGTAGGCATATACATTTAGATATTAATAACTTCCCTGTGATAATTAATAAGTTAATCATTTAAGATTCATAATATTTATAAATCTTTAAATTTTATGATTATTTTGTGACAATTAGCAATGTTTTAAGTGGGGACATTAGCTTTCTTCTGACTTAGATGAAGAAAATGTTTAAAATGTGTTTCTAGACAGAATATATAAATCCACAGGATATCCACACAGGTTTTATAATTTGATTTACAAGCTTTAGTGATCTATCCCCTAAAAGCAATGGTGTGAAAGGGGCGGTGAGAACATAAACAACATAAACCAACCAAACCACAAAAGCCTGTATGTACCTTTATTTCATGCGCAGTTGTCACAGTACATAAGCACACAGAGAGGAAGCAAGATAACACAATAAGAGATGAGAGATTAGAAAAGTGTCATCACTCACTTGTGATTTTATTCATTTTCCTTAGGAGGCAGAAAGAAAAATATCATCTCTTTATCTTCATTTCAATAAAGCTAACTCTGAATGATGTCACCGTGAGTGAAAATGATTTCATGAAAGTCATTACAAGATGTGTTGAAGAATATCCCAAGGGAAGAGAAAGATAGGAAGATTGTTTTATTGAATCACAGAATATATATATATGTATATATATATATATATATATATACACACACACACGTTATGCAGAAGCATATTCCCATGTGAGATATAGAATCTAATTTGGGATTTGCAGCTCTTCCATCAAAGCATCAGGTTTGTGATATGGGGAAGTCATTTACCTCAAAGGTGTGACAGATCACAGCCCCAGATTTCTAGACAACTAGGAATGGTCTTTGCATATCTTCACTTTCTCATTTTACATTTAAATCCGGCTGAATAAATGTTTAAGAAGTTGAAAATATTGTGATATGACCTTATATAACTTACTTAACAGGAGACTTGACTAATAAAATAATATTGGTCAGAGCTATGTTTTTTTTATGGCATTTATTGGTGATTACTGGAATCTAACAGTTAGTTGTTTTACAGCCTAACCAATTCTTTTGGGAATTTACATATGAGAAAAATACAGAAACAATACAAACTCAAATTAGAGCATGTATTTGGGCTAAAGGATTCAATTTGGTTTTCATTGTTTTTACTTAAGAGAAAAGATCTTGTATTTAAAGAGATCTCAAACAACATTTAAAAGTATCTGAATTGATGAAATCTTCCAAAGGAACTGATTCTAAATATCTACAAGAAGTTTAAAAAAAGGAAAAGACAAAAGTCTTGTCTCAGACTAAGAAATATTCTGAAGTGGTCTATCATTATTAATTAACAGAGAATCCACTGTCAAAATATTAGTCACATGTTTGCTATTAACGTCAGCCTAATCAGTGCTTTCATGTAGAAATTTCAGATTTCTTTCTGATACTGCAATCCAAGACAATGCTCCAAGAAACAGGTGGGGGATGGTTAATAAGACATGTCTAATCATTCCTTAATTATCATTTAAAATAAATGACACTCAAATAGAAAATGTGAGAAAAATACAATAAAATAGAGCTATATTGCTCACACAGAATAGACAATTTCCCCCTTGTATTTCAAAGCCAAGCCATACCAGATAGGCAAAGGCTCAGTCAGTTTGATAAATAAAATATTTACTTAAATTCTTAGGAAATTATCTAAGATATGGTGACCAAATAACTGGTTTGCATGTGTCCTTTGTATAACAGACGTGAGTAAAATATAATTTAAAAACCTTCATTGTTCTAATCATCTCTTCTCCTTTACCCATGCTCATTCTTTTTTCTCTTTCCTGTATATTTAAAAGTATGTTCAGATTGCTTTTAAGTGTTCCAATCCTATGCCAATTTGGCAGGCATACAGTGGTTTAATAAAGACGGTATATTGCTTTAAGTTGTGAGATTCAGGTCCAAATTTTGGCTGTGTGATGTGAAAAAGGTAACTTTATTCTTTTCTTTAAAGCCATCCCTCCTCCCTCCCTTCCTTCCTTCTTTTCTTCCTTCCTTTGTTCCTTCCATCCTCTCTCATCCTCTCCTTTCATCCTTCCTTCTCCTGCTTTCTCACTTTCTTACTTTCTTTCCCTTTCTTACTTTAAAAAAAATAATTCCCATAGTTAACATACAGTCCTATATTAATTTCAGGTGTTCAATGCAGTGATTTAACACTTCTATACATTACCCAGTGTTCATCAATCATAAGTACACTCCCCTTCACGTTCACCTACTTCACCCATTCCTCAGGCTCACTTCCCCTCTGGTAAATATCAATTTGTTCTCTATAGTTAAAAGTCTGGTTTTATATTTCCTTTGTTCATTTATTTTGTTTCTTAAATTCCACATATGAGTGGAATCATATGGCATTTGTCTTCTCCAACTGACTTATTTCATTTAGCAGTTATGTTCCTTAGATTCATCCATTTTGTTACAAATGGCAAGATCTCATTCTTTTTAATGGCTGAATAATACTTCTATATATCACCACAGCTTCTTTATATATTTATCTATTGAGGGACACTTGGGCTACTTCCATAATTTGGCTATTGTAAATAATGTTGTGATAAACATAGGGTTGCATGCATTTTTTTTCAAATTAGTGTTTTTGTATTCTTTGTGTAAATACCCAGTAGTGAAATTACTGGATAGATAAAAATAATATCTATTTTTTAATTTTTTGAGGAGACTCCATATTGTTTTCCCAAGTGGAAAACCAGTTTTTGCATTCACACTAAAAGTGAGTGAGGGTTTCTTTTTCTCCACATCTTCACCAATGCTTGTCTTTTCTTGTGCCTTCGATTTTCACCATTCTGACAGGTGTGAGGTAGTATCTAATTGTGGGGTAAGTGGGAAACAGCTATTTGAAATAGATTGTAATCTTGATACATTTGATATCTAGTTTTTGGAGGATGCTGGAGACAATGTGGAGGTAGATGAATCTCTGTTCCAGAAAGCGGATGACTCAGAGCTAGAAATGATGAGGATGATCCAGACTACAATCCTGCTGACACAGAGAGTGGTTTGACTGACTGACTAATGGACTATTTCCATCTGCAGAAAGGTGTGACTGCCAGAGCATCTGGGACTGTACTGAGGTGCTAATTTTTCTTCTCTCTAAAAAAACACAATTTTGGGGAGAATATTCTGTTAACTTTCATCTTCGTACGTCATAAACTGACTCTAAAGTCTCACATATAAAAAAATAATAATTAGCAACATTGAGTATCTTTTCATACATCTGTTGGCCATCCATCTGTACATCTTTGGAGAAATATCTGTTCGTATATTCTGTCCATTTTTAATTGGATTATTCGTGGAGTTTTTGGTGCTGAGTTGTATACGTTCTTTATATGTTTTGGATACTAACCCTTCATTGAATATGTCATCTGTAAACATCTTCTCTCATTTAGTAGGTTGTATTTGTTTTCTTGATTATTTCCTTTGCTCTGCAGAAGCTTTTTATTTTGACACAGTACCAATAATTCTTGTATTTGTTTCTCTCGCCTCAGGAGACATATCTAGAAAAATGTTGCTAAAGCTGATGTCAGAGAAATTACTACCTTTGCTCTTTTCTATGATTCTTGTGGTTTTAGGTTTTACATTTAGGCCCTTAATCCATCTCGAGTTTATTTTTGTATGGTGTAAACAAGTGGTCCAGTTTCATTCATTTGCATGTAGATGTCCAGTTTACCCAACACCATTTATTGAAGAGACTGTTTCTTCCCATTGCATACTCTTGCCTCCTTTGTCAAAGATTAACTGGCCATGTAATTGTGATTTTAATTCTGGGCTCCCTTTTCTATTCTATTGATCTATACATCTATTTTTGTATTGGCAGCATATTGATTACTGATCACTACAGTTTTATAGTATATCTTGAAATCTGGGATTGTGATACCTCCAGTTTTGTTCTTTTTTTCAAGATTGCTTTGGAGATTCAGAGTCTTTGTGGTTTCATACAAATTTTAGGATTATTTGTTCTAGTTTTGTGAAAAAAATACTCAGTATTTTGACAGGGATTGCATTAAATCTATTGGTTGCTTTGGGTAGTATGGGACTATTAAACAATATTTGTTTTTCCAATCCATGAGCATATATTACACTTCCATTTCTTTTGTTATCTTCAATTTCTTTCATCCATGTTTTATACTTTTCAGAATACAAGCCTTTCACCTCCTTGGTTAAAGTTTATTCCTACATATTTTATTACTTTTGGTGCAACTGTAAACAGGATTGTTTTCTTAATTTCCCATCCCGCTACTTCATTATTAGTATATAGAAATGCAATGATTTCTGTATATTGATTTTATATATTTCTGTATATTTGATTTTCTTGTGCCCTTACTGAATTCATTTATTAGTTCTAGTATTTTCTTGGAGTCTTTAGGGTTTTCTATATATAGTATCATGTCATCTGCAAATCGAGAAAGTTTTACTTCTTCCTTATTGATTTGGATGTCTTTTATTTCTCTTGGTTGAATACTGTGGTGAGGACTTTCAGTTTATATTGAATAAAAGTGATAAGAATGGCCATCTTTGTCTTATTCCTGATCTTAGAGAAAAGCTCTCAGTTCTTTGCTATTGAGTATGATGTCAGCTGCAGGTTTTCATATATGGCCTTTATTATATTGAGGTATGTTTTCTCTGGATCTACTCTATTGTGTGTTTTTAATCATGAGTGGATGTTGCACTTTGCCAAATGCTTTTCTTGTGTCTATTAAAATGATCATATGGTTCTTGAAATGATCATATATTTTCTCTTATTGAAGTGATGAAGTGATGTATCACTGTTGATTGCGTTGAATGACTTTTTAAATTTATTGTCAGATTCAGTTTGCTAATATTTTGTTGAGGATTTTTTTGTTATGTTCATCAGAGATATTGGCCAGTAGTTTTCTTTTTCTTTTCTTTTTTCATAATGTCTTAAATCTGGTTTGGGAATCAGAGTAATACTGGTCCCATAAAATGAATTTGGAAGGTTTCCTACCTCTTCTAATTTTTTTTTTTTTTTTTTTTTTTGGAATGGTGTGAGAAGAATAGGTATTTACTCTTTTGAAATGTTTGGTAGAGTGCACCTGTGAAGCCATCTGGTCCTGACTTTTGTTTGTTGGGAGTTTTTGATTACTAATTCAATTTCATTGTCAGAAATCAGTCTGTTCAAACTTTCTATTTCTTCCAATTTCAGTTTTGGGAAATTATATGTTTCAAGGAATTTAACCATTTCTTCTAGGTTGTTAACTTTGTTGGCATATAATTTTTCACAATAATCTTTCACAATCCTTTATATTCCTGTGGTGTCAGTTATTTCTCCTCTTTAATTTCTTTTAAAAAATATTATTTATTTATTTATTCATGAGAGACACACAGAGAGAGAGGCAGAAACACAGGCAGAGGAGAGGCAGGCTCCCTGGGAGCTGGATGTGGGAATGATCCTAGGACCCTGGGATTAAAGACCTGAGCTGAAGGCAGGCACTCAAACAGTGAGCTACCCAGGTGCCCCTTTCCTCTTTCATTTCTAATTTTGAGTTATCTCTCTCTTTTCACCATTTCTTTTAATGAGTATGGCTAGAGGGTTTATCAATGGTGTCAATCTTTTCAAAGGAATAGATCTTAGATTAATTGATCTGTTCTTTTTTTTTTAATTTGATTGTTTTTGTTTTGTTTTAGTTTTCTATTCCACTTATTTCTGCTGTAATCTTTATTATTTCCTTCTTTCTACTAGTTTAGGAGTTGTTTGTTTTTGTTTCTCTAACTCCTTTAGGTGTAAGGTTACATCATTTGAGATTTTTATTGCTTTTTAAGCCTGTATTGTATAAGCTTCCTTCAGAACAGTTATTGTTGCATCCCAAGGATTTTGGACTGCTTTATTTTCATTTTTATTCATGTTCACATATTTTTTTTTCATTTTCTTTTTGATTGCTTGGTTGACTCACTCACTATTTAATAGCACATTATTTGACCTCCACGCATTTGTGTTGTTTCCAGATTTTTTCTTGTTGATTTCTAGTTTCATAATGTTGTGGTCAAAAAAGATGTAAGGTATGACTTTAATCATTTTTACTCTGTTGGGACATGTTTTGTGGTCTAATATATGATCTATTCTGGAGAATGTACCATGTATACCTGAAAAGAAGGTGTATTCTGCGGTTTTAGAATGGAATGTTCTGAATATATCTGTTAGATCACCTGGACAAATGTGTCATTCAAAGCCACTCATTCCTTGTTGATATTTTTTGTGGATAATCTGTCCATTGATGTAAATGGGGTGCTAAAGTTCCTTACTATTATTGTATTACTAATGATTACTTCCTTTATGTGTTATTAGCTGCTTTATATATTTGCATGATCCCATGTTTGGCGTATAAATATTTATATTTACTATATCTTCTTATTGGATTTTTCCTTTATGATTATATAGTGTCCTTCTTTGTCTCTTGATATTGTCTTTGTTTTAAAGTCTTTTTGTCCATTATAAGTACTGCTACCCTAGCTTTATTTTCACTTCCATTTCCATGATAAATGCTTATCCATCTCTTCTCTTTCGATCTGCATGCCTTTAGGTCTGAGGTGAGTCTCTCATAGGCAACGTATGCGTGGGACTTGTATTTTTATCTGTTCTGCCACCGTATGTCTTTTGATTGGAGGGTTTATTCCATATATGTTCAAATTTATTATTGGCAGGTACATATGTACTGCCATTTTGTTACTTGTCTTACGGCTGCTTTTGTAGTTCTCTGTTCTTTTGCTCTCTTCTCTCATGGTTTGCTAGTTTTCTTTAGTGATATACTTGGATTCTTTTCTCTTTATTTTTTACATGTGTATTACAGGGTTTTGATTTGTGGTTATCATTAGGTTTGCATGTAATATGCCTATAGTAATCTACAGTAAGTTGATGCTCACTTAAATTTGAACCCATTCTTTACTCCCCTCCCCCCTTCACATACATGTTCTAAGTATATGGTGTCATACTGTTTGCCTTTTATTTTGTGAATCTCTTCGCTGAATTTTTATAGATATACTTAATTTTACTTCTTTTGTATTTCCTACTACTCATACTCCTGCTTATGGCCTTTTCTTTTCACTCAGATAGTACTCTTTAACATTTCTTATAAGGTTGGTTTGGTGGCCATGAATTCCTTTACCTTTTATTTTTCTGGGAAACTTTTTATCTCTCCTTGTATTCTTTTTTTTTTTTAAGATTTTATTTATTGGGATCCCTGGGTGGCGCAGCGGTTTAGCGCCTGCCTTTGGCCCAGGGCGCGATCCTGGAGACCCAGGATCGAATCCCACTTCGGGCTCCCGGTGCATGGAGCCTGCTTCTCCCTCTGCCTATGTCTCTGTCTCTCTCTCTCTCTCTGTGTGTGTGACTATCCTAAATAAATAAAAAAAAAATAAGATTTTATTTATTTACTCATAAGAGAAACAGAGAGAGAGAGGCAGAGACAGATAGAGGAAGAAGCAGGCTCCTCACAGGGAGCCCGATGGCAGACTCAATCCCTGAAATCTGGGGTCATGCCCCAAACTGAAGGCAGACCCTCCACCGCTGAGCCACCCAGGAGCCCCTCTCCTTGTATTCTTAATGATAGCTTTGCTTCTTGCAGTATTGTTGGCAGTGGATTTTTTTTTTCTTTCAGTATTTTAAATATATCATGGCACTTTCTTACAGCCTGTAAAGTTTCTGCTGAAAAATCGACTGATAGCCTTAATGGGTTTCCCTTTTATACAATTGTTTTCTTTTCTCTTTAAAAATTTTTTGATTAAATATTTTTTAATTTAAAAAAATCACTACTTTTTGCCACTTTAATTATTATGTGCCTTGGTGTTTGACTTCTTTGGGTCGATTTTTTTTTTGGGGAACTCTCTGTGCTTCCTGCATCTAGATTTCTGTGTCCTTCTCAAATTTGTGAAATTTTCAGCTATTATTTATGCAAATAAAATTTTCAATCCCTCTTCTCCTTATATAATCCCTATAATGCAAATTCTTATATTTTAAAGATATTATTTATTTATTCATGAGAGACACAGAGAGAACAAGAAGCAGAGACACAGGCAGAGAGAGAAGCAGGCTCCATGCAGGGAGCCCGGCATGGGACTTGATCCCAGGTCTCCAGGATCACACCCTGGACGAAGGAGGTGCTAAACTGCTGAGCCACCCGGGGTTGCCCCTTATAATGCAAATATTATTATGCTTGATGGAGTCACTGAGTTCCCTAAATTAATTTTCATTTTTTACTATCTTCTTTCTTTCTCTTATTTAGTTTGATTGCCTTCATTACTCTGCCCTCCATATTGCTGATCTATTATTCATTCTACTTCCTCTAGTCTACTATGTATTCCATCTAGTATATTTTTAATTTCAGTCATTGAGTTCTTCACCTATGATTCTATGTTTTCGTTCTGTTAAAGGTCTCCCTGAGGTCGTACTCTGTTTTCTCAAATCCATTGAGTATCTTTATGAGCATTACTTTTAATTCTTTACCAGGCATATTACTTATCTCCATTTCATTTAGGTTTCTTGCTGTGATTTTATCCCATTCTTTTGGGACATATTCTTCTCTCTCCTCATTTTGTCTTACTTCCTATGTCTGTTTCTACACATTATGAAAGTCAGCTAGATCTCTTGCTCTTGAAAGTAGTGATCCTATGAAGAAGAGATTCTATACAGCCCTAAGGTACAATGCCCCTTGTTCACCAGAAACTGGTACTTCAGGGGTGTATCCTTTGTGTTGTTTGTGTCCTACTTTTGTGGCTCTGCCATGTTTGCTTTCAGTTCAGTCATCTGCAATGGCTTTATTTGCCTATTGTGGGCAGAGTTTGGTCTCTGTGTTTTTGGTGAGCCAGTCTGGGGCTGCCTTGTGTTTGAGTTGACGCAGACCAGGCATTTGCCTGAGAGGTAGTAACACCAAATTGCTGGGTACTTTCCTTGTGTCATCCCCTGAGAAATTTTCCATGGTGGGTAGAACCTGTAGTTAGACTAGATGTCTTCCCTCAGCTCTGTGACAGGCCTGAAGTCAGACTGGTATGTGTAGTTATATTTCCCTTTCCCTTAGGCAGGAGTACTTGTAGTATTCCTGGCCACCATCAGGGCTGCTTGTACATTGCCAGGCTTGAGGTACTACTTTGCATGGACTCCAGCCAAGGACATGTTGGAGGCATGGGTCTGCAGGACAATGTGGGGGCAGGATGTGAACTGTTAACAAGGTCTCTGTTTAGTGTGAAAAGGACAGGGACCTAGATCCTGGATGGAGGGCTACGTCTTTGCGAGAATGCAGGGATGAGGCATGTTGTTAGCAAGAAGGTAATAGGGCAGCCTGGGTGGCTCAGTGGTTTGGCACTGCCTTTGGCCCAGGTTGTGATCCTGGAGGCCTGGGATCGAGTCCCACATCAGGCTCCCTGCATGGAGTCTGCTTCTCTCTCTGTCTCTCTCTCTCTCTTTGTCTCTCATGAATAAATAAATAAAATATTTTTTTAAAAAAGGTAGTAAGTATTGGGGCACACTGGTTCCCACAGGTGCCCATTTATCTAGACTGGGGAGCAGAGGAGGGAAATAACACCTGCCAGCTTGTATGTTCCTGGAGAAGCCTCACAAAGATCTTTGCCCCTCTAGCACATACTGTGAGATTAGTAAACAATCTCCCTCCTGGATATCTCAGGTATTTTTCAAATTGCTGGGGTTTATATTTTTTGTTTTCTTTTTAAAAGATTTTATTTATTTATTCATGAGAAACACAGAGAGAGAGAGGCAGAGACACAGGCAGAGGGAGAAGCAGGCTCCATGCAGAAGCCTGACATGGGACTCGATCCCGGGACCCCAGATCAGGCCCTGGGCTGAAGGCAGGCGTTAGACCACTGAGCCACCCAGGTATCCCTGAATTGCTATTTTTATGCTGTACCTGTGCAAGAATGTTTCTTGTGCTGTCTTTTTAAGTGCAAGGACTTCATATTCTCTTGTTCTCCCAGGAATCCCAGAGCCAAGCCCTCTGATTTTTAAAGTTCTACGTGTTAAGCCTGCTGATTGTAAGATCTGAAAAAAATATGCCCCTCTGGTTTTCATGTAGGTTCCTCATGCCTGAGTTGGCTGGCAGGAAGTCTGGTCCTTTGCCCTTTCTGTGCAGTTCCATTCCTCCCTTCCACAGACAATTCTATGGGTCTTTTTAGCCTTTGAACCTCATCTTCACCCTTCATACCCTCTTTGTTGAGTCCTCTTCTGTACATTTAACTATGGAGAGTCTGTTTTGCCAGTCTTTGGGTAATTTTCTGGGTTATTTACACTGATGTGTCTAATTATAACTAGTTGTATCCATGGGATGAGGTGAGTTTAGTGTCCTATCTTGAAATTTACCATGAAGGCTCTCTTTCTTTTTTATTGTCACTCATTTTAAATCATGACTGTATCACTTATTAGGTATGCAATTTGGAATATATAAATTTTCTAAGAACAGATTCCTCATTTGTAAAATAGAGAAAATAACCCCCATCTTAAATCACTTTTGTAAGGTAGTATCTGTAGAAATGTTGCCAGGATAATCTCAAGAGCATTGAAAGCACAATAAATATTATTTAAACGTTAAAAAAGGGATGCCTGGGTGGCTCAGTGGTTGAGTGTCTCCCTTTGGCTCAGGGTGTGATCCCGGAGTTCTGAGATTGAGTACCGCATCAGGATCCCCACAGGGAGCATGCCTCTCCCTCTGTCTCTGCTTCTTTCTCTGTATCTGTCATGAATGAATAAATATAATCTTAAAAAAATAAATGTGGAAAAATTATGTATCAGCATTAAAAGTAACTCAAATCATTGGGCTAGAACAATCTAGTCATGGACATGGAATCTCTGCCAGTAATCCTGACATTTGAAGATAGAAAAGGGGTTAGAAAAATGAATAAAAGGAAATAATAAATCAATAAGCTTCTTCAGAGGAGAAGAAGATCCCATAAACTATTGATCCATGGATTTGTTATCTACTAAAATAAGTAAAATTCTGGAGTGGATTAAATAGATACTTTGTGAGCCTTTATCAGAAATGGTGATGATCAAGTGTTGGTGAGCATTCACAGAACATGTTTATTTCAGATGGGCTTCCTTTATCTATTTCACAGGCTATTAGACAAATAGCCCATGAAACTGTTTGATTTCAGTCAAACATGTGGCAAAGTGTTTGATAACAGATTTTGGGACATTGATCTAGTGGCTCAGATCAATGGTTTTATTATTTGTATTTGTAGTTATTCCAGAATCATACCAAAGGAGGACAAATTTATGGATCTGTGTCTAGAAGAATAGTAGACACCAGTATATGGTAGATCTTTGTATCTTGGTATGGTCATATTTAATATTTTTTAAATCAATGATTCAAATAAATAAATGGAGATTCTTGCTGGTAAATCCATTTTACTCAAAAGTTTTTTGGTACAAGACAGTAAATGGATGAAAAGTAATATCAAACGTTATGGTGCAAACTAGGAAAGCATGAAATGACAGAAATAATACTCAAAATCACTTTGATAAGTTAGAATGATCATCCTCAAATAATTAGATACCAAGTAAGAGAGGTGAATGCAATGTTTCTACTAGAGTTTATCATTTACACCGCATGTGTACATAAGAAAAGATCTACAATTATTTGCTTGGCAACAGAACTTAGAAGATAAAATGATGGCAGGCTTTTAAAAAATAAGTGTTGTTAAATAATGTGTGAATACAGTTTGTTCATGGGAAATTAAATTTTTGCTGAAAAGAAGTCCCCTTGTCTATATTCCTCATTCCATATCTCAGAATTCCCCACAAAACCTCTTTTATCAGGTTGTATGCATTCTTGACCCTTTTAAATGTTTGTTTTTCTTCCCTGTGTTTTTATTTTTCTTCTTTTATAATTTATGTAAATGGAGTGTAATAATTAGTATCTATAACAGTTCTACAGCCTAAGTATAAGAGTACTAAAGGATGCCTACATAGTACATATGATTAAATACTTAAAAGTTTCAATTCAAGCTAAGAAAAGTTATATAAAAATATCTTTATCCTCCAATCTTCAAAAATATCTTTATTATGACAAAGGTGTAAATAAAATTATAGTCTTAACATGACCAAAAGTTGGAAGATTTCAAAGATGATCAAATTTATATATGATTCTATGTGTCTGGGTTTCTGTAGAATGGCTGGTGATGTTTAGATACGTAATAAAGTCATATACAATTCACACTGATGCCATAAAATTTATTTTTTCACCTTTGTTTCAGCAAAATCATTATTTATGTGGTAATCATCAGGATTCTTATTGATTTTTGTTGTTCTCCTGACAGTATATATAAAGGATTAAGAATTAACTGTGATTGCATTTGAATTGCATACATTTTTTTATAAAATGTACACATTAACCCAAACTTTAAAATATTTAAAAATAATTTTGTTTTCTAAAATGTCAGTTTTTGAAAATATTCATAATTATTTAAGTAGAAAACAGAATACAAAGAATGATTAATATCAATTTAAAATACTATTATTTAAGTGAAGGTGATTTAGAAAATAATTAAATCTTATTAAATAGATCTTCACATTTTATTTGGAAGCAATTTCAAATTTATGCATAAGTTACAAAATAAAAGGTAGTACAGATAATATCTATACCCTGTACACAGATTTGTTTGTTGTTGATTTTTTTTTATTTTTTTATTTATTTATGATAGTCACAGAGAGAGAGAGAGAGGCAGAGACACAGGCAGAGGGAGAAGCGGGCTCCACGCACCGGGAGCCCGATGTGGGATTCGATCCCGGGTCTCCAGGATCGCGCCCTGGGCCAAAGGCAGGCGCCAAACCGCTGCGCCACCCAGGGATCCCTGTTGTTGATTTTTTAAGCACATTTATCATTTGCTCTCTCACATACAAATATACACACCCACTTACAACCATACGTGCAAATTTTTTTCTGGGCTGTTTATGAGTAAGTTAACTTTCACAACAAACCCATCATGTAAAGAGTACAATTACCATCTTCATTTTACAAATAAGATAACCAAGGCATGGAGAGGATATATAATTTGCCTAAAGTGGCAGGGCTAGTAGGCTGTATAAGCAAAATTCCAAATTTTGTTCCAGATTTTAACAAGTAAATATATAGAGCATTATACATTTCTAGGAAAAAATCAGGAAGTTAACAGAAGAAGAAAATAGAAAACTTTTGTCTAGTAATTGTCAATCACTTGGTTAATTTCTAAAAGGGCTATAACTTCTTGCATCAAGAATTCTGTATCATGTCAGAAAATGTCTTTAAAAAGCATAATTCAACTATTTATAATTGAGTAGTTCTACTTGACTAATATAGCCCTTGTAGCTGAAAATATATTACCTATTCTATAACATTATGCTGGCCAAAATCGTTAATGGTGCTTTATTGGCATTGATCGACTGCCTCATTGCTTCATCAGATAGTTTTGCATGAGTAATTGTAGGTCACTACTTGTAAAGTGGATGAATTTGCATAGTGCACATTAATCAACAATCATTCCTGCTTTGAGAAATAGTGAAACAGATGGCAACAGCAATAGTACAAGTGACTGACTTTTGCCTGAGCAGTCTGGGTGGATGCTCAATCAAGAAAATTAGTTTATTGTGGTGATGATTTATTTAGCTCCCAAGTGCTGTTTCCAAGTAGCAGTTCAAGAAATAAGACCTTCTGAAATGTCTCTAGGCTTTTCTTCTCCACAATTGTAACAGCAAAATGATGTCTTTAGTATTACGTGTTAAAAGCCAAGTATCTTCAGAGGCTCTTTCCCAGTGGCATTAATTTTTCAATGACTTTGAGGGTGCAGGTTGCAATTTCTGTCTAATTTCACTTGTTTATAAGTTGACTTTGGTAAATATCACTGCTATACTTTCCATTTACTCTTGATTTTGGGTTTATTATCTCCTACGATGGCTTGAGCAATTATTTTTATTTCTTTAAGTTTAAAAATCATAGCATCAGCTTTGTAAAAAGCATATATATTCACTTTGTCTTATTTTTCTTAGAAGTTAATTGCAGGAAGGCAAGATCTATTCTAATTTGACATGATCCTTGCTATTGCACAGACTGGAATGGAGAAGCAAAGTACGTAATTTCCTCAGGTATTGTTACTCCTTCACATCAATGTTTGCTTTCAAGGAAAAAAAAAAAGAATATTTATATAAAAAAATCAGGGAAAAAGATCACAGTAGAAAAGGTCAAATTTGTAATCTCTAGAAGGGAAGTCACAGTAATGACAAAGTATTCAAGACTGATAACAAGGAAGATACATTTTTATGTCCATAGAAGATGAAACACTAAATCAGTAAACATTTCAGAAATAAGGGAATCACTGCGATATGAAGGTGAATTTTTAACTTTGAGTGTAATTACTTTCTCTCAAATACACTACCAACTTCATGGCACCTCTGTCCTTGGAAACTTTAAAAACAGATTGGATATAGTGATTTCAGAATTGATATCCAAGTGTGCAGGTGAATAGACCAGCTGGACCTTGATCCTTTCCAATTACTTAATTCTCTGGTCATGGGAAAGCCCAAATTCCAATCTTGTCTTGGCATATTTGGTTGGTTTCTGACAGGAAAGCAGCTGGTGTTTGTGGTTGTGTAATAAAACTTCAATCACCAATTGTGCTAATTGTAGTAAACCGTGAAGGAAAGCATTATGGTTTGGTGATTTTCATTTAACCAGCTCTCCTAAGTTTTATATGCTCCACTTCGAATTGGGTAATAGAGCTCTTCCTCCCCGTGGTCTAACCCCAGTCATTTAATAACCAACATCAACAAAATCTGGAACCCTATGCATTCATTGAGTAGAGAAGGATCTTGAGGACTTGCACACAGAATCACAGTCTGGCAGAAGTGAAATCTAGCAGGTAGTAGAGAGTATCTAGCAGATGTAGTCATTATAGCATCTTGGAGGAGGTTTCTAAGATCAAGGGAGAGAGTCTATTCTAACACATCAGTAAAACACAAGAGCAAAGTCTGCATGAGGAGCCAACAACCTGAAACTCAGGCAGGCAATTCAGCAGCAGGTCAGTCTGTCAGAACATCGCAGGGGTTTCACCATCAACACGAGACATCAGTGCCCGGCCTTGGAGTGAGAAAGACAGAGCCCTGGACCTGGCAAGACAGAGCCCTGGACCTCGTTGGATTAAAAGGTACAGGTGGGCCACCAAGAAGGAGACTGACACAGGAACGAGTCTCAAATCCAGCCACTTACATAGACTGCAATGTGTGCCATGACGCTGATATAAAAAAGCCCCCCCCCCCCAGCCCCCTTTCTTTTTCAGTGAGGTATGTCAGGGCAGGAAGAGATTGTTTATAGAGTCCCTTAATAAGTTGCTCAATTTTCCTTCCTGAATTTATTATTATTTTCCTGGGAATTGGAACTGGTCTAACTCACAGGCGAAGGTCAAGAAAACCTAGCTAAGAGGGAGATTTGGAACAAAAAACACCTGGAAAATCAAGGTTACCTCAGGTGCACTCACTTGAAGAGTGGCAATGCTGCTGGATAAGGTGAAGATGAGAAACTTTGAGCCAGAGTAACAAGTAAGATTATGACTCCAGACTCAGCTGGGGCTGCCAGACGCAAGAAATATGCAGTCATTTGAGTGCAGCAGGATAAGCCTACTAGAGGACTAATTTGTTCAGCTACTGTTTCAGCTTATTACCCATCTTTGGCAGAGGGAAGTGCTTAATTGCTTACAGAAGTGGCCTCTGACGCTACTATAGGGGTCTTTCTGGGCTGTCTTCTTGCAGTATTTCATAAGGATGAACATAAGCTCTAAGACCAGACACAGTGAAATTTTTTAGAAACTGTATTCTATTTCTTGTACCCCTTATGTTTCAAGATTATTTTTGAATCATTAAATTTTGAAATTCAGCAAAGTGAGTCAAAATCCATGGACAATACATACCCCAGACATGAAAGAGAAACATTCTATTAAACCTAGTCACTACAGAGGTCTGTCTGCTTGCACCATGGAACCACAAATCTGCATCCTATTTTGGAGGAATTAACTAATGAAATCCAACGTTAATTCATGTAACAAAGATCTGTCATCTGTATCTTTTCTCAATTGAAACAGGAAATATATCTTATTGTAAATCATTCGATCTCACAATTTTCTTTCCAATATAATTAATTTTTATAATATAGGTCCATGTCTTAAAGGGGAAAAATATGAAAATAATGGGAGAAATCTATTTAATATTCAATATTCAGTAAGGTTTTCCTGTTGGTCATACATAGTATACAAATCAATAAATACATATACATGTACAATAAGGATGACATTGATATTGTTTATAGGTAGAGTTGTGATAGTTATTCTGTGAAATAGTTTTGAATTGCCAAATGCAAAATCTTAACAATTATTAATGATATGTTACCTTTCTAATCCAAGAGAACCTACTCATTTGATGATCATTAAAACTATTTAAATTATTACTACTCCATGATATTTTAACCATTTGATAATATTATTGGGAAGAGAAATATGAAGAATGTAGTCACTGTTTCCAAAATATAGCTTATCTTTTTTTGTAATTAATTATAGAATGTTGTCTTATATAGATTAATATAATGTAAGAACTATTCTCAGATCATTCTGAAAAACCACATGCTTTTTTTTTTCAGAGAACTGTTTTCATATATATGCGCATATGCATTTCTACTTCTTTTTAGATCTCATTATAAAAGTTCTTAAATTTTTAGGGATATAAAAAAAGATTTGGAATGATTTCAAGAGAAAAGACAAGTGGATATTATGTGGCCTAGGACAAAATAATTATGCTGCAGTGTTTAATCATGTCTAATATTCATGCTAATGAACTATTTTTAGACTAGTGAACAATCGAGAATACATTGCCATTGTTTTATCAGAATCTTGTTATAAAATGAGGCAAAAGTATTTTTCAAGACAGACTGAAGATGACAGTTTGGTGCAACATAAAAACTTTGACACTCTACTCTTTAGTAAGACTTCTGTTCTAACTCTACTCCAAAACATTTAAAATTTATTTCCTTATGCCCTTGACGATAAAGAACAGTTTTAGTGATTTGGAAGGTAAAAAGTTCAGGCACTTGCATTTCAAAAACAGTCACAACAAGAAAATCAACCCTTTGGTGATAAGAGAGAGACTGACTTTTTCAGATGGTACACACTGTTTCTGGAAGATCTGACATTTTTCCAGTGGACTTTCTGGTAATATGAAATTTTCCTGAATATCTATATATTTAATTAAATAGGAAAGTTTACTCTAAACAATCACAGATGTTTATGGTTCTGCTTGACTGACAACATTTCTTTTTGCCAAACATTATTGTTTGGAGAGTCATTAAAGGTCAGGCTAGAAACAATTCTGCATCAAAAGAAGAGGATTATAATTTAGTTTGCAGTAATTAAATCACTTGATAGCAAGTGGGGCTGAACTGGAGCAATGAATTGATGTTTTTCCGAAGCTGTAACATAGCTCACAAGTGAACTCAGACATCAGCATATTGTTTTTCAAATCAGTCAGGTATCCCTTTGCTTATGCACTTATTTGCCTTTAGAAAAGCAACCCAATTCAGTCTGTTTGACAGAGAAGCACCCTACAAGGAGCTTGACCTAATGAGCTTGAGAAGCACTCACATAAACAGAATTAATCAGATTTCCTTATTTCAGCAAAATTCTAAGGGAATTTAAAATGCAGTTATGCCATGTGAGTAACCAAAAGAAACATGTTTCTCAAAATTGACTACTCAACTTCTTTTCCCTCCATATTTCATGGTATTGGTGGTTTGTGGGCTATACTTCAGAATATGCTGCTTTGAAATGTGTAGGTAGTAAATCCAGTCGGTTTCTGACTTTTTGGAATCAATCGACTTTGTGGCTCACTTCCCCAAACACAAATTGGCTCATAAAAGAAATAATCAGAAGTATCTGCCTTGTAGGAAGTTGTTGCCTACGTGTTCACTTCCCTCTTTAGCATTAGTTGAGAGAGAAGATTCCTCCACTTAACCTGTCATTCTAATGTGATAACAAATTCTTAAAAGTCTCAAACTTAGAACCAGAGAAACAGACACAACTAAAGCCTTTGGATGCATGTAGGGATGAAACAATTCTACTTTCTTTATCCTGTTTGCTCATCTTTGTTCTTTCTGTGCCACAGTGTTTTTAGACCAAACAAATGCAAATTGAAATGATAATTTCTTCAGAGTAGGGACTCAAGATATCCAGACCTGGTTACAATTCTAACAGGTACAATTTATAAATGTGCAGGGGCAAAGGAGGGAGAAGAAAGAGAAATTGGAAATACAGAGATCAGGAGTTGTGAGAATCTATTCTATGTATCGGAACAATGGGGGGAAGCAAAGATTGATAGTAAGGCTTTATCTCCTTGTAGTCAACAGAATACAAAAGCCATGAGGTATGCAGAAGACAGGGCAAAGGCATGTATGGAACATCCCTTTATTTTATTTTATTAAAAAAAATTATTGGGATCCCTGGGTGGCTCAGCGGTTTAGCACCTGCCTTCCACCCAGGCCGTGATCCTGGAGTCCCTGATTGAGTCCCACGTCGGGCTCCCTGCATGGAGCCTGCTTCTCCCTCTGACTGTGTCTCTGCCTCTCTCTCTCTCTCTCTCTCTCTCTCTCTGTTTCTCTCATGAATAAATAAATAAAATCTTTAAAAAATATATTTATTTATTTGAGAGAGCACAAATGTATTTGTATGTATTATCTACCCATGACATGTTTATCTGTGCAACAATGCCTCTCTCCTCTAAGAGCCTGTGACCTAGCAGCATGCCATGGCCATGCATCACATCTTATATCTTGCTCCAGTGTGCTTGGCAAAAGAACACATACCAGGGTCTCTTACTTATACATGCATTCTTGTTCTCTTTGTGATTTTCTATAATTTTTATGATTATCATTTCAATTCATTCTTGATGAACCATTTAAAGTGCTCGTTTAACCATTTTGCTCCCATTAAGAAGAGGTTATAAAATTATTTGCAGATAAAGACGTTATGAAGGGATTCGCAATTAGGCTTGCTTATTACATATGAGATCACATAGTATGTTTTTCATCTTTTTAGGTACATTTTGCACTAAACTTAAAACTTTTTGCTTGTTAACATGTGCAAATTTTATGACAATTATTTTATTCTTTTTATTATTTAAATTCTTCTAGAAATTCCCTTCTTGCTAATTACATGTTTCCCGTAATAGGTAATACAAAAATGAGCTTAATAATGATAGTAGATGTTATTTTGAAGAGAATCATATGTTTATTTGGCTTTAAAATAGCACTGACTTTTTAATATAAAATGCCATTGAAATTCACATTTTATTTTCTACCAATCTATCTTATAACCTATGTTTCATATTACCTTGATTCATAAACAGTTATATCTATCATTTTCCTCAGAATAGAATTGTTACATTTTATGATTTATATGTTTTTATTTATACAAAAGTTATTCATCATCATGTCCTTTTCATGTTCGGATATTTAGCAAGAAAAGCATTCGTGTAATTCCTCAGAGGTTTCTTTCAGGCAAACTGGTAGCAGGTATTTGGTCAGAATTTATACCTAATCTAACACTCAGCACATGGAATGTACAATTTTTCTTTCTTTATTTCTAACTGAATCTGATTAACATACCACAAGGGGTATCAGAAAACCCAAAGTCACTTGCAGCCTTCTGCCAATAGTAACATTGAAATGTATGGAGATGGGGGATGGTCATGAAGACTTTTTTCAGCTTCACACATTCTATTAAAAAGGCATTAAACGTGTAAATTGCCCTGGGTAACATTGACATTTTCACAATATTAATCCTGCCAATCCATGAGAATGGAATATTTTTCCATCTCTTTGTGTCTTACTCAGTTTCTTTCAGAAGTGTTCTATAGTTTTTAGGGTATAGATCCTTTACCTCTTTGGTTAGGTTTATTCCTAGGTATCTTATGCATATGGGTGCAATTGTAAATGGGATTGACTCCTTAATTTCTCTTTCTTCAGTCTCATTGTTAGTGTATAGAAATGCCATTGATTTCTGGGCATTGATTTTGTATCCTGCCACGCTACCAAATTGCTGTATGAGTTCTAGCAATCTTGGGGTGGAGGCTTTGGGGTTTTCTATGTAGAGTATCATGTCATCGGCGAAGAGGAAGTGTTTGACTTCTTTGCCAGTTTGAATGCCTTTAATGTCTTTTTGTTGTCTGATTGCTGAGGCGAGGACTTCCAGTACTATGTTGAATAGCAGTGGTGAGAGTGGACATCCCTGTCTTGTTCCTGATCTTAGGGGAAAGGCTCCAAGTGCTTCCCCATTGAGAATGATATTTGCTGTGGGCTTTTTGTAGATGGCTTTTAAGGTGTTGAGGAATGTTCCCTCTATCCCTACACTCTGAAGAGTTTTGATCAGGAATGGATGCTGTATTTTGTCAAATGCTTTCTCTGCACCACAAATGTTGGAAAGGATGCGGAGAAAAGGGAACCCTCTTACACTGTTGGTGGGAATGTGAACTGGTGCAGCCACTCCGGAAAACTGTGTGGAGCTTCCTCAAAGAGTTAAAAATAGACCTGCCCTAGGACCCAGCAATTGCACTGTTGGGGATTTACCCCAAAGATACAGATGCAATGAAACGCCGGGACACCTGCACCCCCGATGTTTCTAGCAGCAATGTCCACAATAGCCAAACTGTGGAAGGAGCCTCAGTGTCCATCGAAAGATGAATGGATAAAGAAGATGTGGTTTATGTATACAATGGAATATTCCTCAGCCATTAGAAACGACAAATACCCACCATTTGCTTCAACGTGGATGGAACTGGAAGGTATTATGCTGAGTGAAGTAAGTCAATCCGAGAAGGACAAACATTTTATGTTCTCATTCATTTGGGGAATATAAATAATAGTGAAAGGGAATATAAGGGAAGGGAGAAGAAATGTGTGGGAAATATCAGAAAGGGAGACAGAACATAAAGACTCCTAACCTGGGAAACGAACTAGGGGTGGTGGAAGGGGAGGAGGGTTGGGGGTGGGGGTGAATGGGTGACGGGCACTGAGGGGGGCACTTGACGGGATAAGCACTGGATGTTATTCTCTATGTTGGTAAATTGAACACCAATAAAAAATAAATTTATTAAAAAAAAAAAAAAATGCACACAGTGAATAATTTCCAGACGGTTAGATAGAGCAATTTAAATTTTTATGTATTTGTGTGATACAGTGGGCTCTATTAAGATACAGACAACACTTAGACAGGAAACAACATAGAACTAGCACAGTAGAAACTCAAAACAGCTTTGTTAGGAAATGAGTTAAGGAATAAACTCCATCAATTTTAGGAAAAGTAGTAAGCACTCGCTATTTTTCTAGTTTCTCATATCTATTCCTCATTCTACTCAGACTGTCTCTGGGAACCACCCTTAGCCCCAAACTCAGCTCCCTTGCATAAAGTGAAGCTTTCATCTGTTCAAAAGTAGAACCTGTAGCTTATGTACAAGTAAGTTAATGCATCACTCAACCAGGATATTGGGTTCATGGCCCAGATGGATACGAGAAAGCACAATGAATCTTCTTACAGAATTTTTTAGAATGATACCTGTGTTCTTATTCATGGACTAAAGCTGAGAAAACACTGGCTTTGGAGGAGCTGTAGTCATTCTGTGACTATATTGGAGACCATCTATTCCGTGGTGACTGAGGATAGAGATACACAGCCAAAGGCAGATAGAGAGGTGCACAGCCAAGGAACTGGAAAAATACGGTTCCTTGATATTGTAATTAAAACCTATGTCTAAGGTTTTGGTACCAGTCCTATCCTGAGACCTATTATCTACGTGAAACAAAACCTTATCTCTTAGCTTAAATCATTTTTGTTTGGACTTTATATATTTTGTAGTGGAAAGCTTCTGAAATGATACAAGAGAAAATCATTAATGCTCTATTGTAAAAGAATCAATAAAGCTTTCTTTGTTCTCTCATTCTATCCAAGTATACAACCAAGATCTATCTATCTATCTATATCTATCTATCTATCTATCTATCTATCTATCATCTATCTATCTATCTATCTATCTATCCATCATCTATATCATCTATCTATCTATCATCTATCTTTCTATCTATCTATCTCAACTGATGTAACAGGGGCTTTCAAACTATACACCAAACTCTACCCAAATACTTCCTTCATTCCGGTGCTCCTGAGAGAGAAGAGAAAGAGAGAGACACCGTTCTAGAACATCATGCTGCATTAACCAGAGACATTCCACATCTCTATTGAGCGTTTGCTGGAAGCATTCTGAGGCTGAGACAAGTTTGAAAGTTACTGGTTTAGACATTGGTTTTATGCCTGAAACTATGCAGACAGCAGGAGAACTGAAGGATATATGTCTTGCTTTGTTTTAAACAACTCAATGGAAACACTGTGAAGCCATGTTGATATTCATACTATTTCTCTCTAATAAAGAATAGCATTATTCAGCAGGAAATGAAATTACTCTGCAGTTTATTTTTTTTTAATTTTCATCATTCAGTGTTTTACTTCTCTTCACTCAGTCATTGAAAAATAAATTCCTGCTATCCTTTGCATAATTTTAATATGCATGATAAAGCACATTTCTTTAAGTAGTATTTTATTAATTAAGTCAAATCAGGCATTCACATTTATCCAGTGAGAAGTTCCCTTAATATATTTAATTTCTTAAAATTTAGACTTGGGTTGAAGATTATGTTAATCACTAAGAAAGCAGCAAGTCTGCTATCAACTTGCTGGTGTTCTTCAATAAGACAGTAGTTACTGAAAAAAAAGGACATTGCAAATGAGATAAAACATTTGTTTCTTTTTTCTTTTACTTAAATTTTAGATAGTTAACATACAGTATAATACTGGTTTCTGGAGTACAATTTAGTGATTAACACTCATACAACACTTAGTGCTCATCATAACAAGTATCTCCTTTATACCCAGCACTCATCTAGCCTATCTCCCACCCACACCATTCCATCAATCCTCCAGGTTGCTCTCTAGCATTAAGATTCTCTTACTGCTTGTTTTCCTCTCTCCTTTTTTTTTCTTTTCTCTCCTTTCCCATATGTTTATTTGTTTTGTTTCTTAAATTCCACATATGCATGAGATAATATGGTATTTGTCTTTCTCTATTTCATTTAGTATAATATACTCTAGCTCTATCCACATTGATGCAAATGACAAGATTTCATTCTTTTTGATGAGTGATATCCCAGTGTGTGTGTGTGTGTGTGTGTGTGTGCATATATAGATACCACATCTTATTTATCCATTCATCAATCAGTGGACATTTGGGCTTTCTCCATAGTTTGGTGATTGTTGATAATGCTGCTATAAACATCAGGGTGCATTTATCGCTTCAAATCTGTGTTTTTGTATCCTTTGGGTAATACCTACTAGTGTAATTGCTGGATCGTGGGATAGCTCTATTTTTAACTTTTTGAGGAACCTCCATACTGTTCTCTAGAGTGCTGCACCAGTTTACATTCCCACCAATAATGCAATAGAGTTCCGCTTTCTCCACATCCTTGCCAATACCTGATGTTTCTTATGTTTAACCATCCTGAGAGGAGTGAGATGGTATCTTATGGTTCTGACTTGTATTTCCCTGATGATGAGTAATGTTGAGCATCTTTTCATGCATCTGTTGGCCATCTGGATGTCTTTTTTTTTTTTTTTTGGAAAAATGTCTATTCATGTCTTCTGTCCATTTCTTAAGCAGGTTATTTGTTTTTATAGGTGTTGAGTTTGATAAGTTCTTTGTAGATTTTCAACACCAACACTTTATCAGATATGTTCTTTGCAAATATCTTCTCCTATTCCATAGTCTGCCTTTTAGTTTTGTTGACTCTTTGCTGTGCAGAACCTTTTTATTTTGAAGTCCCAACAGTTCATTTTTGCTTTTGTTTCTCTTTTCTGTGATGACATGTCTAGTAAGAACTTTCTATGGTTGAGGTCAAAGAGGTTTCTGCCTGTGTTCTCCTCTAGGATTTTGATGGTTTCTTGTCTCACATTAAAGTCTTTCATCTATTAATGTAGGCTCCACACTCAAAGTGGAATGCAACGTGGGCCTTAAACTCACATTTCAGAGATCAAGACCTGTGCTGAGATCAAGAGTCAGATGTTTAACCAACTGAGCCACACAGGTGCCCTGGGATCAAACATCAAAAAAAAAAAAAAAATGTTTCTTAGTGTTAGGTATCTATACCTACTCAATATTTGTCATCATTATTACTATAATCATTATTGATCATCATCTCCTTAACACGATGATTATCATCTTTAAAATTCCTTTTAGATATAGTGTTCAACAAACCTGTAAGCAATTACTAAAACAGATTCCCATACTACTTTTTAATTAAACTTTTTTGGAATAATTTAAGGCTTACAGAAAAGATACAAAGAGGATACAGAGGAAGCTTATACAATCTTTAACCAGCACCACCAATTGAGATTAATGCTCTAAATAATTTTGTCATCAATATTTAAAATTTATAAATATAATCCCTAATTTCTATATAATAAATCATGTTTAGATGCTTCTTTTATGTACACATGCAAGTTAATTTTCTTCAATAGTATGGTAGCCTAAAGCAAAAACAGCCCTAAAGCACGTGGTTATTTCCTGACATAGCATTGTAATGAGCTGGGGTTGTTTTTTAATCTGAATAATAACAAATTAAAACTAGTGAATTAGGTAAAGATAGGATTTTTAGAGAAAAAAACATGAGCAATTTAATAATAGCCTACATATATTTATAGTTATATACTCTGTAACTAGAAGAAGAAAAGGAAACAAAAAACACTATGCCATACAGAGTCTTGAATAAACTTAAAAATATTTTCTTAACCTAGTTTTTAGTATTCTGAAACACACTGTCAAGGGAAGTTGCCGAATCTATTTTTATGCTTTTTCTTTATTAAGGTATACATTTTCTTGGAGACTTAAATTGCACTGATGCCAGAAATAGATTCAAAGCTTTCTTTCACTTCCTAATACTTTTTAAAATCTGTAGTTGTTTCCATTGGTCCAAATACATGGAGACAAAGGATCCTCTCTATAGTCTCAGGATTGCTATATAGTGTTACTAAGTTTGCTATCATGATTCTGTGTTAGTACATTCTGATACAATGATTATATCTTACATATAAGCATATAGATTTGATTAACTTCCCAAAAAACTGTTAAGAGTAACCACAGCAACAGTTGTCCGGATATTTGTCCATGAGAAATTGGCTTGAAATGACTAACTCATTTCACAAAGAGTAACAAGAGCCCTTTGATTCTAATGCTTTTCTCTCCCTGATGGAACTGGGCCAAGTGACAGCTCTCTATACATCTCTTACAGGTGACAGTGTCCAAACACTTAGCTCTGTCTTAAAAGCTGAAGTTTAGCCCCTCTCTTTCATCAGCTCTTGGGATATTTCTACAGTGCTAAATTGGCTGGCATGTGACATTTATGGCAACAAATGCTATGAGAGAGTAAAAGCTATTAGGTTGATAGGATATAATTAAATTTCCTTCTGGTCGCCGCAGGCTCCACAGTGGACCACGTATTGACACCTGCATCTGACTCAGCAGCATGGACGGGCACTTTTGCTAATTTTCATTTCTTTTCATCTGCTGGCCTCTGATCCTGACTTTATAGTTATTCAGAAACCGTAGTTTTAAAATTTACTTCTAAGTAACAAGAAACTATCAGAAAAGCAATTATTCCAACTTGTGTAGAACCCCAGATCCATTTCAAATGTCATCCTTCCCTGGCATATTAGTCTGTCTCAGTCTCTAGTGTCTTTCTGGGTATGATCGGGCCTTTACATAAACATTACATTTACTAATTAAAAAGAGGCGTACTTCAAACTGTCTTTTAGTAATTCATAGACAAAATTTAAGTGGTTTGCTTAATTTCAAGTCCTTTTATGCTTTTGCTGGCAAAACATTTTCTGTTCCTAGGAATGTAACAAGAAAACAATACTGAAGGTGATGATAACAAAAACAAACAAGTTTCTATTGGATATTCTAAATTCAAATGCAAAATTAAGAGCTAAATGTGGTTAGTAATGTAAGAATTTATATCAAAGCCATTGATCTGTTGAGTTGAGAAAGCATTTGATCTAGAAAAACCAAACCAATCAACAACAACAACAAAAAACCAACAAAACAAAGTAAAAACCTGCACTGGGCTAAACCCTAAGAACTCCCTGAGGGAGAATTTTTCAAGTTCCATGCACATAGGAAATGTCTAAGGAACCTGTAAAAATATCAGATTCTTGAGACTTAGTGACTTAGCTTCTCTGTATCATGAAATATAGTATCAATGAAAGAAAAATTTATTCAACACAACTAATCAAAGCATTACAACTTATATAATTAACAAAATACAACTTTTGCCTATCAAATAGGCAACTTACAGGCAAAACAAAGATCTCATATATTGCCATTAAAGCACAAATTGATGTAAACGTTTTGAAAGACACTTTAGCTATAATTATCAAAATATTTCAAGAGGCTAATAGCTATTAATCTAAGAATTCTGCTATTCAGATTTAATCTAATGTGTGTACAAAACAATATACAAGGACATCTGGTTTGCACATGTGTACAATAGTGCAAATTTGAAATTAAATGTCCCATAATATACTTAATAACGACAGTCATGCAATAAACTCTTGTGTACTTATAAAATAAAATTAAGTGATACTTTTTATTTTTTAAAAGATTTTATTTGGGCAGCCCGGGTGGCTCAGTGGTTTAGCACCTCCTTTACCCCAGGGCCTGTTCCTGGATACCCGGGATCGAGTCCCACATTGGGCTCCCTTTACGGAGCCTGCTTCTCCCTCTGCCTGTGTCTCTGCCTCTCTCTCTCTCCCTATCTTTCTCTCTTTCTATCTCTCTGTCTCTCACTAATAAATAAATAAAACCTTAAAAAAAAGGGTGTAAAAAATTAAAAAAAATATTTTATTTATTTATTCATGAGAGAGAGAGACAGAGAGACACAAGCAGAGGGAGAAGCAGGCTCCATGAAGGGAGTCTGACGTGGGACTCGATCCTAGGACCTTGGGATCATGCCCTGAACCAAAGGCAGATGCTAACCTGCTGAGCCACCCCGGCGTCCCATAAATGATACTTTTTACAGGGAAAGATGTTCCTTAAGTTGAATTACCTTTTGGGTTAGGGAGTATTACGCATCTTGTTAACCTATAAGGTTATTTCTGGAGGTAGAGATAATGGATATTTTCTCTTAACTCTCTTTTGTACCTTTTCATACATGTATTACTTTGTGAAATTAAAAAAATGGACAAATAATTAAAAATTATTTGACATTCAGTGAACAGGCAGAGAAACTGATAATTTATGTATAGTCTTGTTTAAGTGCATTTATGGCAATATATTGGCAATATATTAGGAAATATGCATCAAAATAGTTGAGAACATTTGGTTGAGTAAGCATTCTAAAATAAAACCCAAGGGATACCTGGGTGGCTCAGTGGTTGAGGCATCTGCCTTTGGCTCAGGGCATGATGGGACTCATGGGAGTTCGGAATCGAGTCCCCAATCAGGCTCCCTGCATGGAGCCTGCTTCTCTTCCTATGTCTGCCTCTCTCTCTGTGTCTCTCATGAATAAAAAAAAAAAAAAAAAAAAAAAATCTTAAAAAAAATAAAATAAAGCCAAGGAGATAGCCAGAGATTTAGATAAATTAAGCTTGTTTGTACAAGCTTAACAAAATTTATTATAAAAGTGAAAAAAAAAAAAAGGATTGCTAAAAGTAATTACTAATGTCCTACATAACAACAGTGATTAACTGATAGGGCATTCATCTGATTGTGTATTATATAACTAGTAAAAATAATATTTACTAAAAAAAATTCAATGGAATGAAAATGTCCACAATACAGCATTTAGTGTACACATCACTATATATATATTTTTTTCTTATTTGAGAAGTTGACACACAATGTTATATTAGTGTCAGGTATACAACAGAGGGATTTAGCTTCTCTGTATGCTTTGCTATGCCCACAAGTGTAGCTACCATGTGTCACCATACAATGCTATTACAATATAATTGACTATATTCCTTATACAATGCCTTTTATTCCAATGACTTATTCATTACATAACTGGAAACCTATATTTCCCACCCCACTTCACCTATTTTGCCCAAGCCTCCACCACCCTCCACTCTGGCAACCATGAGTTTGTTCTTTATATTTATGGGTCTGATTCTGCTTTTTATTTATTTGTTTATACATTTTTTTGTTTTTATAGATTCCACATGTGTGAAATCATATGGTATTTGTCCTTCTCAGCCCGACCTATTTCACTTAGCATAATACCCACCTGTATTGCGACAAATGGCAAGATCTCATCCTTTTTTATGGCTGTGTACTATTCAATTTCTTATATACTTGTCTGTCTATCATCTATCTATCATCTATCTATCTATCATCTATCTGACATCTTTCTTATCCATTCATCTCACTCATCCTTCAATGGACACTAGGATTATTATCATACCTTGGCTATTATAAATAATGCTATAAATAATGCAATAAATATAAGGATGCATATATCTTTTTGAATTAGTCTTTTCATTTTCTTTAGGCAAATACCCAGTAGTGGAATTATTGGATTATATAGTATTTCTATTTTTAATTTTTTGAGGAAATTCCAGGCTGTTTTCTGCAATGGTTGCACCAGTTTACATTCCCACCAACATCTTCACCAATACTTGTTTTTTGTCCTTTTTATTCTAGACACTCTGAAAGGTGTGAGGTGGTTATCTCCTTGTGGTTTTGATTTGCATTCCCCTGATAATTAGTGAGGTTGAGCATCTTTTCATGTGTCTGTTGGCCATTAGAGTATGCAAATTTTAAAAAATTATTTATTTATTTATTTATTTATTTATTTATTTATTTATTTATTTATTTATTTATTTTTAAGAGAGAGAGATAGAGGGAGCATGCCCAAGAGTACCGGAGAAACATAGGGAGAAGGAGAGAGAATCTGAGGCCGACTCTGCACTGAGCTTAGAGCCTGATGTAGAGCCAATCTCATGACTGTAAGATCATGACCTGAGCTAAAACCAAGAGTCAAACACTTAACCTATTGAGCCACCCAGGAATCCCTGTATGTAAAACTTTATGCAACGTATGATCCCAATCAAATTATCCAAAAAGAAAAATAATTTTAAAAATATACTACTAGGACAAAAGGCTAAACATCTTTTTTTTAAACTTCTAAATTTCATTTATTTCAGAGGAGTGGGGGAAGATAGCACAAGCATGAGCAGGGCGAGGGCAGAGAGAGAAGCACTCTCCTCCAAGCAAGGAGCCTGATGTGGGGCTCCGTCCCAAGACTGGGATCATGACCCAAGCTGAAGGCAGAAGTTTAACTGACTGAGCCACCAAGGTGCCCCCAAAAGGCCAAACATTAATAGTTATTATTTCAGTGGTGAGATTATGGGGAGTTTTTTAGCGTTTTTCCTGAGCTTTTGTGCTTTCTGTTTCCTACACTTTCCTACACTAGGCATATGTTAAGATGAAACAAGCACCTAGTAGAAATCAGGGGTTAGGACTATTTTAAGATAGAACAACCTATATGTTGATGTACTATTCAAAATATATGGCTAAGAGAAAATACCACACTTTCTCAGAAAGAATATATATAACAGAAAAAGTAGGTGTTCAACTAAATCCTACCTGTCCTCTAGGATTTTACTCAAATCCCAGTTCATTTAGCAAATTTTTGTAGACCATGCCAGTCCTAATTAATACAATTTTTTAAAAACACTAATTCAAATAAATAATGCATATGTTTATAGGCTAACAAGGGATTAAACACTACCCTGTGTTATTTATGTTTTTTTTTTTTTTTGGAAAGGGCTAACTGTATTATTGCTTTGAGACATTTTAAAAATGAACTTATATAGGCATACCTCATTTTATTGTGCTTCACAGATAATGTATTTTTTACATATTGAAGGCTGTGGCAATCCTATGTCAAATCTGTTGGTGCCGTTCTTCCAACAGCGTTTGCTCACTATGTTTCTGTCACATTTTGGTAATTCTCACAATATTTCAATTATCATCATCATCATCATCATCATCATCATATTTGTCAATGTGATTTATTGTCAGTGATCTTTGATATTACTGTCACAATTGTTTTGGAAAAAAGTTAAAAATTATTTTGGGGCACCATGAGCTGCACACATAATAGGGGATAAAAAGTAGTTATAAATGTTGTGTGTTCTGATTGTTCTGCTGACCAGCTGTTGCCCCATCTCTGTCTCTCCCCTCAGGTGTCCCAGTTCCCTAAGAAACAAAGAGATTAAAATTAGGCCAATTAATAATCAAACAGTGGTCTCTAAGCAGTCAAATGAAAGGGAGAGCCATATGTTTCTCACTTTTTTTTAAAGACTTTATTTATTCATGAGAGACAGAGAGAAAGAGAGAGAGAGAAGTAGACTCCATGCAGGGAGCCTGACGTGGGACTTGATCCCAGGTCACTAGGATCACGCCTTGGGCTGAAGGTGGCACTAAACTGCTGAGCCACCCAAGCTGCCGTGTTTCTCACCTGTAAAGCAAAACCTAGAATAGATTAAGCTTAGTGAGGAAAGCATGCTGAAAGCCAAAATAGTCTGAAAGCTAAATCTCATGTGCCAAACAGCCCAGTTGTGAATGCAAAGGAAAAGTTCTTGAAGGATATTGAATGTGCTACTCCAGTGCACCAAAAAATGATAAAAAGTGAAACAGTTTTAATGCTGATATGGAGAAAGTTTTAGTGGCCTAGAAAGAAGTTTAAACCAATGACAACATTCCTGTAAGCCAAAGCCTAGCCAAAGCCTAATTCAAAGCAAGACCTTAATTCTCTCTGATTCTGTGAAGGCTGAGACAGGGGAGGAAGTTGCAGAAGAAAAATTTGAAGTTAACAGAGGCTAATTCATGAGGTTTAGAAAGAGAAGTCATCTCCATAATGTAAACATGCATTATGAAGCAGTAAGTGCTGATGTAGAAGCTAAGCGTGTTATCCAGAATATCTAATTAAGATCATTAATGAAGGTGACTGCACCAAACAATAGATTTTCAATGTAGACAAAACAGTCCTCTACTAGAAGAAGATGCCATCTAGGACTTTCATAGCTAGAGAGGAGAAGTCAATGATTAGCTAAAAGCTTCAAAGGACAAGATAACTTATCATAAGTTAATGGAGCTGGTGATTTGTAAGTTGAAGGCAATGCTCATTTACCATCCTAAAAGCCCTAGAGTCCTAAAGAATTATGCTAAAGGTACTGTCTGCGCTCCCAAATGGAATGACAAAACTTGGATGTATCATGGTTTACTGAATTTTTTAAACCCACCGTTAAGACCTATTGCTCAGAAAAAAAAAAAAAAAAAAAAAAGATTCCTTTCATAATATTACTGCTCACTGATGATACACTTGGTAACACAATAATGCCTGCTGACACACCATTCATTCTGTAGCTCATGAATCATGGAGTAATTTTGACTTTCAGTTTTATTATTTAAGAAATAGATTTTGTCAGGTTATAGGTGCCATAGTGATTCCTTTGATGGATCTTGGCAAAATAAATAATAAACCTTCTGGAAAGAATTCACCAACTTGAGTGTCATTAAGTACATTTTTGAATCATGGGAAAACGTCAAAATATCAACATGAATAAGAGGTTGGAAGAAGTTGATTCCAGTCCTGATAGGTGACTTTCAGTGAAAACAATAACTGCAGGTGTGTCAGAAATAACAAGAAAACTAGAATTAGAAATGGGGCTTGGAGATGTGTCAGACTGATGCCAATCGAATGATAAAACTTGAATGGATGAAGAGTTTCTTCTTATTGATGAGCAAAGGAAAGTGGTTTCTTGAGACGGAATCCATTCCTGGTAAAGATGGTGTGAAGATTGTTGAAATTACGACAAAAGGATTAGAATATTACATAAGTTCTGTGGATAAAGCAGCAACAGGGTTTGAGAGAATTGACTTCAATTTCGAAAGAAATTCTACTAAGAGTAAAATAGTATCAATTGGCATCACATGCTACAGAGAAATCACTCATGAAAGGAAGAGTTGATCTATGAGACAAACTTCGTTTTTCTTATTCTAAGAAATTATTTTAAGAAATTGGTATAGCCTCCCCAATCTTCATCAACCACCACCCCTATCAGCCAGCAGCCATTGACATTGAGGTAAGACCTTTCTACCAGCAAAAAGATTATGACTCACTGAAAGCTCAGATGATGGTTAAAATTTTTTAGTAATAAAGTATTTTTTAAATTAAGGTATGTACATTATTTTTTACAGACAATGCTAGTGTACCCTTAATAGACTACAGTATAAACATAACTTTCATGTCCACCGGGCACCAAAAAAAAAAAAAAAATCATTTGACTCACTTTATTGTGATATTTGCTTTATTGCAGTGTATTGGAGACAGACCTGCAGCATCTCTAAGGTGTGCCTGTACAGAAATTACTGAACTGTTCATTTCTGGAATTTTAAAAATAAATGGATCCTGGTTAGTATCACTGCTGAGTATGACTCTCAGCCACTATATATTCATTTTTAAGACACACTTGTGACTTGGATCACTGCTGTACCCTTACATTTTACTTTAATAAACATTTGCAGGATTACATTCTATTTGGTAATAAGAATACACAAATCACTAAAACACAGTTTAGATTTTTTAAGATGTAGTTTTAATTACTATAAGAGACAATAAGGTAAGAGTAGCTTAAGCAATGCAGTTTCCTTTTCTCTCTGATAACTGTAGATAAGCAGGCCATGTTTTATCTTCTCTTTTTTTCTCCTATCTTACTATGCCACTGTACTTCAGATGGTTTGTCACCCTTACCATTTGAAGGCAGCAGAATAGATGAGGCAACAGAAAAAAAAAAAAAAAAAAAGCATTATTTTCCCTTTAAAAATACAACTTGGAAATTAGCCACATCATTTCTGCTTAAATCCCATTGGCTGAATGTGTGCTGTCCAATATGATAGCCCTGAGTTACGTGTGGCTATTGAGGATGTGAAATACACCTCAATATAAAATTATGATAATTTGATGTGTTGTAATTTAAAACACAATGGACTCTGAAGACTTACTATGAAAAAAGAACGTAAAATATATCATTAGCATTTTTGTATCAATTGCATGTTATAATGATAATGTTTTAGATATTTTAGGTTAAAATATATCCTTAAAATTACCCTCATATCTTTCTTTTTACTTTTAAAAAATATATAGTTACTAGATAATTTTATATTACATGCACAGTTTGAAGTATATGTCTATCAAAATGTAATGGGCTAGACATTTGTTACATGATCAAATCCACTTGCATAAGAGTTGGAAAATATATTTATTTTGGAAATCCATGTACCCTGTGAATGCTGGGGGAGTTGTTACTATGACAGAGAATAAAATAATGAGAAATAGGAGATAAATCGCAGTATATTCCACACAGAATTTCCTGTTAGGTAAACAAACTATCATAAAGAAGCAATAGGTTCATATTTTTGGACTAGGAGTTGTCTGAAGGAAATTCTTCATAGGTGTTTTTGCATTTCTGCAAGTCTTGTGAGTGAGACACTGACTTTCATTGTTCTGGATTACCTTTTCAAAGACATTTGTATAACGGACAGCTTTGGATGATATACTGTCTTAATAGCGAAGGACAAGCAGACATGCTTTCTGCTTGCCCGTTAAAAAAAAAAAAGGCAAGTAATCTAAGCTCAGGGTTTATCTTTTATAGTGCAACCTATTGGATCTATAGGTACCCTCTGGCCTTCTTCACATGGCCTATGGAATTTAGGGGTCTGGGAACCAATGTAAAGATAGTGATACTCTGATTACTGCTATTGCACAAGTAAATAAACTGTTGTTTGTCTCTGATCATAAGTCATGTGACTTCCAACAGTATCTGTGAAAGTGTAGCAGACTATTATTGTTAGCTTGCAGGTAGGGTAAAACTCAGACTCTTTAAAGTTCCTAATAAGAGTATCTATAACTTGTCAGTTGTACTTTGTGTCCCTTTAACAAAAATGTCTAATATTTAATAATGGTGGAAATATGAAAAGCATAGTTTTAGGTGTTCAGTGGTTCCATCATACACAACCACTGTATGATGGTGCACAAGTTATTTAACTTCATTATACTCATTTTCCTCTGACCTAAAATAAATTTTACCTCATAGATTCATCGGATTGTATGAGATAAATTTGTGCAAAACTCTGAGAAGGCACATGGTTTTCACACAAGAAATGTTACCACTACCAATTATTAGAGGAAATGTGACTAAATGCAATAAATACAAAACTGCATTGAGCAAATCTGACAGCAATTTGTTTTTTATGGTTAATCACACATACTTGACATAGTACAAAAACACAAAAGCTTTTTATTCTAAGTATTATTACATTTAATTCCAGCAAAAACTTTATAAAATAGGTATGACTATTGCCAATTTAGTGGGGTTAAGTCAAGCAATCCACACAAATTATTTTGAATGGAAATAGCAACATTATTGCTTCTGAGTGTGACTCATGGCCCTGGAAATTCACATTTGGCAAAACACTTGGAAGTACTTAATTATATTTAAGAGGATTTTTTTTTTCGTTGAGTGTTCTTGTTCAGAAATGTTGAGATAGATCAACTAAGGGTTAAAGATTGAGTTGAAAAGAAATAAACATATTAGATATTTCTGAGCAGTTAAACTGTTAAGGAAGTCTGTGAGTCTCCTATTATTTCCATTTGTCTCTAAGTTTTTTGGACATTGCTCCCTATGTAGGACTTCAGTTAGCAAAGTTATTATAGTGAGTAATGGGTTTTTGGTTCTCTTATACTTGATCCAGCTTCTCATCATCACATAATTAGTGCTCATGATAATATTCTTTGAACAATTTCATCAAAGATTTGCAAGGGGTTTTTTTTTGTTTGACTTTTTAAAAGATTTTATCTGTTTATTCATGAGAGGCACAGAGAGAGAGGCATAGATACAGATAGAGGGAGAAGCAGGCTCCATGCAGGGAGCCCGATAAAGGACTCGATTCCTGGGGTCCGGGATCACACCCTGGGCTGAAGGCAAAAGCTCAACTGCTGAGCCACCCAGGCATCCCCTCAAGGTGTTCTTAGACTATGATTTAATTGAATGGAGGGACCAAATCTTTCTACCTTTCTGTTATTGGCACTTTCCTATGATGTTTGGCATAAAGCAGAAATGGTATTTCATTAAGTTAGGAAATGAGAGACTTATTTTGACTTAGGAAGAGTCTATTGCTGAAAAATCCTGATTGTGTTACCTGAAAATGGAAACATTTTAGAATGGCTTGTGGATTAGCCTGAAGAGAAACCTGGTTAAAAAAAAAAAAAAAAAAGTATGGAGTGGAGCAACAGATGAAACAAAAGTATGTACAAACCGTCGTCGTCGTCGTCGTTGTTGTTGTTGTTTTGGTTTTCTGTGGTGAAGAGATCAGATATGGTTCTTTCCCTTATGAAACTTGAATCTGACACATTAGTTTAGCCATGATCACTCGTGTCTCAATTCCCATGATCAAAACTCTTATTTCCCTGAGGGTACAAGTCATCATTTTATCGTGCAATACCATTTATGCATTGCCATCATTATTACCAGGTGAAAATATATGGTATCATTCCTTGGAAGACATGGGAGGTCCTTCCATTTGAGACTGCATCAAGAACAGGCTAAATAGGTGTTACTGTGTCTGAAAGAAAATCTTGACCAATAGTCTCAGTGCATAAGAGTCCTAATTAGTGACTCATTCCTTGATTTTAAGAGTACAGATACTGTAAATATCCTTAGAATGCAAGTTTCTTAGGGGTTCCATCTCCCTGATTACATTACCCCTCTGTTCTTACATTATTTTCCACTTTTTCCATTAGAGGCCTTAGAATATTAATCATAGTTATTTCAAATTCCTTGTCTGATAATGCTATGTCTGAATCTGGTTCTTAAATTAATTTTGTCCCTTTTAAGACTTTTTTTGTCTTTTAGCATGCCTTATAATTTTTGTTGTTGTTGCTCATAGCCAGACATACTCTATCACGTAAGAGGAACTGAGACAAATAGGCCTTTAAAAAGTTTATGTTTATCTGGCTAGGTGTTAGTGTTTAATGTTTTCTGCAGCTTTAGGTGTCAGAGTCTAAAATTTCCTTTAGTGACCTTGTTTTTTTTTTTTTTCTTTTTAAGATTTTATTTATTTATTCATGAGAGACACAGAGAGAGAGAGAGAGTGAGAGAGGCAGAGACACAGGCAGAGGGATAAGCAGGCTCAATGCAGGGAGCCCTACCCAGGACTCATCCCAGGTCTCCAGGATCACGCCCTGGGCTGAAGGCAGCTCTAAACCACTGAGCCACTCAGGCTGCCAAGTGTCTTTGTTTTTGTTTTCTCTATTGTCTTTTTGTTTTCCTAGATACTCCTTTTTTTAAGTAGATAATGAGGATTGCAGTTCTTTCAGCTGTAATCCTGTTTCTACAGAGGAGCCTGATTGATGTGGTAATAAGGTGTGGGGGAAGGGGAAGCATTCTATAGATCTGTGATTAAATCTCAGACTTCAGTGAGCCTGTGCTACCAGACTGGACATTGCAAATGCTTCACTATATTTTATCCCTTAGGTGTTAGAGGAAAGATAGGTGGGCCAAGAGTTGAGTATTTGCCTTCTACTTGGTTAGGTTCTGGCAAAACAGTATCCTATGGGAGAGAAGTCTTTTTTTTTTTTTTTTTTTTAAGATTTATTTATTTATTTGGAGGGGGGGGGTCAGAAAGTGAGGGGAAGGAGAGAGAGAAAATCCTGAAGCAGATTTACTGCTGAGCACAGAGATGGATGGGTGGACTCAGGATCATGAGCTGAGCCGAAGAGTTGGCCTCTCAAAAGTCTGAGCCACCCAGATGCCCTAGAAGGCTCCTTTTAATAGGCTGGCTAATTACAAAATAGATATTTTTTGCCTCCTGCTGTTGGAAACATGAGATTTCTCTCTAATCTTTACCTGAGAACCTGGTGGGGCTCCTGAAGATGAAGATTGGGAACTTGCTAAGAATGACCCTCCAGGATTTTAATTCTCAAGCTCATTCAGACTGAGCCTCCATTAATTTGCCAGTCAGTTAAAATATTCTTACAGGTACTAACTCCTGTAAGTGGACCAATGGGCTGCAGCTCCTGGCTTCTGCACCTGGTAAACTGATTCTCTGTATTTATATATCTACTTTTCTGGGAGCCAGACTGTCCTGTGATCAAAATTCTCTGATGCATCTAAGAACTGCCGATTTTCAGTGTATTTAGCTTTTTTATTGTTGTGAGGATGAGAATGACAACTTCCAACGTCTTTACACGTCAACGTGGGAACCATAAGTCCAAAAGACATTTTTCTGAGGGTCATTTATCTTTCGGTATCAATGAATGTATAAGATGCTTTTCTAAAAGCATGACTTGGAGGTGGCTGACCAAGAATTGTGAAGGTATTTGATATTTGGGAAGCAGCTATTAAGCTCACCAATATATATGTTCTTTTCTTCTGTTTTGCATTCAAATTACATTTTCCATCCTCTCTCACAGTAGGCTTGGTCACATGGCTGTTACTGCCCAATGGAATGTGAGCAGAAGTGGCCTGGCCCATAAAAATCTTTTGCATCAATCCTTATTCTCTTTCCTTATCTGTAAGTTTAATGGAAAAGACCCCAAGGATCTAAAGTTGTAGAGAGGGCACCTGGGTGACTCAGTGGGTTGAGCGTCCAACTCTTGGGTTCAACTCTAATCATGATCTCATGGGTGGTGAGATGAGGCTACATGCTCAGCAGGGAGTCTGCTTGAAGATTCTTTCCATCTATCCTTTTCCCACCCCTGCTAAAATAAAGAAGTAACTCTTTTAAAATAATAAATAAATAAATAAATAAATAAATAAATAAATAAATAAATAAAGTAAGTAGTAGAGAGCCACAAGGAAGAAGAAACCACAGTACCTCAATGGCTTTGTGGAACAAAGTTCATCTATTCTTCCTTCTTCTACATCAACCCACACAGATTTCCAAAGTGACCAAGAATTTTTTTTTTTACATATTAGAACACTAAATGTTGGGATCATTTGTTATAATGTCCTACCCTGACTAATGCAGGGGAGAGAAGAGAATCTCCACTGAGGGGAAAGAAGATAAAGGGAAGCCATAGTCATGCAAGCGCTTTTGTTGAGATTTGGATCTGTTGGTATAAAGGACATTTGATAAATCTGTGCTGGGAACCTAACACAATTATGCTGTTTGCAGGCAGAACTGCCTTATAAGGGCCCTTAAGTGTGAATGCCAACCTTGAGGTCCTTGAACCTACCTAACTTTATGCACAAGTCCTACCTTCTTCCAAAAGCTCTCTTAGAATATACATTCTAATAATGGTTAATTTCTATTTTAAAAAAGAATTTTTTAAAAAATCATGAGAGACACAAAAAGAGAGGCAGAGACATAGGCCGAGGGAGAAGCAGGCTCCCCATGGGGAACCCAATGCAAGACTCAATCCCAGGACTCCAGGATCATGCCCTGAGCTGAAGGAAGATGCTTAATCACTGAGCTACCCAGGTGTCCCATGATTGATTTCTTATGGCTCTTTAATCATTGCATTACCTCACATCTGTTGTTTTATCACATTAATCCCCTTTCCTAGAACATCCTTTCACTTTTCTATGCTTGGCTTTTTAATGCGTTCTTCACAGGTCAGCCTGGGTGCCTCTTCTAAGAAGCCTTCTACAATCCTCTCAAGGCCATGGTAAAGATGGATAATTTTTTTTTAACTGAATTAAGTGCAAATCACCTTGCTATTGATATGTAGGAATAAAGTTAAAAAGTAGCTGCATTGAAAGACTACATTTCTTATGTTTGGGACATTAAGAACAATGCCTGGAAGTTTGTTCTCAATCAATACTATGCCTAGGATTGCCTCTGGCATAGTACAGAAACAAAAAAATGGTGACAACAATTTCTGTATTAAAGAGTTTCTTGCTTTTTTTTTTTTTTTTTTTAATGTGGGGAAGGGCAGTGGAAGAGAGAGAATCTTAAGCAGGCTTCACACTCAGAACAGAGTCCAACTTGGGGCTCAATCTCATGAACCTGAAATCGTAATCTAAGCTGAGATTGAGAGTCAGACACCTAATGAATTGAGCCACCCAGATACCCTTGCCTTCTAAGAGTTTCTGTCCAGGTTGAAGAGATGGGCCTGATGAACTATACCAGTGATTCTTAGATTCACATGCAATAAAATCACCTTGCTCAAAAGTATATGTTGCATAATTCTGATGCAAGCAACCCTCAGACTGTAATCAGAAACACTGCACCAGCCCAGAACTTCCTGAATCACAAACACTCACTAGTACCTAGTCTAATGACTGTAGATATTCAGCCAATGTGCATGAATGTGAATGAAATGAGACAATTAGGCAACAAGAGAAGAATGCATGCATAATTCAAATGAATTGAACTGCATAAACTATAAGCATGTACAATTTTAGATAAAAGAGATTGGTGTGGGCCAGTATAGACAAGGAAGGCATCAAGAAGTTAGGATTTGAATCGGAATATCAAAATAGAAATCACAAGGAATTTGCATTCAGACAACTCTGGATTTGTATTACAGATCCATCACTTAGTAGCTACTTAATTCATCATAGCTTTTATTTTCTGATCTGTAAAAAAGGTTGATGGAAACTATGCTATACTTCTCTTTTGAGGATGAAAGTGCCCAGAAGAGGGCTTGGCTCAGTGCTTTTACTCAATAGACACCAGTCATCCTTCCTCAAAAGATGCACTATATTTGGACAGAGTTCTTTACTTTTATATGAAAAATGACTTTAGATATCATCCTTCAACTACTGATCTATATTCATATTACTTATTGCTCAAATTGCCCCATTTAATTATGCCTCAGACATAACTGATCAAATGAGTGTTCTCCAGGTTACAGAGAAATTTAGAAGCTGAATTCAAGTCTGAACAGTATTCATTTTTTTATTATAGCAGTTCAGTTGTTTTTTTCTAAAAGGCTTTATTTTGTCTTCAGAAGGAAATGAGTCCCAAAGCTCCTGGAGCATCAGAAGAGATGTGTAGACAACCTCCACTTCTATTTAACTGTGGGGATTTAATTCATTTATATCCTAAAGTGGAACTGCACATTACAAGGGAAAATAAAGTGAAAACTGGCCTTGGCATATACTCAAGGTTTGGATCATATTCTTCACAGATTATTTACTGCAAGTTTTGCTGAATGGCTAGAAATAAAAACAAGCAAGATATGAAAACAATGCACAAGAACTTACCAAAATTAACTTAATTAATCTAAGAAGTAAGTTGAATTCCACAAGAATAATAAGTAGAAAATAATACACTCAAGAGTCGTAATGCCTATCCTGATTGCATGGCTTGTAGCTCAGGTGTATCTGCATAGGCAGGGCCTTTTGAGTGGATAATCACAGACTGGTTCCCATTGTCCTTAAGCACTGTGATGTGTAAGAGCCACTTCTACTTATTCTTTTAAATTATTTTATTGAGACTTACGTACAAAGAACTGTATATTTAATGTATGCAATTCGGTAACCTTGAAGATAAGTATACATCATGAAACCATCACTGCAATATATGCCATGAACATACCTATCCCCTCCAAAAGCTTCCTTCTACCTATTTATTTTCTTGTGATAAGAATACCTAAGATTTACCCACTTAGAAAATTTTTAGGTATATGATATTGGATTGTTAAGTATAGGCACTATAGTATACAATAGATCCCTAGGAGCTTATTCATTTTATACAACTGAAACTTTGTACTCTTTGACCAATCTCCTCCTTACCCCCCCACCCCTTAGTCCCTGGTGACTACCATCTACTCTATGTTTCTATATGAATGCTATTTCGGATTTTTTTGTGTAAGCAGATTTTATTTGTTCTTATTTCATTTAGTGTATAGATTCATCAGTAATATTGCAAATGATAGGATTTCTTTTTTTTTTAAGGCTGAATACTATTCTATTGTATGCAACTACCACATTTTCTTTAACCATTCATCCACTGACATTAAGGTTTTTTCCATAACTTGGCTACTATGAATACTGCTGCAATGAACTCAGGAGTACTGATATCTCTTTGAGATCTAGATTTCAATTCTTCTAGGTATGTACCCAGAAGCGGGATTGCTGGGTCATATGGAAGTTAAATTTTTAATTTTTTGAGGAAATGCCATACTGTTTTCCATAGTAGCTGCACCAAGTTACATTTCCACCACCAGTGCTTAAGGGGTCCTTTTACTCTATATCCTTGTCAGTACTTTTTACCCTAACAGGTGAGGTGATATCTAACTGTGGTTTTGCTTTGCATTATCACGATGATTAGTAATGACGAGCATCATTTCATGTACCTGTTGGCTATATGCATGTCTTCTTTGGAGAAATGACTATTCAGGTTCTTTGAGCAAGAAAAACAAAGCTGGAGGCATCATATCTCCTTATTTCAATCTATATATTATATTACAGAGCTAAAATCATTGAAACGGTATTTGGCATCAAGACAGACATATAGACAAAGAGAACACAACAGAGAGTTCTTAAAAAAAACCCATGCATGTATGTTTAAGTGATCTTCAACAAGGGTGCCAAGAAAATGCAACAGGGAAAGGAAAGTCTCTTCAATAGTGATGCTGGGAAAACTGGATATATACATGCAAAAGAGTGAAAATGGACCCTTTCCTTACACCATATACACAAATCAACTCAAAATGGATTCAAGACTTAAACATCAGTCCTGGAGCTGTAAAACTCCCAGAAGAAAAATTTGAGAAAAAACTTCTTGACATTGGCCTTGGCAATGATTTTTTTTGGATATAACATCAAGAGCTCAGGCAACAAAAACAAAGTAGACAAATGGGATTAAACTGAAAAGCTTTAGCACAGCAAAGAAAACAATCAACAATGTGAGAAGGCTTGAATAAGAGAAAATATTGGAAAACCATATATTTGATAAAGGGTTATTATTCAAAATACACAAGGAACTCCTACAACCTCCATAACAAAAATGAACAAACAACAAAAACATGCAGTCTCTTTATTTCTCTTTGTTATTCAGGCTCTTTAGATTGTTTTGCCAGGACCACCATTAGGTAAATGTAGATATAATTACTTATATTATTTTCCCTGCCCAATGTTCATCAGAAAACCAGTCTTGTTTCTTGCTTTCAAGTTCTTGTCTTTGTGCTCAGTAACACTGAGTTGTGCTTGGCTTATAAACCATCCTCCTCTTTGAGCCTTGTTGCTACTTACTCCTCTGTCTGACATGCTCACCCTCTGCTTTCCCCTCACCTTTAGCACTTTACTAGCTAAATACTGAATCTATCTTTAATACTTACATCAGAAAAAAAAAAAAAAAAACATCAGGAAGGCTTTTCCTCCATCAAGAAACAGCCGTGATTAAACTTTTTCTTAGATTTTGAGTCAGATAATCTATTGTGTGTGATGATGGAGAGTTATGGTCCAGCACAGTGAAGACCTAAGGCTGTTGGTCATTCCTAAACAAAATGCATCAATTACCTGCTATGTGAACTTGGGCACACCTCAGTTCCTTCACCTCTAAAAGAGGATGATAATGACAGTCACTACTTCATCTGGTTATCATAAGATGAAATGTCATTTCATGAAAGGCACCTAGACCAGTACATAGGACATAATAAGTGCTTAATGAATTTTAATTATTGCTGAACTCACACAGTATTCTTTGCAGATAATATTTCTTCCCTATTGTTTTATCATAATGTATTATAATTGTCTATTAGACTACAAGCTGTGTGGAGACAAGGTACTCATTCCATTTTCTCTCTAGCCCCAGCTTCTACCACAGTGCTTGGTCCATAAGAGACACCTAGTTTGTCTGTTTTTGCTTTTGTTTTTGTTTGGTAAATGAATGAAAGGCACATCTTCCACTTATCAATTCCTATAAAACAAGTGTTTTTATTACATGTACTGCCTTTCATTTTAGCTTTGCGGATCTGTGCTATATATTCTCTGTCAGGTTGTTAGCATCTGGAGAGTGGTGCTTATGCTTCTCACATTCCTTTTAATGGGCATCTCATAACATTGTATAATTTAATTCTGGTTTCCTCTAATTGGTATGACTGATCTCTTTAGGAAACCTCATCTAGAATCTTTCTTTTTTTCTTTTTTTTAGGTAATCCATTTCAGGTGTAGGCTTACAGTGGGTATCTTAGCTGTCTATGCTGGCAAGCATTCTACTTGCTGAAGTCATGTGGAGGATCAGCTTATATGTTCCTACTTAGACTAGCACTATTTCACTACTTTAATATATATATATATATATATATATATATATATATATATATAGAGAGAGAGAGAGAGAGAGAGAGAGGATATATATCTGGATATATATATATATTTATATATATGGAAAAGATTTTATCAGCATAGATACAGTAACAGTTCGCAGTATACTTTGTTTCATCTAAGGTACACAACCCTGTGAACTTTTTAATGAACTTGTGCTAACCACTCACATTAAAATATTTATTTAGTTAAATATTGTCACTTTTGCATTGTCTACAACATTAACAATGCCTGCTTAGTGGTTGAAGATAAAAACTTCCCAGTAAATTTGCATGGTTATGATTTTTCTTAGCCAATGTTCATTTTCTCTCAAGAGATCTATTATTTATGGCAAAAAGTAGTATCAACACTAGTTAATAGAGTTAGTTCATTTACTCATATTTTAATACCTGATTATTTATTTTTTCCTTCACACCATCATGACCCAGAGAAAATTTTAGTGTTGATCAGGAAAGCTATCAAAGTCTTATGAGTAAGACAGGCATAAAAGTGAGATGATTCTAACAAATATCTCATTTCTCTAGGCCAAATTTATTATACTATACATTTGTCTAGAGCACTTTAAATGTGTTTCTGGTTGATGAATATACATTTATTATCTTATCATAAGCACAATTCCACAGAATTGAATTAGAAAAACCTGATCTTGAAGTCACTGTTATATTCAGTGAATTTAACAGAAGAAAATATCTCCTAACAAAAAGGAACCAGTAAAAGAACTCATATTTTCACAATACAAAAGTCCAGGGGCACCTGGGTAGCTTGGTGGTTAAGCGTCTGCCTTTGGCTCAGGTCATGATCCTGGAGTCCTGGGATCGAGTGCTGCATCAGGCTCCTTGCAGAGAGCCTGATTCTCCTTCCATAGCTCCAGAGACCTATGTCTCTGCCTTTCTCTGTATATGTCTCATGAATAAATAAATAAAAGCTTTAAAAACAAACATACAAACAAAAATCCAAAAAGTACAGTATTTGCCATATCACCCTACTAAGGTCACTAAAGGAATACAATGTTTAAGTCAATGTCTATGGGTTCTAATTTATACAAACTGGATCTGTGAAATATCAAAATATCTACATTAATATCATGATTAAAATAGATTTACTTTATAAAATATTTGTCACATGGTTTTAAATGGTACATTATTTCAATTCATTATTTATGTATTATAGTAACTAATATAGTACTTATCACACATTGATTGGCAAACCATCTAAGAACAAATTTCTCTTTTAATACCATTTTGCATGAGAGATATATCAAGAAATTCCTATTTTCTTAGTAAAAAGGAATGTAGTATCAGTAGTATTCTCTGTTGGAAAGAATAAAGAGGGGAAGAAAATTTTGTCAGAATAGATCACAGTGATGCAAGAAAGGAAAGATGTTACTTAGGCTTGTCTAGAATGGCAGATCCGTTTGGGTCTTCCTTAATCAGGCCAAGACTTGAGAGGTTACATTTCCTTCATTTCAGAGCAATAGAAGATGATATAAAGAAGGAAATCAGCTGAGTAAAGGGAAGCCATTTTCCATAACGTGAAATACACTGCTAACTCTTCTGTGTAGTTTCTACTTCTGGTAATAGAGCTGATTTTTAAAAAAAAATGATGTAATGGAGCATTGATAAATGACATTTCATAGTTCTTCACGTATTTTAATTTATAGATGTTCTTTTTATAAAATGAAGTAAAACTTTAAATATATTATCATTAATTGTTAATATATGTACACATATGTATATGTATAACACAGCACTAAAACTAAAATAAACTGATATAGTCTCTGATCCCTTGAAATATCAATCTGAAACAATAATTTGATAATGATTTATTAAAAACCTGTCAGGTCTTTTGTAGAATCTGTATTACACTGACACGAGTAACACAGACAACTGAACAAATACCTACAGCAAATAAACCGTGTGCTAGCTAACATTGTGGAAGAGTAAAGGGATGAATACAGATAGGCATTCTAGAAAGGATAGGGAAACAAAGAAATATAGAGACCTCATCAAGATCAAAACCTTTTAGAATTCATGAGAAGATTTTATATTCCCCTCTTCTCTGTCAAGTAAAAAGGAAAGAAACTGAAAAAAAAAAAAAAGTGACTTGTCCATGACTAAAGAATTGCCAGTTTAGAGCAAAGGACTATACAGACCCTAGGATTTCTTCCAAATAATTATGGCTATTTATTTATTTATTTATTTATTTATTTATTTATTTGAGAGACAGCACATGCAAGCAGTGTGAGAGACAGAGTGAAACGGAGGGGCAGAAAATCTCAAGCAGACTCCCACTGAGCATGCAGCCCACAGCAAGGCCTTATCCCATAACCCTGAGATCATGACCTGAGCTGAAACCAAGAGATGCTCAACTGTTGTGTTATCCAGACATCCCAATTATGGCAAATGTTTATTCAAGTTTTATGATGTGTCAGGCATTGTCATTTTACCCAAGTTTATCTTCCCAACAACATTGAGGAGTGAATAATAGTATATTTTTAGACACATGGAGATGTAATTTAGCTGCACTGCACTGCTACAAAGAAAGTACACGCAGTATTGTATTCACACACACGTTAACACGTAAAGTTGAGATGAGGTTAGCAGACAAGAAGGTATTTGAATGGATGAGTATTTAGTGAACAGTGAATATATTTTTAGTGAGCAGGAGGAAAGGAGGAGAGATGGAGTAGATGGAGAAGAGGGGTAGTATATTAGTTATCTACTACATAACCAAAGGGCTGAAATATAGCAGCCTAATACCCAAACTCTTAGCTCAAGAATCTTTGGTGAGCTGATCTGGACTGGGCTAGACTGACATTGTGTTGGCTGGACCCATTCCTGCTTGGCTGATTGGTCAATGAAGGCCATTTGTGTCTGGCAGTCGAGCAGCTATCAGCTAGAGGAAGGAAGTGATTGGGCCACATGTCTAATACAGTAGCTTTGGATGGTCACATGGTGGTGGCAGATTTCAAAGGCAGAGAGGTAGACACGACATCTTGAGTTCAGATAGTGCACAGTGTCATTTCTGGTGCATTCTATTACCCAAAGCAAGTCACAAGGTGGTGGAAATAGATGTCACCTCTTACTGGGAGGAGCTGCAGAGAATTATGGCCACTTTTGCAGTCTTACAGGTGGCAAGAAATAAAAGAGATGAATTGGAAAAAAATAAGAGGACAGCAAAGTAACAAAAAACTGCTAGACATATTTTTACTCCTAAAACACAGAAATAATTGAAGTCAGAATAAAAAGCATCTTCTGGGAGACTATTGACAATTAGATTTTTTATGAAGAATACACATTTTTTTGAAAGACCCACTTAAAGCATTTCCTATTTCATTTGAGCTTTGCTTATAAAAGCATGTCACACATGGGAATTAGCTTTGATTTTTTTAAAAAAATGATCTATATAGTTCTAGGTTATTGACACCTTTTTGAAAAGAAACAACAAAAGAGGAATTGAACAATTTTTCTAATATACATTAAGAGACAAAGAACAAAATAAATGTGTTAACACTTACCGCAATTTATCGGAGCAACAGGACATCTTTTAAGAGGTGGATTTTTCTCTTTATTTTTTTTTTCCTATGGCACGTTTGTGAAATTATAGCAGATTTTATTTGCACAAAGTTAAAACCCATCTAACTCATGAATTCTCTGGTGTGACTGTTTAGTGGAGAGGGTAAACTTGCTGAGAAAGCAGATATGAAGAATTTTTATTTTAATTCTTTGACTGTGACAGATGGCTATAAATCTCAACACAAACACGTTATTGATGGTTTGAGGACATTTAGGTATTGGGTCCTCTGTGCTCTACTCCTTCCCACTTTTTTCCTGATCAGAATTCTGATTTTTATCACTCATTTCCTTCAAAGGACATTAAAACTGATCCAACTAGCAATGGAAATACATTTGACATGACAGCAGGAACACACACACACACATACACACACACAACTGCAGGTGTTAGCCTGCTGGGTTCTGTCTTTATACATGATGAGTTATATTCTTGGTTATGGACCTACTTGATCCTGCCTTTGCTGGTTCTTTAATCCTTCTGGTCTCTTTTATCTTTTGGTCTTCTTGCTTCTATCCATAAAAACATATAATTAAGGTATGCTAGAGAAGTAAGAGAAGACAATCCCTTCCTCTTAAATCAGTCTATGGCTTAGGCATCAAAAATGCAAAATTCAAGAAGCCATACAGAAGTCACTATGGTGTTTATTATTTGCCCTTTACCTATGACTTCCATTGCATTTCTCTGTCTCCTGCACTAGGCTATGAACTTCTCAAAGGACAAAGTACACATGTGTTTTGCCTACTGTAGTGTCTAGCATATAGAAGATATCATTAAGCGAGTGTTTAATTAATTCCAAATTGACTTCATTTATGTCAAAAATATCTCTTGTTACCATGACTACAAGGTCAACTTGTTACTTCTTTATCAAGCTGTAGTATATTTGCTGTATCAACTGCTATTACCATCCAGTTAAACAAAATTGACATTGAATTTTTGACGGTGGCACATTTTATTAACTACATGAAGGAATAAAGAAACATTTTCTATGTATGAATCTCACTTTAGACTCTTCATCATTATGTAATATTTTCGTCCACTGTTGCATTTGGATCTATATTTACATGACCTCATATCTGCATTAGGGGCTGGATTTTATAATCTGTCATTAAAAGAATAGACATTAACTATTTTTATTTACATCTTAATTTTAAGTAACATACACATAGAAGTACTTATTAAATAACAAAAATCTGCACTTCTTTGAAACTTATCACACATAAACACCAAAGAATCATAACCAGGTCAAAATAGAAACCTACTGGCCCTGTCTGCTCTCTCTTTCAACCCCTGGTCTCTGCCTTGCTTCTAGTAAACCACTATCTCAATACATTATGATCACTTTCTTGCTTTTCCTTGCATATTAACATCTTCATATGTAGCTGGAAATATATAAATCTAAGATTCATTAGATTTATTCACATAGGTTTCTTTTTTACTGTTCTTTATACATTTTACAGCTTCCATCCATATTACATCATCTTTCTTAAAATGCATATTTCTAGCATTTCTAAGATATTATGAAGCTGCTTTAAGCTTCCAACTATTCAGTGGGAAATTAATGGAAGTCCATGTATTTTTAAGATTTTCTCTTTGGTTTTCAGGAGTTTTATGTTTTTTGCTTATGCTTACTTACTAATTAATTTTAATCATGCTATTATTCATGATATTTCTTGAGTTTATAAATTCATATTTTTCTCATGTTGGAAATTTCCCAAATATTGCTCCTGTCCCATTGTAAAGTGAATGTTGTTGGAGGTGCAGGCATGACACAGTTTTAGGTAGACACAGATGTTGACTGAATGGGTTCATTTTGTCCATTGTTAAAGTTATTTTTCTTTTAATAGATCTTTTCCAATCACATAATTCTAGAATACAATGTTTTCTTCCAAAGCCTAGTATTCATTATTCCACTTGTTTTCATCAAACCTGTCTCTTTCCTATGGATTCACCTACTTAGGAGCTTCTGTCATCCATCTTCTCCAACTAAACACAATTCATTCTTGCTCATGGTCTACTTGGAACCCAATACCTCAGCATCCTTGCAGTGCTTGAATGCGCAGTCATAGCTCTGTGCATTAGAGAGATCCCAGTGCAGCAGTTAATTATCTAATAGCATAGTAATTAAGAACAAAGTTTCTGGTTAAAGCCTGCTTGGCTCCTCCTCTTAGTAGCTATGTGGACTTGGGTAAGTTACATGTTTAGTTGAACTGTTTCCCTCAAAAAATGTGTTGAATTTCTAACTTCCTATTCTTCAGAGTGTGACTCTATTTTGAAATAGGGTCCTTGCAGATACAATTAGTTAAGATGAATAAGGTGGACCCTTAATCCAATTATGACTGGTATCCTTATTAGAAGATAGAATCACACAGGGAGAAAGGCATGTGATGACATAGCAGAGATTCAGGTGATGGATCTGCAAGGCAAGATGCTGCCAGAATTGATGACCACTATCAGAAGCTAGAAAGAGGCAAGGAAGGATTTCCCCCAACAGGTTTCAGAGAATGTGTGGTTTTGCGAACACCTGGATTCAGGATTTGTAGATCCTAGAACTGCGAAAAATGAAATCTATTGTTTTAAACTATCCAGTTTGTGGTACCTTGTTATGGCAGCCTGGGATACAAATTCATTATATAACCTCTTTTTGCTTAGTTTTCTCATCTGTAAAACAGAGATAATAATAGCACCTGTCTGTATGATAGACTTATAGTGAACATTAACATGTAATAAGCACTAGAATGTTGGCTGGCTTCTAATAAGTGCTATGTAATTTCCCTGTATAATTATTCTACCAGATAAAATTTCTCCTTGAAGCCAAGGTCAAGATACCTGTTTCTCATGAATCTTCCAACATTCCTAGTAGAGGGCTAAGTGTACAACATAAATATATAAACGTATATTCAGTCATTTTCCCTCTGATTGTATTATTATTCCTCAAGTTCCTTTTTTTTTTTTTTTTTTTTTTACTTGTACAATTTCAGTGTCACAAGTTTCAGGTCTTTATGAATTATATTTCTGTATCTTGGTTTATAATTGTGACATTCCCCCTGTGCTTTGATTGCTTTATATTCCCCTTTGTCTCGAACATATTCCTACCACTTCTCACCCTTGTGCTTATGTCAAATTCCTCATTAACTTGTGATTCCTGAGCATGCATTTGATTGTAGAAACAAACAAACAAAAAGACACTAAAATGAGCAGCTTCCAGATGGCTGTGGAATTTAAAAAATAAAATGCGAGTTACACTCAGCTCTGCTACAGACCTGCTAAGTGGCCTCAGACATTTCATACAATATTGTGAAACCTAAATTTCCCTATCTGTACATAGAGGAGACTGGATTATACACTTTCCAACATTTTATCAGTTTTAGTTTCTATGATTAAGTTATTCTGTGTCCTCTGAGTTCAACCATGACAATGAAATGCTGGTTTCTTACTCATCCGTTACGGCTCAGCACATGCAGGAGACAGCAGGTATCAAACATAGCGTTTGTCCATTAACTGATATGGGGAGATGCATTTGACTGTTCATTGAGATAGACTGATGTGCATTATTGTTGCTCTAGAAAAATTTGGCCTTTCCAGTAGAATTACCTGCGCAAGCACAGTAACAGATGTTTCCAAACACATGCTGCATGCAGGCACAGCCACTTGGTGTATCTCAGATTTCAAAGAGCCTATTGTTCTGAAAGGTATTCACATTCATGGTGGAATAATTGAAGGAAGAAAGTACTTTTACACTGTGATGCATCATTTTTACCTTTTAAATCAAAACACTGTGAAATGTGTCTTTGCTTGTTTGGAAAATCAATAATGATTTTTTTGAAGATTAAGGTAACATTTCAAGCTGTAGTCAAATTCTTGGGAGAAGTTAGATACTTCTTTATTTATTTCCTAATTTATTTCCTCATTACCACATATTACCTGATTACTCTTTGGCTTCTATATCCGACATTTGGCTAAAAACCAATTGACTCTGAGGTCATCAATCACCAAACCAAAGGTCTTGTTACATTCTCCATCCTTTGGCCTCTTTTGCCCTTGAAACTGTGAACTGTTTCTCCCTTGCTTCTTTTTTTCTCTACTAAGTTTCTTTGTATTTTTTTTTTTTAAGATTTTCTTGCTACTCTACATTTGATCTTTCTTTCTTTTACTTTGTAAAGGAAGATATTCCTCAAAATATTTGTTTGTTTCTTTATATTTCTTTGTCCCAATCTCACTTGAGCTGCAAGTCTCTGAGTTTCTTCAGCTTTCTTTGTAAGCTTTGGTTTCAACTTCCTTAACCTTTCTGCCCTGTGTTCTCTATGGTATCTAGAATTTGTTATGTTTGCCATAATAATGTAAAAAGGATTCTCAGTTTTATAGCTGAGAGTAGTTCCTACAGTTCTAGTAATAAAGTCCAATGCTCTATCAGCTAATTTGGTAACCATATATCCAATATTTGGGTCAGAATTTCTGACTTGATATTTCAAAAATGTTTATTTTCTCTACATTTCCTACATAATGAAATAAAATGTAATACAAGTTTGTTTTATAAGCTGTGCTTTGATTTTCCTTTCCTAACTACATTTTCTTAAAAATAATATAGCATACTCGGGGATCCCTGGGTGGCTCAGTGGTTTAGTGCCTGCCTTCAGCCCAGGGCCTGATCCTGGAGTCCCGGGTTCAAGTCCCACATCGGGCTCCCTGCCGAGGGTCTGCTTCTCCCTCTGCCTGTGTCTCTGCCTCTCTTTCTCTTTCTCTCTCTCTCTGTCTCTCATGAATAAATAAATAAAATCTTAAAAAAATATAATACAGCATACAACATATCGTAATGAAGAATGAGAATGGACAGAAAAAAAGAATATTTTCTTTATTATTATTATTTTTTTTTTTAGAAAAAAGAATATTTTCAAGTTATTTGCACTCTCTCGGTGAGTAGAGATTTGTACAAATAGTCTACTTGCTAGCCTCATCTAATAGAATTCTGTACCTCAATTATTACCTTATGTTAGAATGATGAGCCTGAGGTAGCTAATAAAGATTACAAGTTGGGATGCCTGGGTGGCTCAGTTGAGCATCTACCTTTGGCTCAGAGTATGATCTTGGGATCCAGGATCAAGTCCCATATCAGACTCCTCGCAGGGAGCCTGCTTCTCCCTCCACCTGTGTCTCTGCCTCTCTCTGTGTGTCTCTCATGAACAAATTAAATAAATCTTTAAAAAAAAATTACAAGTTGCTTACTGTATTTTCTTTGATAAGCCAAGGAGGGCAGCCCGGGTGGCTCAGCGGTTTAGTCCCTGCCTTCAGCCCAGGGCCTGATCCTGGAGACCCGGGATCGAGTCCCACATCGGGTTCGCTGCATGGAGCCTGCTTCCCCCTCTGCCTGTGTCTCTGCCTCTCTCTCTGTGTGTCTCATGAATAAATAAAATCTTAAAAAAATAATAAGTCAAGGATATATGTAATTCATTTTCAAAATATTTTCATCAATGAATTTCAAATAAAATGGGCTCCATTTTTAACTTCCCATTTGTAACTGTATTTATTGTTCTATGGCTACCTCATTAGTGCCAAAAGCCAAATAAACGAATAATAACAGTATTGTGCGGAGTCAAACCCAGTAGTCTTGAGTACTGTGGTCCTGCAATTCCCTCAGGGTAGGTGAGGACAGGGTGGGAATCCTCCTGCAGTTCCCTCGGTGTTTTCAGTGAAGAGTGTTAAAGCATCTGGCACATGGTATTTTGTATTCAGTCAGCTCCTCCTAGTAAAGTGTGTTCCCCAGGAGTAAATTAGGCAATTAGCAGAATCATTAACTATTTCAAGCCAACAAAGTATCGCTTAGTGCACTAAAGTAATAATGAACAGATTAGTAATCATGCAGTCAGTGAGTACTCAAGGAGTACAGCCGCTCACTTTGGAGAGCCCACTGACTCATTTGTCCACTGAAAGGGCAAGGAGAAAAGGGTTTGCAATGGGCCTGACTAGATTCTCTGGAGGCAAAGAACTAACACATTGACAATCACTCACATACTCCACCAATACTTGTATTACAGAAAATTCAGACTTCAGGTTTTACAAGATTGTCTTCACTGCTATCATATGGTACTCAATCAAAGTGCACATGTTCAGAGAAAGTGAGGCTCTAATCTATTCTGCACCTATGAAAATAACCGGCTATCCCCATTTTTGACAACATCTTGATCACAGGGGTCTATTTATCAATCTATAATCAGAAGTTCTAAGTTTAAGAACAGACTGTTTTAGAGTCATGACACATTGAGGATGTCTCAAAAATCTTTGAATTGAGCCAACAGGACTACTTTCAAAGTACTGTAGTACTTGTAAAAAGAATTAGGACAATATTTGGCCTATGACACAAGCTGAAGAAGCATTTTTTTGTATACAAATAATTGTATATTTGTATTTGTATATTTGTATTATTTGTATCTTACATCATCATTTCATATCTGTGATCTACAGTATAAATTAAATACTATTTACTCTGCCTGCCGTAGAGTAACACTGAAACCAACAAGGAGATTGAGAGTATGAGAACACTTTATGCAAATTTAATAATTACACATCTGAATGCTTCTACATGCCAAATATACTATACAGGTTAGTGTATTATTGTTATCATAAGCTAATTACCTATATGAAATTTAGCATAATTTGTAGGATATACTAAATTCTCAATAAATGGTGGCTATTATTACTAGAATGGCATATCACTGTTATTAATAATACTCATGTTCTAGCTATATTGTTTCTATTTTTTCTAATACCCAAACTTGGGTTGTGATCTATAAACATAATGTAAAGATTAATTTGAAGTCACAAATGACTAATTATCTTTTAAACTGCAGACATTTTTTTTCATTTTTTAAATACTACTTTTTTCAATAATCATTTTGAAAATAACTTCTTTTATTTTCTGTCATGTAGATTCCTAAATCTGTCATGTAGATTCCTAATTTATTTACTTGTGATGTTATGTTATTTATTTATTTAGTTATTACTGTATAGTTTTCTCTTCCTTCAAGTGGAAGAAAGGGAGCTTTTAAAAAGTCACTTTTCTGGTTAGACGAAACTAGAAAGAATTGTATTCTTTTAACAATAACTTGGGAAATTTCATCACAGTTTGGTATTGTATGACATGCTGTCTCTTAATTTGGTATAAAATTATTAATAGTCAAAGCATCTTAAGTAATATTTGTGGAATTTGAAAAAGAATAAGCCATTTAGAAACAGACTACGTCACTTCGATTTGGAAAAACATTAGCATAGCCCTCAGATGCATACAGCTGAATCAACATGCTTTATCTGCTTAGCTATAATTACATTTAATGGATGGAACCACTTGTTAATGAAATGCAAAGATCATTTGATACTAAAATATCCAAGGCCTAGTGCATGTAGTATTTCAATTTTTGTTGAGGCCAACCAGGCATCCCAGTGAGCCAGCCTATCTTCCTTCCTGCTTTCCTTCCTTTATTTCTTTCAGTAGGCTTCAGGAATATAAGCAGAGGGATCCCTGGGTGGCGCAGCGGTTTGGCGCCTGCCTTTGGCCCAGGGCGTGATCCTGGAGACCCAGGATCGAATCCCACGTCGGGCTCCCGGTGCATGGAGCCTGCTTCTCCCTCTGCCTGTCTCTCTGCCTCTCTCTGTCTCACTGTGTGCCTATCATAAATTAATAAAAAAAAATTAAAAAAAAAAAGGAATATAAGCAGAAATTGCACAATAGGATACAAACTTCATTTTCTGCTTTTTTTTTTTTTTAAAGATTATTTATTTATTCATGAGAGAGGGAGAGAGAGAGAGAGAAAGAAACAGAGAGATAGGCAGAGGGAGAAGCAGGCTCCATGCAAAGAGCCCCACATGGGACTCAACCCGGGACTCCAGGATCACGCCCCAGGCTGAAGGCAGCACTAAACCGCTGAGCCACCCGGGCTGCCCATGTTGTTGTTTTTACTAGAAGGAAGCAGCTGTAATTTTGAAAATCTTTTGTTTTGTGGAAAGTAACAAATAAAAGTAATTTATTACAGTTTATAATGCCCTAAAAAATTTCCAAAATATATTTTCTACCTTCTTATAGTTTATAATCTAAAATAGACAGTGTAGATATAAACATATCACTGGATGATGCATGGAGAGGATAGTAATGTTTCTTTAAAATAGTATAGAGATTAATAGGCATTCCTCACTGCTTTGTTTTTATGACAAACACCAACCAGAGGCTGGTGTTATCTCTGAATCTACCCTGCATTATCTGACCATGATCAAATCCTTAAATCCTTGAGGACTCAAAGTATTTGTTAACAATGTGAAGTAATTATACCTGTCCTACTTACTGCATAATTATATTTTATGAGTATCAGCTGAGGATGAATGTAAATGTTTTAAAAATATGATGTGATATGACATGATAAGGGTGCCTGGGTGGCTCAGCAGTTAAGCAGCCGACTCTTGATTTCAGCTCAGATCATGATCTCAGGGTCATGAGATGGAGGCCCATGTGGCTCAAGAGGGAGTCTGCTTGAGATTCTTTTTCTCCCTGTCCCACTGCCCTTCCTCCCTGCTTGCTCTCTCTCTCTCTCTCTCAAATAAATAAATAAAATCTTTTAAAAAATGATATGATATTGAAATAAATATAATTATTTATGTTTTCTCTGTGCCTTCTTTTTTTTTTTCTTTCTTTTTTTTTCCTATTCTTTTTTTAGAGAGGGGGCTGGCAGAGGGAGAGGGAGAGAGAGAATCTTAAGCAGGCTTCAGCAGGAGCCTGATGTGGGGGCTTGATGCAAGGCTGGGTTTCACAACTCTGAGATCATGACCTGCGCCAAAATCAAGATCAGACACTTAACCAACTGAGCCACCCCGGTGCCCCTTATCTGTGCCTTTTTAATGCAACTACAAGTTCTCCCAGGCTAGAACCACATATTTGAATTAAATATAACAGAAATCTCTCAAAATGCCTATTATTATCTAAGGTACATGTATGTGCTAAATAAATAATTGCTGAATACAGGTAGTAACACAAAAGAAATGCCAAATGTGCAAGTGTCTAAAGCCATTCCAATGCAATATTTCTAAAAAATGCAAATATATATATATATATATATATATATATATATATATGGACCTACTAACTACAAAACGAAACTCAAATTATTTAGTATGACATTCAAGGATCATCCCAAATGCTAAACTGTTCTTCTAATTTCATTTTCTACCACTTTACTTTTCCACGTACCTAATTCCTAACATGTTTGAATATCTTAGGGTTTCATGACTTTGTTCATGCTCAATCCACTACATCCTCCATAGGAATGCTCTTACCTACTAGGAACAAACAAAGATCCCCATGTCTAAGTCCAGTTCAAATGTCATCTTCAATGTGAATTACTCACCTTTCCTTTCTATTCATTCTCCATTTCCATTCAACTATTCATCCATTTCATCATTCAATAAGTGAGCTACTAGTCACTAGCAAAGGAAAAATGTATCTGACCATATGTGAAGATCAACTGTCATGTAGACATTTAACCTTCCAAGTTACTCAAGCAGCAGTTGTAATAATTATTATAGAACTACATTATACAGACTGTACTTTTTTCATACCTCCTAAAGCAGCCTCCTGCTGCTCTTCTTGCAACTGCCTCCTACCTAATCCCAAGGCCAATGCCGCAAGTTTAGCTTTTTTTAAAATTATAGATAATATTTATTTTTGAAACAAAGGATTTGCCATTGCAAAAATAACTTTTTTTTTTTTCAAAAATCACTTTCAAAAACTACTAGAATAATCACTTTCAAAAACGACTAGAATAATTCACATTGCCAGAATAAAGAAAGCCTTAGTGGCCTTTGTGTGCTCCTCATTTTTCAGATTTCATAATCCCAGGACTCCAGGATCATGCATTTGAGGTTTTAGCAGGTGCTAAACTGCTGAGCCACCAAGGGATCCCCTAGTTTTGACTTTCATTCTCAAAGAATTTAAACCACAAAACAAAATATGAAATGAACCATGGAGGTACTACCTGTTGCCTTCTGTAATTACAGTATATTGTAATCCTACTAATTCTTGTTTTTATGGCTTATTGCGATGTCTTCCCCCTGCCTCTCTTTCTCAGAAAGACTGGAATTCAAGTACAGACCCATTATTTTTTGCAAGGGAACTATAGAAATGATTTTTTAGAAAAGGCAACAGGACAACAAAGGTGTGCTTTTCCCATTAAATTCTGTGTTCTCTCAATATCATTTTGTCTTCTGGTTTTCCTTTCAACTCATTGGCCAAATTGAGGGGAAATATTCTCAATCCAATATTGTTTTTGTGTTTCCTTAGCCCTGAAATAACAGGGATAAAAATGCTTAGATCAAGAACAGATACAGCCAGAGCTGAGAGGGGACTGAAAATGTCTCTCTTTTATTTTCAATGTAGACATTGCATTTGAGGTTTCGTGAATAGGAAATAGAGATGATTTTTTTTTCTCATTTTGATAGAGCAGATACCAAAGTGTGAGCAAAGAAGCAGTGTATTGGTCTGCCACTGATCATTTCCACCACATAGGTGTGAATCTGGGATCACCTTTCCCTGTCTACTTAATTCATGTTCCTTCAAATCTTACAGCTTTCTTTTGCTAAAAGAAAGAAAGAAAGAAAAAAGATACCCATGAAATGCCTAATCCATTCCAGGAGCTTAGCAGCCTTATTTGTACTATTTTTGCACATGTATGTCAGAAAGTTATACTAGGGTGCTAGTGGTCGCAAAGGGACCAAAAACATCACCTAACTCTGGAAATTACAAGTGAAAAAAGAGAAGTTGGTATTGTTGCCTTCTAGTTTCACTCCTTTCAGTCCCAAACCATCCAAGCTTTAACAGTTTCAGGTGGGGGGCGGGGGGTGACTACAGGTGTGGGTAGAGGTGTGGGGGATGTAGGTAGAATGAAGTACTGGGCAAGTACTGAAGTACTGGGCAACCCTCTTCAAACTAAAGAAGAGGGTAGAACACTTGCAAGAGCAGAGATTTTAGGTCAAAAATAATGTATGTTAGGGAATATGATTTAACTGGTATTCATATATCCATAATGCAGGGGTAGTATGGAAAATGTCAATAATACACCTTACAGCTCACAGTTATGCTTACTAGAAATTTTTGAGCATATACTTAAAGCTAAATGGTAGTAATAAAAGAAATTAAATAAAAAAACAAGAGAAAAAGTAAAAAGCCAGGGTTCCTTTCATGCAGTAATACTATGCTGCTGATTCTTAAGTGTTTTTTCTATGTCCATCTCTTTTGCTGCATGTTTTAAAAAATGCTTAAAGATGTAAGGGAACGGGTACTTGTACTTTCCCTGGTTTGTGACTTCTTGAAGATGGAAATATTGTCTAGATGGCTCCTGTTGTTTCTGGGACTTCCATAGGAACAACTAAACAACTGTTAATATATGTAAGTTATAAATGAAATCTGAAAAACGAGGAGCACACAAAGGCCACTAAGGCTTTCTTTAATCTGGCAATGTGAATTATTCTAGTCGTTTTTAAAAGTGATTATTCTAGTAGTTTTTAAAAGTGATTTAAAAAAAAAGTGATTTTTGCAATGGCAAATCCTTTGTTTCAAAAATAAACATTATTTATAATTTTTTTTAACAAACATTGCATATGTAACATAGCAAATAAAAGAGCAAGCATTCACTGCCCTGCCCCCTCTCCCTCCAGCCCTTTCCTTACTCCCGGAGACATTAAAATGCCATCGTTAAATCTTGGAACTTTGTTGGACACCATATGATAACCCCTGTAGCACGGCCCAGGTCAACCATTTTCCACCTAGAATCTCTATAAAACATGTATAGTCTTTGCTGCTATAGTTGTTCTGTCACTTACCTTTATGTGACTTGGGAAACGAGATTCTTCTGAGACATCAAGTTTTAGAATTTGAAGAATAAGGATATCAACAAATCCCACCACTCATTTCCCATCTGAATATGAGATTGAAATAGATGTGCAGATAGACATCAAAAAACCCTTATATTACTAATAAAGTTGTTTGTGGGACAAAGTTTGGATGCAAGCAAATGGTGACTGTGATCCCTATGCCCTCCCACCACTTGTAATTGTTGGATTAGACCAAGTGGTCATAGGTAAAACTGGACACTGCAAGCTTACAGTTTAGGGACAGAGCTCTCAATGAGAATTGACTTGGCGGCCAAGAGAGCTAATGAGACTATACACCCTATCTGTAGGCAGCCAGACTCCAAAGGAGGGATGAGAGAAAAAAGCTGAAACAGGCATGTCCAATTCTTTCTTAAAAATTTAACAAATGAAATTATTTTCATGGGGGTGAGGTGGTGACATGGTGAAGAAATACCCAGGAATTACTCCAATATGGGTATCTCAACATCAAACATGGGAGTAGGTAGTAAATGTGCCCAAACATCCCTCATCTGAAATTTGGGTCAAATTATACACCCCTGAGAGTTTTATACAACTGAGATAATATTTTTAAAGCACTTACATGATATAGGATAGTTAGCATGTTCTTTATTATTATCTTAATTATTATCATTGCTCAAAGATTCACTTTATTAATATACTTCACATCTGTTGCTAGTTAATGAGAGAGTCATCTCCCCAACAAGATTGCCAAGCACATTACAACCACCAGACAGTTAATTTGACTATATGGATAATTGCTTTTACGTGCATGGTGACAATGTGATTATAACTTTAAATGTTTAAGATTATGGATTCACTTTGAAGATGACTACCACAGAAAAGAAGAAAGAAGGGAAGAAATAAAGGAGAAAAGGAGAGAAGAAAGGTAAAAAAAAACCAATTATACTTCATATACTATTAATTAGATATCTTGGTTAAGAGATTTAGGCCACCAGGTACCAATATAAAGCACGCTTCCCTAAAATCAAGATAGGTACCATTAATCATTTTCTATTCTTAATTCAATATGTTTTAGAAGGTCTATTCTTACCAATTTTCTAACATCATGTTAGATTTCAAACACACTTAAAAAATTTGTAAAGAGAACCTTTCAAGTATAATTTGATAAAATTCTCACTGATCCTTACTATTAGTAATTATCACCTAATATGAATATGACCTTATTTGCATATTTAATCAAAACACTATTTTTAATCTTGGTCTGATGCATCCAGAAAGATGATCAGTTCCAAGACTTTAGGATCTCTTGATACTGCAAGATCTTATAGCTTTTTTGTTGATCAGCAATAGAACTGAAGGTTAAGAAGCCATTTCTGCACTGCAATTATCAGCATGCTATGAACATAAGTGCAGGCTAACCTAACCTCCTTCCTTGCATTATCATTATCCATTCCACATAGGAACAGAGCGAAAGGGAGCAATCTTGCAGCAGTGTCCTGTCACAGGGGCAGGAAAACATCATGCTTTATGGTGTCAAAGCCCCAAGTTAAACTTAACCATAACTGTTTATGACAGAAGAAGAATCAGACACTGTTATTCGGAAAGATGTGGCTTTTACTTCCTAGTGGTTATTTTTCACAATTGTAGTTTAAAGCTAATCGTTTTTAACACCTGCTTAGTTTTAGTAACTAATAATAATTGACTAGAAACTCTGGCATATTTATTTATCACAGTTTTCTATTCCAGTCCACATTATCCATGTTATTAATGTGAACTTCCAGAGTTGTTATGGCCTACGAAACTAAACTGCTTCATTAAAAAAAAAAATCATTGCATCAAGTTTTTGCCAGTAGTAGTAAATATACTAATTTTTTCATTATAGAGAGATGATAGCTGACAAAGTATATTTTGTTTCTTTTGAGTTTTCTTTCTCAAACATGTTGTGATATCAGAAAAGGAGGCCTTGCTGAAATGTATGGTTTGTGGAAAAGAAAGAACATATGCCTCAGAACATGCATATAGTATAGGTAGGCTATGGGGATCAGATTTTTCTGAACTTGTTCTCTTGCAGCTTCTTTGCTGAGATTCCTGGAGAATAGCCAACATGGAATCAATTCTGAAATGCTCTGCTAGCCCATCTGGAAGAACACGTTTGTTTCCCAAACAGCCAAAGAGCTCTGCAAGGTAAAGCCTGTCTTCCTGTAGTGGTGAAGATTTCCCTAAGGTGAAGTCTGCAGAAGGCAACACAGATGTTGCTATAGTGGCATATCAGAACAATGGGAAGACACAGGCTAGAAGTAACGGACCGCTATATGAGCATATTGGGGTCTGGGGAAGTCAAGCAGTGTGTTGTGTAGCATCTCTCCAAACACCCTGATTCCAGGTTACAGAGGCCAAGAGAATGAGAAAGTCCAACACATATACACTGACAGGGGCTGGCTATTTAATGAGATATGTCAGTATTCAGAGAGTGTGGAGCATAGAAAAGAAACTTGGAGATCATTTAACCCAAATTTCTCACTTTATAGGTGAGAAAATGGTGGCTAAGACTGAAAACATGGGTTGCCTAATTTTTCACGACTGGGGGAAGGAATACTTGGATCCATCATGAAAATTTGGAAGCATCCTAAATGCCCATCAATAAGAGATGAATAAGTAAAATTGTACTATCTCAACAACTCCCTTCATGGGAATATGATGCTTGGATTGGCATAAATATGCTCCTGAAACTGAAACGGAAGCCCACTCAGACCCATTCTATGACTTGAAAATGTGGAGGAAATGGATTTCCCACTTGTTCCTCAATTTGGAGCAATTGCATGGAGAAGGGGAAATGGAAGCTAGAGAGGTAAACTAGTGTTTATGATAAATAACAAGATTCTGTTCTAGAAGTTCAGCCACTTCATCACTTGGCAGAACAATGCCACTTGCCAGAATAGTGGCTCTGGTATCATTTTCAGAATGAGAGAACTCCTTACACAAGTGTTCTATCCTATCAAGTTAGCAAATTATCTAGTACAGAAAGGCAATACAGTCCTTTTAGTAGCCCAAATTTTTCCCCTTTGTTATACTCTGGGGGATTCTGGAAAAAAAAAAAAAACCTTAACCCTAAAAATAATGCCTCCAATGAACTTTTACTGAACACACACTATGTGCTAATTTATATAGACTATTTCATTCGATTCTCTCAAAACACTAAGTTAAAACTATTATTCTTGTTCCATTTCATAGATTTGCAAACAGACTCAGAGAGGTTAAGTGGTCCCAGGTCACACAACTAGGAAATGGTACAATTTGGAATCAAATAAAGGCAGTAAGACTTCAGAGTCTTTGCTCTCATCCAAATTCTACTTACTGAAAGAAAAATAATGATTTCCATTTTACTTATCATTTTATGAAAGATTTGGTTAGTTAGTGTGCCTGTTTGATTCCTGGAACAAACATTCAGGTAATTCCTACCTTTATTCCTCCTAGATGTTTGGGGGATGGCTTTACTCTCTGGAGAGCAATGGTCTTCTTTGAACCATAAATGAAGCGCTAGCTCACGTCACATTTCACCCACTGTGCTATTCATAGGCCACACCCTAGCGTTGTTTTTAGCGCTACATTCTACCTTTCAGCCTAAATCAGGACTATGTTGATTCTGCATTCAGGTGAGTAGGTGGATTTTTTCACCTCAGTTGCAAGCATCTGAACATTGTCATTAGATAATTCAAACCTTCTTATCCCAGAGATGCATCACATTCCTGCTTATGCTCTTTTTTCCTTTCAGGGAAAAATTAGAGACATGATTGCTTGTCACAATTAGAGGATGCTCATACAGGCAGGTGACATTATGACTGCGGAATATAATATCTTGAAGAGGCCTAAAATAGCATCTAATTCAAAGAATGTCACCCACAGGAATAGGGCATATGCCAGTGAAGGGATACCAGACTCACTTGAGCATTCTTTTTAAAAATATACATCCCACCCCATCTCCCAACACACACAGTCTGCTGTTATCCCTAGGACCATATTGTCTCTTGCAACTGTACATTGAAACTCACCCAAAATTCACTGACTAAATGAGCCATCATTATAGAGATAATGTGGCATAAACTATAAGTGTGGTACTGCAAGGCAGGGAGTACTATGTCAGCCAGAGTCTAGGAAGAAAATGGAGCATATGCATGACAGGCATAATAATAGAGAGGATTTAATAAAGGGAATTTGTTTACGAAGGTATTAGAAAAACTGAAAGCTAAAGTTGAGAAGCTGAGGTTATCTGGTAATTAGCACCGGCAGGAGCCAGTGTCTTTCCTTGGGTTGGAGGGAAACACTGAGTCACATCCTGTGATTGGAATCACCTGGAGGGAACTAGAAACATGAAGAGAGAAACCGCTGTAGGGAAGAAATTCTCTGAGATGCTCCTTCCTGCCTTCCAATCTCTTGTGTCTCTCCCATGGGCTGACTCTATACAGAAACTAGTTTTCAAGGAAGCCTAGAAATGTTAGCTTGTGGGGCACAGTTCTCCACAATAAGAAACAAGAAGCAGGGCATATAGTTGAGGAGTATCTCTAGACAGGTAAGACCGTTCAACTTCCCTGGATAACAAACTTCATACTTTCACTTTCATAGGCAGAAAGCTATTCCTGTTACTTAAAATTTAATGCCTTTTTATATTCAGATAATTCATATATAGTGTTCACAGGTGGCAAAAGATTCCAAACAAAGTGGGGAAGAATGAGATGAAATGCCATGAGGAAGGAACATGCCCAGTTTGTTAGTAAAGCCTAGAAGGCTTATTTAATACTACTTTTAAATAGTATCTTGAGTTCCTCTTGTGCACGGACTCATGTTCTCTTAGCAAATCTTTTCTATCAGCCATTTCTGTGACAGCTGCCTTCAGGTACATATTACTGGGCAGCACCTCACCTCAATAGCAGGCTCTCACCTCCTGGGATTTCTTCCGTCCTCAATGTGGAAACCTGAAGAAATTCTGATCATCCTGCACAACCTAAATGTGCCAGGAAGGTAATCGCCCCTTGGATAAGCCTAGACTGGTGAGGAGAAGCAACCAGAAGAAAATTGTTTTCTTCTTCCACCCTGAAGATAAACCATTTTGAGGCACATTTTAGATGGCTCCTGAAAAGATACAGCAGGATTGCTGTTCATGGCAACCAATCTGAAAATGCCCTCTTGCATTGGTTTTCCTTCCTCCTCCAAGATAAATTTAAGTCCCTGTCTCAGTCTCCACCTTCCTGAAGAAAGCTAAGATAAATAGAAAATGTAATTTTTATTTTCATATTATATTATATTTTATTTTATTTTCATTTTACATTTTTATTATTTTCTTAGTGAAAGTTGCATACATATAGTCATTTGTACTTCTCAAAGGAATTAAAGGCTATATCTAGTATTTAGAAGTCATAAAGTAGACAAGGTGATTAATATTTTCTTTATTTTATAGGAAAAGAAGCTAATATACAGAAGGGTTAAGTAATTTGCTCAAATGTTTCTCCACTGAGGGTCCACAGAATGAAATAAAATTTCTGTCTGCTCATCTAGGACTGGTTCTTATGCAGCTGTAACCAATCAACTATATATCTTTTCTCTTGAGTTAATGTTGATGGCACTTGACTAAGTGCAGCTTTAAATGATAGAGTGGAATAACCAAGGCCTTTAGAGAAACTGGAGTGATACGCTAATTATTCTGGCATGCAGCCATTATCAGTGATCCAATCTTCTATTAGTAAAGGTCATAAAGAGAGAAAAGATTTGCAAAAAAAAGAGTAATAGAATTCCAAGCCCAAAGATAGCCTTCAAGACCATATTGAATGGGAAACAGAACCAGATAGGTCATCGGTTATTTCAGTCTCATCGATATGAGATGTTTATATTGGAAATTTTCTCTGTTATTTGAAAACTAATTGCCTTCCTCTCATGGCCTTTGTAAGTCAGACTTTGAGAAAATAATTTTTTTTGTAGAAGAGAAAGTACTGAGATCCTGAGAAGCTGGACAAATAAAACCTCCCAAATATTTGATTATTTGCCAAGAGAAATGTTAAATCACCAGAATGTTTTCTGAATAAAAGTAAAAAAGGTAACTTAACATAATATGTCTAATATATTAACTATCTCAAAACAGAACTTTGCTCTGTCTTCTTGCATTCTCCATGATACTGAATTTAGCCTCATTTCTCTTCTCTCCCCATACAGGTCTATCTCCTCCATCTTGGAATCCACTTATGATTTGTTTCGAATACCTTGACCACATCCTCATAGACTAATATTTCACAAGAGTTTCCTATGCTTTGGAATATAAATTATTACAATGTATCCTTGCTTTCTGGGATATCAAATATGTATATTTACTCTTTAACATTGCATGCTGTGCATTGGAGAAATGGAGGCTAGGGACCAACATTTCATTACAACAGACATCATTCTTGAATGCAGTGTTGACTTCCTTTCTGAATGTTGCTCTCCACTTCCGTTGTGCAAACTGAAATGCTAAATATTAAGTTCTACAGACTTTTTAACTATGTTGACAATATGTTTCATTTCTTTCCTTTTAAACCCACAGATATTTTTCTTTAGGTTCCATGACTTGATAAATATGTTTTAGATATCACTGAAATTCAGGAGACAGGAACAGTTTGCAAGCAAGGGACTTGCTAATTATAGTGTTAAGGAAAGTGGCTTTGAAAAATCAATCATTTTTTATATATCTGGCTCTGTAACTCAAATACTGTTCTATTTTAACTTTACCCAACTATAATATCACCTAATAAAGTACATTCTAAAGCAGGTGTGAGCAAACATAGCTCCCAGGGCCAAATATGACCCGCTGTCTATTTTTTGTAAATAAAGTTTTATTGGAACATAATCACACTGATGCTTTGTCTATGGTTGCTATATTTTGGCTTAAATAAGAGGTTGTGCATTATAGTAATATTTAAATTTATTTTTCTTTACCACTGCATGATAAAGCCATGGGAAAGAGATGAAGTAATCTATAATCATTTCTACTGCGTTGTGCTTAGCATATCGGTTCAAAAATACCTGTTTGTTCTACTTGTCATTCATAATTTGATTTATTTCATGAAGCACGATTCATTAATTAGTTTGCAATTACAAATTATATAGGCAGGACATGTTAGCCTGGTCACTGTGTTACCAAAGGAGTTAAATGACAAAACAGGGATCAAAAATTTAACGGAAAAAATATAGGGACTTTCATTTATAATTCAAGTAGAAATCATTTGTCTCCACCTCCATTTGACCATGCCTTAGAAATAGGTTTCACTTACATGAATTTCAAAGGACTTAACCTGATTCTGAGTGAATGTATTTTCCACAATGCAAGATACTTCTGCTAGTGTCCACAACTGGCTAATAGTTCAGAGGAGGAGGAGCTTCCTTAACCTCTAGCCCAGAGTATTCTTAGAACATATGATCTGGGGCTTCAAGGGATTTTAGTGATTCTTTCAACTCTCTCATCATAAAGATTGTAACATAGTATCCCATAGAACAAGGTACTTTGCTTACCGTGACCCAAATTATTAATGTGAAAACCAGAATTAGGACCTATATTGTGTCAGCTTCTAATTCGTATTTTTTTTACCCTATCACACTATATACAAACTTGCTAATAACAGTCTGACAATCTCATTTTATCTACTTTTTAAAGATTTATTTATTTATTCATGTGAGAGAGAGAGAGAGAGAGAGAGAGAGGCAGAAACACAGGCAGAGGGAGAAGCAGACTCCCCGCAGGGAGTCCAATGTGGGACTTGATCCCGGATCCCAGGATCATGCTCTGAGCCAAAGGCAGACACTCAACTGCTAAGCCACCCAGACATCCCTCATTTTATCTATTTTTAATGCTGTTGAACTAGAAAGTATTTGTTTGATGTTAATGTAATGTTTCAAAATATTTTGCAGAGTAAATATTTGTTAGATTATTATAAAACCTACCTAAGTCTTCTAAGGTTTCACTTCATATTTGTGAGCAATCACAATTATGTTTTCTGTAGAAAGAACACTTTTTAGCATCTTTTTTTGCTTAAAACTTTCTTCTCACCATGTTTATGTTACTTTCTAATTTTCAGGGATAGCAATTCATTTCTTTTAGTTAAAACTTATCTATTCCTTGCTTTATTCTTTTGAATTGCAAATATTCCTGAGAAAAGTAACATATTAAGTCACTAGCTCCTTACTATAAATATATATTTTCAGTTACAGTATGGTGAAATGAATAACAAAGGTTTGGGAGGAAATGAAACATTGAATGGAGAAGAAACATAAAAGCTTGGAGAAGAGAATTTGGGGGGAAAATGCATAAAGGTAAAATTCGTAGGTTTAAAGGTATCTTAAAAATCCCTTACCAGCCCTATCTAGTGCTTGAAGCTAGTTTGCAACAATTCAAATGTGCCAGTGACAGGGAGCTTCTCACTTTCTGAGAACATTTATGTCATCTAGGACAACTGGGACAATAATTTTAGACAGTTAGCCTTTATACTGAACTGAAATATGTCTCCCTGTAGTTACTTGCATTGATTCTTATTTCCTCACCTACCTGACATACTTCTCAAGAACATAAAAAATGATCTGTCCACAGCATGCCTCCTTTTCTATAAACTAAACACCCCCCTTTCCTTCTGGGAATATATCACATTCCTCTTGCAGTGGTTTTTCTTATATAGCTGGTCTTTGCTAACAGGTAGAGCCCAGAACAGACCTTCCCTATTTTTGCTAGAAATAACTTTTTTGAAAATCAGACTCATGTGTTATGAAAGGTGTCAAAGGCAAACAACTTATGTCTTATTGTTATTTCTTTAATACATAGGAAGGAGAGTTAAGGAAAGCAGTATGGGCTTCAAAGCTGGTGCAGAAAAGGGGATCCATGCTATAATGAGGCTTCTGGGAGCTTTTAAAAATCAAATCAAACAAGTTCTACAACTCTTGGGAGATGTACATAGATATAAACTTGCAAAGGTGCCAATTAGGGACCCAAGAAAGAAGATTTAAAATTATTTTCATTGGGTAAAAGGTAGACTAGAAATTAGAACCTAAATATAAATTCTGAAAAACGTGCATAGGTCTCTAGACCTCAGAAAACTCCTTGGACTCGCCTTTCAGCCTCTTGACTATATTGAGAGTATCAGTGTTTCAGTCTACGTACACAGCCCCCTTAGTTCTTTTGACTTAATCTGTGCATAGCCAGGAAGGAAAAATGTCTCAGAGGATGTCACTGATTTTTTTTTAATTAGATGTCTTTTGACATGTCCTTTTCTATTACAGAGTATGAGAATTCCAATCAGGCTTCATGTCTGAGTAGTTGAAGTTCTTAGCATCATGAAAATTAACCTACCTTAAAGGGAGCTCAGGTCTGTCCTCAAAGGCAGTCAGGTGCATGGCAGGGTATATTGGACAATCCCAAAATGGGTATGATATCTCTGACATAAACACATATGACTGGAACTTAATAATTAGAAAATGAGATTAAGATCTTATCCCCTGCTAGCATGCAAATTTATTTTGGGCGCCTAACCCACTTATCCTTGATGGAAATTTTTCCTACAGTGAATTATTTGAGTAATATCTTTCAAGATACTATGGTTGAAGGAAAAATAAAAGTAGAAAACCAAGGCAACAAGAAGGAAGGAAAGACTGAGGCCACCAAAATTAACTTTATTCACTTGAGAAGATTATGGGCAGTAACAATAGTTGCTAATTGTCACAATATTGAGCCAAGGCTCCAAATTCAATTCATGCAAGTCTCTTACTCAATATTTATATTACGCAGTTATTCTGAATGCTCTTTCCCAGTTCTTTCTTTTCTGGTTATTCTCTTTCCTATAAATTTAGTCCATACTCCCAACTTAAAATTATTTCTGCTCTATCTTCTCTGGGCCTCTGTTCAGGCCACCTTATGTGTCTGAAATGCTCACATTATCCCAGCTTAAATGCCTCTTTTCCCTCAATGCATCTGAATCTTCTCCTTTTCTAGACAAGGAGACTGAGACACTTCACCTTATTCATATCCTATGGATAGTATGCTTAACTCAATATTTTTTCAATCTGGCCACTAACCATTTCCATATCCAATGTTTTACTCATTTGATATATGGCCCATGCAATAATTAGTGTATCTAATTCTCCGGACCACCTTTCATTGGTAACTGTGTCAGATCACAGACTCCTAGAGAGAAAAGTTAAGCTTGTACTACCAGGATGCTATAGATATATGTATATGAAAAGATTGGAGAGAAAAAGCCTACCTACTTTGCAGTCTTTTATTCATCAATTCCTCCATCACAATCCACTACACGTCTGCTGGGGACACTCAAAGTTATCATTATAATGATACTTTTAAGACTAAAATTTTGTTTTCAAATGACCTGTTTAAATTGAATATAAATTTTCTGGATGGAGTAACATTACCCATTAACAGCCTTTTTAGTTCACTACTAGAGTTTGATTCATCAGATTTTCTGAGTGTCACGTCGTAGAGAGCTGATTCCTGGGACAAGGAAAGGGAGATTTGAATGGCATAAAAAAGCATAAAAATGTTCAGAGAATGAGATATTGTTTGGGAACTTTCTTTGATCATAGTTTTGCTCACTCAGCATCTCAGCTACTAGTTAAGAAACAGGAAGGACTGGAAAAAAAAGAAATAACAAAGCATTTTCTATCAGGTAAGCTGAGCATAGAAATGCAAAATAAATGCTCTTTTATGAGGATATCTGTAACAAAGAAATATCATTTAGGGTTTAAAAACCATTAGATTCTTTCCATAAGTTTTCATTGTCTATTTTCTTAGCTGAAGACTTTTGACTCAAAAACTAGAAATGTGGAGAAGTAGGGGAAGACTGCATAGTAGAAGGACCCTCTGCTCACCCTGTCCCACATCACAACTATATATCATCCACATCCAAGTTAATAAACCAGAGAGCAATTTGAAGACAAGCAGAGCAAACTTCACAACTAAACATAGATAAGCTGCATCTGAAAGGTTAGGAAGGTCAGAAAGGTGGAGAGAGGTTGCCTGCAGGAGGGAGACAGCTGCACATGGAGAGAGCAGAGAAGGGGGCCCCCACACCAGGGATCTCACATTAGGTAAAATAATCCCCATAATGTGTGGCTTTAAAAAAACCGTAGGGGCTGGATTCTGTGAATTCACAAAGCCAGTGGGACTTGGAACCAGGGGCTTTAAAAGTCAGTTAATTCAGCACTAGGTGAGTGTGGAGGGCAAGTGATAGCTGGGTCACTGCCCTTACAGAGATAGCAGGCTACACAGAGAAGCAACATAAAAATGGCAACACTGGGGTCAAACAGGAGACATATTTGTTTATACTGACTTCTGAGCATATTGGGGAACTTCTGAGAAAACAAGAGAGCTGGCAGGTGCCACTTTCCTTCCCCGTCCCTTAGCATAAACACAGAGCCATCTGTGGAAGGTGGGTCTACATCAACACTTGTAGCCTGGGTCAAAAGCTCAGGGCAAATGTTGTTAAAGTTACACACATGCCCCACCCAGCCACAGCACAGTGTCCACCAATAAGCCCCCAGCCATCTATGCATGCCATGCTCAGCTGTACCCAGCTGCATTCAATCTTGTGGCCCCCAGCCACACCAGCACTTTGGGGAATCTGACATGGGACTAGTGGCCCATGGCAAATTTTGCAAACATCACTGCTCTGCTTCTAAGATTCCCTGGTAAGAATGTCTCCTCATAGCTGATCTACCTGGTTCTAACACTACAGAAGGAAGCACAGCCCACAAGAGGTAGAGTCAGTGCACATGACCTCACTGAAAGGAAAAGTGGCTCAGACACAACATCAGAGAACAAACAACACATATAGGATACTCTCCTGAAGTGCCAGGTTCTAGAGAACAGGGAACACTGGACTATAGGGCACTCCAGGACCTCTTCTTCATAAAGTCATTACTCTCAGCAGCAGAAGACATAGCTGACTTTCTTAACACAGAAAACCAGAAACAGAGAGGCAGACAAAATGAGAAGACAGAGAAGATTATCCCAAGTGAAAGAACAAGAGAAAGCCAGGACCAGAAATCTAAGTGAAACAGATATAAGTAAAATGATTTATAGAGAATTTAAAAGAATGATCATCGGGCAGCCCAGATGGCTTGGTGGTTTAGCGCTGCCTTCAGCCCAAGGCCTGATCCTGGAGACCCGGGATCCAGTCCCACATTGGGCTCCCAGCATGGAGACTGCTTTTACCTCTGCCCGTGTTTCTGCCCTCCCCCCCTTTTGTCTCTCATGAATTTGTCTCTCTTTTAAAAATAATAAAATAAATAAATAAATAAATAAATAAATAATCATAAGGATACTCACTGCACTTGAGAAAAGAGTGGAAGACATGAGTGAAACCCTTAACTCAGAGATAAGGAGTAGCACAGATAATGGGCTCAATAAACAGAATAAGAAACACACTTGGTGGAATAAATAGCAGGATGGAAGAAGCAGAGGAAAAAAATAGTGACCAGTAAGACAGAATGGAAAGTAAACCAGTTGAACAAAATAAATTAAAAAAAAAAAAAAAGAATTATACAAGATGAGATTAGATGTAGAGAGCTGTGGCTCCATCAAATATAATAGCATTTGCATTATAGGAGTCACAGAAGAAGAAAAGAGAAAAGGGGGTAGAAAATTTATTTGAAGAAATAGGAGCTAAAAACTTTCCTAAGTGGGGAACGAAACAGATATCCTGATCCAGGAGCACAGAGAACTTCCATAAAAATCAGCAAAAGCAGACCCACATCAAGACATATTGCAATAAAATTTGTAAAATACAGTGATGGAGAAAAAAAATCTTAAAAGTAACAAGACAAAAGAAGTCAGTAACTTACAAGGGAAAACTCAGAATGCTAGCAGGATATTCTTCAACAGAAACTTTCCAAGCCAGAAGGGGATGACATGATCAATTGAGAGTCCTGAATGGGAAAAACCTGCAGCCAAGAATACTCTATCCAGCAAAGTTATTATTCAGAATAGAAGGAGAGATAAAGAGTTTCCTAAACAAACAAGAACTAAAGGAGTTCATGACCACTAAATCAGCCCTGCAAGAAATTTAAAGGGGACACTTTGAGTGGAAAAAAGAGACCAAATTTGGCAGCATAAAGGTTGGAAACACAAAAGCAGTAAAACTGAATATTTTTGCAGAAAAATCTGTCAAAGATTTCACACACAAAAAAGGATATAACATATAAAATTGGGGAGAAGAGGGGAAATAGAATGGGTTCAAATTCAAAGAAACATCAACTTCATAAAGATTGCCATATAGAAGAGAAGCTATCCAAACTTAATGGTAACTATATATCAAAACCCAGTAATAAACATGCAAAATGCTTAATGAGGAGAAAAAAAATCTAAATATATCACTAAAGAAAATCAGCAAAACATGACAGAGAGAGAAAGACAAGAAAGGATTAGAGAAAATTTTCAGAGACAACCACAAAACAAGTAATAAAATGGCAATAAATACATATCTATCAGTAATTTCTTTGAATATAAGTGGACTAAATGGCCAAAAGGCATAGAGTGACACAATGGATTAAGAAAAAAAAAAGACTCATCTATATACTGCCTACAAAATACTAATTTTAGACCTAAGGACACCTGCAGATTCGAAGCAAGGGGGTAGAGAACTATCTATCATGCAAATGGATGTCAAAAGAAAACCAAAGTAGCAACACTTATATTGGATAAAATGAACTTTAAAACAATGATTGTAATTAAAGACAAAAAAAGGACACTTTCTAATAATAAATGGGGCAATCCAACAAGAAGATATAATAATTACGAATATTCACGTACCTAACATAGGAGCACCCAAAATATGTAAAACAGAAAATAATAAACAAAAGGAACTAATTGATAATAACACAAGAATACTAAAGTACTTTAATACCACACTTACATCAGTGGACAGATCATCTAAATAGAACACCAATAAAGAAGCAATACCTTAGAATAACACACTGTACCGAATGGATTTAACAGATATATTCAGAACATTACATCCTAAAAATAGCAAAATACATATTGTTTTCAGGTGCACATGGAACATTCTCCAGAATAGATCACACATTAGTCCACAAAACCAGCCTCAACAAATTCAAGAAGGTCAAAATCATAGCATGTGCCTTTTCTGACTACAGTGCTATGGAACTAGAAGCCACCCACAAGAAATAATCTGGAAAGACCACAAATATATGGAAATTAATAACATATTATCAAACAATGAATGGATGAATCAGGAAATTAAAAAAAAGAATAAAAAGCTACATAGAAACAAATGAAAATAAAACATAACAGTCTAAAACTCTGGGATGCAGCAAAAGTAGTTCTAAGCCAGTTTATAGCAATACAGGCCTATCATAAGGGCAAGAAAAATATCAAAACATAAGCTAACCTTATGCCTACAGGAACTAGGAAAAGAACAACAAACAAAACCTAAAACCTACAGAAGGAAGGGAATAATAAATATTAGAACAGAAATAAGTTATATAGAAAAAAAACACAACAAACAAAACAAAACAAAACACAATAGGGCAGATCAATGAAATCAGGGACAGGTTATTTGAAAAAAAATCAATAAAACTGATTAAATTCTTGCCAGACTTATTAAGAAAAAGAGAGAAAGAACTCAAATCAATAAAGTCACAAATGAGAGAGGAGAAATAACAGCCAACACCATGGAAATACAATTATAAAAGAATTTTATGAAAAACTATATGCCAAAAAATTGGACAATCTACACAAATGGATGCATTCCTAGAAAAATTTTCAACTACCAAAACTGAAAAAGGGAGAAACAAAAAATCTGAACAGAACAAATAACCAGCAAAGATAATGAGTCAGTAATCATATAATTCCCAACAAACAAAAGTCCAGGATCAGATGGCTTCACAGGGGAATTCTACCAAATGAATAAAGAAGAGTTAATGCCTATCCTTCTCAAACTATTCCAAAATTAGAAAAGAAAGAACTTAAAAAGTTCACTCTATAAGGGCAATATTATCCAAATAGCAAAACTGGATAAAGACACCACTAAAAAAGAGAACCTACATGCTAATATCACTGATGAATGTGGATGTAAAAATCTCAGTAAAATACTAGCAAACCAAATTCAATAATACAGTAAAAGAATCATTTACCATAGTCAAGTGGAATTTATTCCTGGGCTACAAGGGTGATTCAATATTTGTAAATCAATGTGATACATTACATCAATAAAAGAAAGGATAAGAACTACATGATCATTTCGATAGATGCAGAAAAATATTTTGAGTATACAGTATCAATTCATGATAAAAACACTCAACAAAGTTAGTTTAGAGGAAACATACCTCAACATAGTAAAGGCCATTTATGAAAAACCCACAGCTCACGTACTCAATGGTGAAAAGCTGAAAACTTTTACCCTAAGGTCAGGAACAAGACAAGGATGTCCAGTCTCACCACTTTTATCAGCATAGTACTGAAAGTCCTAGCCACAGAAATTAGACAATAAAAAGAAATAAAGGCATCCAAAAAGGTAAAGAAGAAGTAAAACTTTCACTCTCTGCAGGTAACATGATACTCTACATAGAAAACCCCCAAAACTTCACCAAAAAACTTCTAGAACTGATAAACAAATTCAGAAAGTCATAGGATACAAAATCACTGTACAGAAATCTGATGCATTTCTATCCATCAATAATGAATAGGAAAGAACATCCAATGGAAAAAGGAGAGTCTCTTCAACAAATGGTGTTGAGAAAACTGGACACCAACATTTAAAGGAAAGAAATTGGGTCACTTTTACACCAAACACAAAAATAAATTAAAAATGCACTAAAGACCTAAATGTGAGACCTGAAACCATAAAAATCCTAGAAGAGAACACAGGCAGTAACCTCTTTGACATTGTAGCAACTTTTTTCTAGATATGTCTCCTGAGACAAGAGAAACAAAAGCAAAAATAGCCTATTGGGACTCCATCAGGGAAAAAAAAAAAAGCTGCTGCACAGTGAAAGAAACAATCAACAAAACTAAATGGCCACCTATGGAATGGGAGAAGATATTTGCAAATGACTTATCTAATAAAGGAGTAGTATCCAAAATATATAAGGAACTTATCAAACTCAACACCCAAAACCAAATAATCCAATTTAAAAATGGGCAGATATCTCCAAAGAAGATACCCAGATGGCCAACACATGAAAAGATGTTCATAACCACTTACCATCCAGAAATGCAAATCAAAACTACAATGAGCTATCACTTTGTGCTTGTCAGAAAAAAATCAACAACATAAGAAAAACAGGTGTCAGCAAAGATGTGGAGACAAAGGAACATTTGTACACTGTTGTTGAGAATGCAAACTGGTGCAGCCACTGTGGAAAACAGTATGGATCGTTCCTCAAAAGGTTAAAAATAGAACTACTTTGTGATCCAGCAATTGTACCATTGGGTATTTACCCAAAAAATACAAGAACACTAATTCAAAGGGATACATGTACCTTAAAGTTTTTAGCAGCACTATATACAATATCCAAGACATGGAAGCAGCCCAAAGGAGTGTCCATTGATTGATGAATGAATAGATATATATCATATTATATATAATACATGAATATTACTGAGTCAGAAAAAAAGAATGAAATCTTGCCATTTGCAGTGATATGGATGGAGATAGAGGGTATTATGCTAAGTGAAATAAGTCATCAGAGAAAAACAAATATTATATGATTTCACTCATATGTGAAATTTAAACAAAAAGAAATGAACAGAGGGAAAAAAAGAGAGAGACAAACAAAACCAGACTCTTAATTATGGAAGTAAAAAAAAAAAAAAAAAAAACCTGATGGTTACCAGAGAGGAGTATTGTATTAAATAGGTGATGGGGATTACGGAATGCACTTGTTGCAACTGAGCACTGAGTGATGGATGCACATGTAAATCACTGTATTGTACACTTGAAGCTAATATTACACTATATGTTAACTAACTGGAATTAAAATGAAAACTAAAAATGTAATCAAGGGATGGAGGAGAATACTCAGCAGATTACATGGTCATTCCAGGATCCAGGGAGTAGTAGAAAATCAGTCCTTTGTACCGTGTGGAGTTTCTTCCTCCTCGGAAGACAATTCCTCTTCAGAGTCACAATAGAAGAGTAGTGAAAAAAACCCAACCAACCAAACAAACCTAAAACAACAGGATGAAAAGGTCTCATGTGTGTTTATGAACTTTTGTGACATTTTTGTTTCCAAGAAGGAAGGCAGGGCAATTAGTTACTATTATGCAATTTCCTGGTACTCTTTTATTATGCTAATAAATATATCCCTTCTGACAGACGGATAGTATATTACAGCCTGTGATGAAAGCTCTTAAATATGAATTTGCTTTTCCTTAGGGAACCAGATTGCACACTTAATTGTTCCTGTTATTGTTCCTTTGAGCAAAAATGTGAGTTTTTATTAGAAGAGAATTCCAAAGAGAAGCTTACTTTCCACTGGGACTTTGTAGTTTAAAACACACACACACTCTCTCTCTCACGCACACAAACACACATCCCTATATGGGCCCTTTTTTGTGTCAGAATTTATGGTGCAAGATGTTTTATGTGTGTTTTATCTACATACTTCCACAGTAACTTTAAAAGTTCAATATTATCATCCCATTATCTAAATTAGGAAACAAAGACATAAACTGTATTCTCATTTTCAAGACACTGAACTTCTTAAAACCACAATACACACTGAAAATATGTTTCACTGTAAAGAAAATAAAGAATAATATCTCAGAAGAGATTTAGCATGCTTTAAAACTTCCCAAGCTCTTTGATGTCCACTACCTAATTAAATCTTTATGACAACTGTTTGAAGGAGAGCTAAGTAATATTATATCTACTTTGCATGTGAGGAAATTAAGAGATGCAGTGACTTCCTAAAGTTACAGAGCAAAGAAGTAGACCTGTGCATAAACAGACAAGAAAGAGGAATCCCTGGGTGGCTCAGTGGTTAAGCGCCTGCCTTCAGCCCAGGGTGTGATTCTGGAGTTCCAGGATTGAGTCCCAAGATCGAGTCCCAGGATCCCTGCATGAAGCCTGTTTCTCCCTCTGCCTCTCTCTTTCTCTCTCTCATGAATAAATAAAATCTTAAAAAAAAAAGAGACAAGGGATCCCTGGGTGGCGCAGGGGTTTGGCGCCTGCCTTTGGCCCAGGGCGCGATCCTGGAGACCCGGGATCGAATCCCACATCGGGCTCCCGGTGCATGGAGCCTGCTTCTCCCTCTGCCTGTGTCTCTGCCTCTCTCTCTCTCTCTCTCTCTTTCTCATGAATAAATAAATAAAATCTTAAAAAAAAAAGAAGAGACAAAAAGGCATTTTATGATGCGTGTTTATTATAATTTACAAATGTATATGTTATATATTTCTTTCCTTTTTTATTATTTTATTATTTTTTAATAAATTAATTTTTTATTGGTGTTCAATTTACCAACATACAGAATAACACCCAGTGCTCATCTGGTCAAGTGCCCCCCTCAGTGCCCGTCACCCATTCACCGCCACCTCCCACCCTCCTCCCCTTCCACCACCCCTAGTTCGTTTCCCAGAGTTAGGAGTCTTTATGTTCTGTCTCCCTTTCTGATATTTCCCAACATTTCTTCTCCCTTCCCTTATATTCCCTTTCACTATTATTTATATTCCCCAAATGAATGAGAACATACACTGTTTGTCCTTCTCTGATTGACTTATTTCACTCAGCATAATACCCTCCAGTTCCATCCACGTTGAAGCAAATGGTGGGTATTTGTCGTTTCTAATTGCTGAGTAATATTCCATTGTATACATAGACCACATCTTCTTTATCCATTCATCTTTCGATGGACACCGAGGCTCCTTCCAGTTTGGCTATTGTGGACATTGCTGCTATCAACATCGGGGTGCAGGTGTCCCGGCGTTTCATTGCATCTGTATCTTTGGGGTAAATCCCCAACAGTGCAATTGCTGGGTCCTAGGGCAGGTCTATTTTTAACTCTTTGAGGAACCTCCACACAGTTTTCCAGAGTGGCTGCACCAGTTCACATTCCCACCAACAGTGTAAGAGGGTTCCCTTTTCTCCGCATCCTCTCCTACATTTGTGGTTTCCTGCCTTGTTAATTTTCCCCATTCTCACTGGTGTGAGGTGGTAAAGTGATACATGTTTAAAGAAAAATGAATACATGTTTGCTGTAGAAAATATAATGATACAGAAAAATGTGATTAAGAAAAAAATTATTCTCCCACCCAAAGGCACTTGTTATTATCCTTTTGGAAGTAACTGGTCTGGATTTTTCTATAATGTAGTATAGTATTATAACATAACAATATATATAATATGCTATATAAATAGTATACTAGAAGTGTTATATAAAACTTATAACATAATAAACTCCTATATAGACCTGGGTATAAACCTTGATCTTACTGCTCAATGACTAAGTCGTAAAATTTTTTACTTCCTGAAATCTATAAATGAAGATAATGATTTAACTCTAGATTAATTACTATCATATATGTAAAGCATGTAGCATGGTTCCTGCCTCTGAGAAGATACTTAATAAATGTTAATGGTCATTATTGTTTGTATTACTATTATTCACATGTACAAATGTTGTAGTCTTTTTTAAAAAATTTTATTTATTTATTCATGATAGACATAGAGAGAAAGAGAGAGGCAGACACACAGGCAGAGGGAGAAGCAGGCTCCATGCAGGGAACCCGATGCAGGACTCGATCCCGGCACCCCAGGATCGTGCCCTGGGCCAAAGGCAGGCGCTAAACCGCTGAGCCACCCAGGGATCCCCCACATGTACAAATGTGAAATAAACATCCCATGACATTTTTTTTTTACCATAAGATTATTTTGTTTGTACTCAGAAATTTGTTGAATTATGCTTTTAGTTTCTCACTCAATAATAAGCTATGGATATTTTTCAATATCAACTGATTTTCCTAACTTCCTTTTTAAATGATTTTTTATTGTTTAAGGTATGAATGCACCATACTTTACTTAATGCCTTCTGTATTGATAATCACTTAACTTGATTCTAATTATAAATTACTATAAATAATTCAGAAATGAACATATTCATACATATCTTTCCCTGCATGTTCAAGTATTTCATGAAAATAAATTTCTATTAATAGAAATAATTTGTCAAGGAGAAACAATGGCAAATGAGATGGTTCTCAGAAAATGGTATCTTTCCAAATTAGCCAAATTGTAGAGGAAACCAATGGACTCAATGATATATTTCATATCAGTGGCAATGATTTAGTTGCAAGAAAAAATATCAACTCACCTATGGTAGACAATAAAGGGATTTATCATCTCATAATTAGTATTATCAAGACTTCAAGTTTATTCTCTTTCTATATTCTGTTATAGCAGCAGATCAACTGACTTTTTTCTTTGTCCCTCTTGTTTTTTTAGATGGCCAGAGCCATTCTGATTATCATGCCTACTAGTTCAATTGAGGAAAGATTTCTTTCTTTTTGTATCTCTTTTATCAGCACAGAGAAAGGTAATTGGATAGCTAGCTAGATAGAGTGAGTCAAAGAGCAAGCCATGTGAGATAGAACAGTGAAGGAAGAAAAGAGAAAAAAGAGGTCAGAACTTGAGAGAAGAGATAGCTAGCCTCCTCTTAGGCACTGGCCTTTCTTTTTATATTTATTATAAAGAATCAGGAAGCAAAAAGTCTATAATAAAGGCCAGCTATCTTAGAATGAGCCCAATATTAGTGAACATGGCCCAGCAGAGAGCCTAGAAAGGTGATTAAGTTTTTTTTTTTTTTTTCTTTTTCTCTTTCTCTTGGAGGAGAGGCGTGGAAAGGGGGATAGGCAAAAATAAAAGATTCCTGTTCCCTATTTTTAAAAGTTTAAAAATTAGCATTATTAGCTTAATGTTCTAAGGCACCAAGTCTGTAATTGTTCAGGGATATGATGTCTTCAGAGATGAGAGTACATCAGGGGAGGACTTCCACACTAAAAGGTTGTCCTCTTCCTAATAGCAACTGGTTCTCTTGAGTCCTCCTGTGCTCAGAAGTTTCTTTCTTTTTTTTTTTCCCAGAAGTTTTTGAAATGAGCTTTGATCATGCTATTTGACTGCATTACAAGGTTGAAAAACTGCCTCTCTAGTATCCATCTCAAAGTAAATTTGCCTGTGTTATTCAACATAGCTCACTAGATATAATCAAATGAGCACCATGTATCTACATATCTAATATATTGAAGAATGTTCTATGTTTCCTTTCCTCATAAAGATTGAAGTTCAAAGAAATTGAGTTGCAAATGTCTGTCAATCCACCTTGAATTTCTTACTGAATTCAGTTCAGTCAGAAGGATCTTACCCACATTACTGGTATAATTATCTTCAGCAGCTATAGACTAGAATGTTTACCATAGTAAATGTATTAATTTTTCTAAGGCTGCCATAACATCATACCACAAACTGTGTTCCTTAAACAACAAAAATTTATTTTCTTAAGTTCTCGAAGTTCAAGTCCAAGGTATGCACATGTTGGGTTTCTTCTGAGCACTCTCTTCTTGGGTTATAGATGGCTGCCCTCTCATTGCTCACTGAGTGATCACATAGACTTTTCCTTGTGCTTGTGAATACCTTCTGTCTTTGACTATCCAATTTTTTTCTTTTTTAAGATTTTATTTATTTATTCATAAGAGAGGCAGAGACATAAGTAGAGACAGAAGCAGGCTCCCCATGAGGAGCCTGATAGGGGACTGGATCCCAGGACCCCAGGACCATGACCTAAGCCAAAGGTAGACACTCAACCTCTGAGCCACCCAGGTGCCCCCAAATTTCCTCTTCTTTTTTTTTTATTTTTTTTTATTTTTTTATTTTTTTAATTTTTTTTTTCAAATTTCCTCTTCTTATAAGGATGCAAGGAAGATTGTATTAGGGCCCACCACATAATTTCATTTGATCTTAATTACCTATTTAAAAGTTTTTCGTAATTACCTATTTGCAAATATGTTCACACTCTGAGTACTGGGGACTGGGGCTTCAATAATATGAATTTGAGAGGTATACAATGCAGACCATAACAGATGGGTATAGCTTTCCATTAAATGCAAAATTTTTGAAATCTTAACAAACTAAAAATCTAAGTACTAAATCTCACACAAGCAAAAATGACATTTCACAGTTTTTATATGTTGTTACGAAATGCCCTTCAAGCATTTCAAACTTAGATTTGGGTGAGCCTAGGTGGCTCAGTCAGCTAAGTGTCTGACTCTTGATTTTAGTTCAGGTCTTGATCTCAGGGTCATGGAATCAAGCCCCATGTCAGGCTCTGTGCTCAGCAGGGAGTCTGCTTTAGATTCTTTTCCCTCGCCCTCTGTCCATCCCCACTGCTCTCTTTCTCAATCTCTCTCTTTAAAATAAGTAAATAAATCTTTAAAACAACAACAAAGAACCAAACTTAGGTTTGAAAATTAGTCAACTCTATGTATGTAGTTTGTCTTCTGCCATATTCAGTTTAAGACCCTTTGCTTTTGGGTTTGGGTTTTCCTAACCCAGTTATTTAAATTATTTCTCAAAGGAGACCTGCAACAAAAGGCATAAAATCCTAGATATCCATCTTTGCTTAAAGCATCAAGTATTTAGGACTGTCAATTCTCACCTTTCTGACAAGAGCATATCTATAACAAAAATAGTTTACTATCAATTCAACATTTTAAAAAAGATTTTATTTATTTATTTGAGAGAGAGAGAGAGAGAGAGAGAGAGGCACAGACACAGGCAGAGGGAGAAGCAGGCTCCATGCAGGGAGTCCGATGTGGGACTCAATCCCGGGACTCCAGGATCATGCCCTGGGTCGAAGGCAGGCCCTAAACCGCTGAGCCATCCAGGGATCCCCTCAATTCAACTTTTAATATAGGTTTATACTTGATTTATTAGGACCCAGCCTGCCTTCTCCTTTCCCTATAGTTTATCAACTCTTCTTTATACCTTTCCTTAAGGCCTTAAAACTATTCATTCCTAGATATATTATGTCTTTGCTGTTCTGGTTTCTTCAACTAAGATCCTCATCATTGTAAAAGTTTCCTGGGATTGTATGAAGGATTTCTATTAACTTCCTCTCAGATATTTATGCATTTTTATCATTTTTATATCATAGTCACCAAGAAGGAATTCCTAAATTGGTCCTATTGTTGACTCATGATCTGCAGGTCTCAGATATTTCAGATTTCAGATTTTCTTCATTGCTTCTTGGATTGAAGCTCTTTCTGAGAGAGTCACTATAGTAGATCTCCTTGTCCTCAATATTACAATCTTTCTCTCTTTTTTAAGATTTTATTTATTTATTTATTTATGAGAGAGAGTCAGAATATTAGGCAGAGGGAGAAGCAGACTCCCTGTGGTGAGCCTGATGTGGGACTCAGTCCCAGGACCCTGGGATCATGGCCTGATGCTCAATCACTAAGCCACCAGGCTTCACTCAATCTCTGTCTTTCTAGGCCTCAGACAAGCCTGCCAAATCTTTTGTCACTGCCCATATGTCCCTTTTATTTCCATTCAAATTAGAGGCCCAAGTGTAATAATACCTTAGGGTCAGCCCAATGGAAGACTTGCCCCTCACCACTGTCTTTAAGGGTCACCACTGAGTGATACCAGAGTATAGCAGCAATACAAGTTAGACATACATACACCTATCATGCTGACTCATCCACAAATTATGCTTGGTATTTTCCCTTCTCTGTGAGCTTGTGACTGCAAAATGTAAGCTGATGGGGATGGCACTGGAACGATAGCAGTGGGTGATTTGGGAATTGGGCTATTTTCTTGGGCAGCTTACTTCTGATTCTGCTCATGTCTCATTTTTGGTGCTATCCCAGGGAAGAAACTTAGTGCATCTGATTCCATATCATTTCTATTTCTCTTACTTCTGTGACCTATAGATTAGAAATGTCCACTTAGGCTTGCATGTAGGCACATTCCTTCATCGAAGGAATTTTGCTTACAACTGTGATTTGCCAAAACTGCTCTTTACCTGAAACCTACCTCACCAGAGAAGATAAGGAATTCATCAGAGGATTATCATCCCAATTCTTCAAGATTGAGGAATGATGATAACTCAGGGAGAAATTAAAACCGTGCCCCAAAAGGTAAACGAGTTTGAAAGTAGCAGGAAGTTTAAAGCCTGTTTTTCAGAGAACTATTTCCCTCTATTCAGCTATTGTGTCGTTTCAAGCGCCAATCACAAACCTACTAGCTGTCTCTACAGAAGCCTGGACTCAAGGTCAACATTAGCAAGGCCCTGGATTTCTTACCCAACTAATAAGCCCAGAAAGGGGTCTAGTTTATACTGCCTTGTTCTGGTGTCAAGTTTCAACCTCAAAGCGAACATGGGATTTATGTTATATGCATGTTTGTTCAATGCATATACTTTCTTTCCTCATTAATACTCACATTTCCCTGCCCTTTTCACCAAGGTGTATGTAATCTGTATGTAATCTCCTATCCTGAATTTCCCCTTTAAAAAATCTGCTCCTTAACCCAGAACATCAAAGATGGCCTTTGGACATCAGTCCAATATCTCCCCAGGTTTTTGGACTCCTGGATAAAGAAAACTACCTTCCTTTCCAACCAACACTTTTCTCTTGGGTATTGGCTTTCAAGTGGCAAACAGCCAAACTTGGGTTTTGATAACAGCATTTCACTTCCATTTTATGATGGACTACTTGTGGGCCTAATGTATTTAAGACACGACTCAAAATGAATAGCTCAGCTGACCATTTGATGTTCCATTACCAGAGACTCTATCTTACCTGGACCCAGGTAGATAAAATATATTTAATATAAAACCATAGAGTTTTAAGTTATAATTGTAGTTTTGGAGTTAATAGACTCTACTTAGCACAGAGATGTCTAAAACAGTACCACAAAACTGCCACAATGTAAACCAAGTGGCAAGGCTGGTTGCATCATAGCATGAACCTATTGCCAAGCCCTTTCCTTCTTTGCCCTTTGCCCCCCAAACTGACAGCCTTCCTTGGCTTTCAGTAAATGCGTTGGAGCAATATCTTCAAGTATTAAATATGCTGCCTCCATAGACCCTGAAAAAGCATCACGAGTGATGTGCTTTCTCCTTACTGGTGGGAATGGAGAAATCAAAAACTTTGTCTTTTACTATGGAGTGGATGCTCAAGAGGATCCTGGATTACTGGACTCCTAAAAATGTCACTGATGTAGTAGACCACCTTGGAGAACGCATGTATCTTGTCAAAATTTCCAATGTACTTGCCACTTTGTGATCACCTGGCTTGTTTAACATAATGTCTTCAATATTGTGGATCAATATGTTATTCTAGAAAACATCTGAATAATACTATTTCCTTAAATTACATTTTGAGAA